>NC_137516.1:14857500-14987500 GCF_041902795.1 Electrophorus electricus
TCTAATCAAGACAGTTAATGATTGCTGATCAAATCAAGAGTGCTTTGCTATGACTGTCGATCCATATTAAAAATATCAGCTGCAAAAGGCCTGCGTCTCTATGTGCCAGTAAGGCAGAAGATCTTTTTTTGTTTTTGGTTTGAAAGAGCTCTCGCGTGCTCTTTCACTCCGTGGCCACTCCCACGCTCGCCACGGTGCACACGCTAGTGCCTCTGCAGATGTTTGAAGCAGTCTGAGCACTTGTGTGTCTGAGCGACATCCGTCCACTGGCCCGCTGGCCCGTGCAGCTCACTGGGCATCTCTGGGAGGAAGATGAATTTTCTGGGAATTTTATTACGGACCTGAAAAAACCACAGATTCCCAAAAAATCCATGAAAGCACGCTGATACAACCCCACGCCTGGAGGCTGTCTGTCACGCCGCTTTTCAACACGCTTGTTTGACACATTCTGCGTGCGTGTGCATGTGTGAGCATGGGGCCTCTACGTTTTTCCACTGAAAACTGGGGTTTAAAAAAGTTCGGACACCACTAATGGTGATTGTTTTTCAGATTATATGTTCTAAATGACATAGCCGATGGAGGGAATATTTTTATATGTCGGTGGGAGCAGACTTCATGTGTGCCCACAACACATGCGGCATGTGACTTCACTTCTAAGCTTTACTGTGCTATGTTTTATGTGCTGCCTGTAAAATATAGTCCTCATATTTCATAAGTGCTCGAGTCAATACCACAGATGGCAGATCATAATTTCTCTTCCCTCCCATATAGGCCAAAGTTACACAGAATCCTTTACATCCGCTGCTGCCCGTTATTGAACACACCCCGGCCATGCGCACGTACATGTGCACAAAATCGTCATCGGAGGTCTCCGTCTTTCTCTGCGTACTGCATCTGCCTGACCTTGCTACCTCCTGGTAGGGAAGCAAATGTAAACCTACCGAGGGCAGGTTGCACTTCATAGCTCACCTGGGAGAGCTGTGATGGGTAGGGCCTGCGTATAAGGAACCCACACTGCACTGTGTTTTCCAGTAACTCTGTGTGTGTGTGTGTGTGTGTGTGTGTGTGTGTGTGTGTGTGTGCGCGCGTGGCTTTTATGAGCTGGTCTTACTTTATGAGGTTTCTTTGCAGATCTCTTTGTGTGTGTGTGTGTGTGTGTGTGTGTGTGAATGCACAGTATGCATGCCACTGTTTGTGGACTAGATATGTGAGCAGAATGCAATGTCTCAGTATAAGCAGCCAGTAGGAGGCGAATGTGAGAAACATGTCTTTGAGAACAAAGCTTGGAGCAAATGTCTCAGGAGTGCTGATTCAGCATCAGTTCTGTCTGGATGTGTTAACTCAGGAATAAGTCAGGATGATAATGGGACTCAAATGGAAAAGATAAGATCTCCATTCTTACCCCCAAGTTACCTCATTTTACTTGAACAGCATTTGAAATCAATTGGGCATCTGGCAGATTAACGGCGACCACCATTCAAGTGGACATTTGCCTGTAGGAAGGTTTGCGTGAAAGCTCGGACTGTCCACAGGTACAAGTCGGCTGGTGCATTCTGTTTGCTCGTTTTTGATTCATTTCCACGGGAGGCCACACCTTGATGTCCCATAGCGCCACACGAAGGTGTGTTGCCTCTTCCAACCTGTTGGAGGCGACATTGAACTTCCGTGTGGAGTACCGGTGAGGGTGGCTCTCTGGAGGAGAAAGCCTCTAACCAAATCTAGCGGTGAACGCGCTTCCTAGCAACTGCCACTCAGACTGGACCTTGTTATATCTGAGGACCGTAAAAACGCCTCACAGGTGTGCAGTTAAGCACTGCAGAGCATCTGTTGCGCACAGAGTTTGGTCGCCACCCTCTTCCCACAGATCAGACGCACAGCACAGGACATATTATTTGGGTGGCCATCATTTATTCATTTTCGTTTCAGCAGTGACGTCGATATGCAAGCGGAAAGGCAGTAGGTGTCGTACCGAAATGACGGCGTGTTGGATGAATTTCTTCCACCTGTGTGTCAGTGGTCAACCACCCAAAAATACCCAGGCAGCAGGCACTGTCCTGAGGTCAGACACAGACTGCTGCCAAGGAATAGGAGGATAGCAAACGCACGCTGTGTTTAGCAACCGACGCTGCGAAGCGTTGCTAATAGAGTGAGTACAGGATTATGCTTTGCAGGTTAAGATGTTGAAAACACAATCTGTGAACCCACATCAAATCTACACTGAACTGACCAGAAGTAAAAGCATTGAATGTACTTTTAAATCTATAATTGGGGTGATCTATAATCTATAATACGATTGTTTGCGGATGGCCACCCTGCCGAAAAAATAAGAATATCTTGTTCTCCACCCCCCTAGGAAGTGTTTTAAATCTTCAGTTCCTTTCCTCTTTTCTTTGAAGCTGACTGGTTCAAATATTATGAATTTATTACACCTTGAAACAGAAATGCCAGCCTGAGGTCAAAGCCATTTGGGTGTTAAATGAATTGAGTGCTTGTTTATTTCCATGAATATGAACGCTGCCGCTCTCTCTCTCTCTCTCTCTCTCTCTCCATTGTCAATTTGCTCGACCATCGATTAAAAGCCAGGTCCGGTAGGCTTACGCGCTTCGACCCTGCTCTGATTGGCCGGTGCCAGGCTCCTGCCCCGCCCTGATTACCGGACCTCAGTTGAACTCTATTAAATGATGTGTAATTGCCCGGTAAGGGTCTCCTTTTGTGCGCTTCGCCATCTGCAAGATCTCTCCGGGGAGTCGTCTCAAGCCAGTGAAATCGATTTTTCCTCCCTTTGCGTTTCATTCTTTTCTTAACCCCCCTCCCCCCACTCCACACACACACACACACACACACACACACACACACACACACACACACACAGAGACTACCCTACAGGTACTCAGTAATGGTCTCTACCCCCAGACCACCCTACAGGTACTCAGAAAGGCTCTCCCCACCTCCACACACACACACACACACACACACACACACACACACACACACACACACACACACACACACACACACACACACACACAGAGAGCCCAGGTGCCCTGCTGTCGGGTCTCATTCTCACTGCTCGGACCTTTTGATCTTCCTTTTGATTGGGCAGTGGAACACGCACAAATACACACACACACACACACACACACGCACACACACAGCCACCCTTTACTGGCCAGCCTCACAGTACACATCAACCACTAGCAGGCATATTTCCTGTGCATCTCAGAACTACTTTTCTCGTTCTAGCTTTGTAGGACCCCAGCTCTCTGTCACACTAACACACACGTCACAAAAACTATCCCTGCAGGCTAGAGTGCATCTATACATGTCCCTCCACGCAGTGCTCTGTGCCATAAAGCGGACTGCTGAAGGAAAATAATTTGATACAAGAGGATCTCAAATGATTTGTCTTCATTACAGTGTCGTGGGATGAAGAGGAGGGGAGGAAGGGGCTGTGCCTCCACTGACAAATCACTCGTGTAATGAGAACAAATTGGAGTTACCGATGAAAAAAAGCACAGGCCTGAAATAGTTCTCCCTCGAGGACACAGCAATTAAAAGCACAGGTTAATGTTATGTATCCTTTGGCCTTAATTTAAAGAGGCTAAGGAGAAATCTTCTGACCCCCCGCAAATTATTTACCTTGTTTCCAGCTCTCTCAGGAGTCTGTCCTGTTCCCATCCTTGGAAAGTTCCACCCACAAATCTCTGAAGAGAACGCTGTACCATCCGTGTAGCTGATCAGTGTGTCCTGGCTTAATATCAGTTACCGAGAACCAAGATCACAGAACAGCTTGTGTTACACTCACGGATTGCGGGCTAGTTATCTTGGGATTTGGGTTGCTACTGATTACAAATGACTAATTAAACTGCTGCTGTGGCTGCATTTAATGACTGTTCAACATCATAGTAAAAACGCTAGAAAAATATTTTCTTCAAACATGTTGATTGTCTGCGGATCTGAAGTTTCGATCGTTACTAGCTTGTTGATGGATTCGTTAAGACCTGCAGTACACATCTACTAGAGTAGCAAGAACACATTTTCAGTATTGAAGTGTGTACTGATGTCAAGATGTGGACACAGTGAAGTGATTCTTGGGGATTCCAAACCACAGTCTGGGTTTTGGGCTGTCCTGCAGACTGAAAGAAAGGTCAACACTGGGAACATGACCTAATCAACCCATTACGCAGTCAAGCGACAATTAGCTGTAGGACAAGATACTGGATGATGGTGTTTAGGGTTGTGCAACAGAAAAGATATGTCCAGTATACCCAAGTGTTTATTAGCTGCCAAACGGGACAATATATCACTGATCACGTGTGTGTCGTCAAGTTCCAGACATCATGGACTTCATTTGCGCCAATGTACAAAGTCCGATTGGCTTTAATCACCGCAAGAAGAAAGCAGGCACGGCAAGCCCCTAATCACGCCCCTACTGAGGTCCATTTGGTTAGAACAGGTAACAATTTATAATACTGCCAGCGTTTTAGAGTGTAACTTCCTGTCATTTAACCATGTAATTTCCTGGAACTTTCGGTGCAACTTCTCTATGTGAATCAGTACATGTTAAATACTTTCTGGTTTCTGCTGGGTTCATGAATGCAGGGAGCTTATATCAGAAGAAATGCATTTGTTTTATTTCACTTGTGTTGTAGAAAATTAAACTCCAAGTCCCCAGCTGGTGCTCTCTTGTTTTTCTTTGCTGTGCCTGCATTTAAGTACCAGCAGGAACCGCTAAGAATTTTATATGTACTTATTCATTTGGGGATGTTGCACCATAAGTTCTGGGAAATTACACAGTAAATGGCACGAAGTTACACTCTAAAAATCGCTATATGCACCATGTTTTCCACCACAGTGTAGCTGTTTGTCCAGGCAGGATAGTTGATGGTAAAACAAACAAACAAACAAACAAACAACAAAAACAGCCATGACTTTGTGTCTTTAGTATGCAGTCAATGGCCAAGTGTGTGGTGGGACTATGTGTGAACATAATGAGGAACACAAAGGAAAACTGGGCTGCAAGCATGATTGCATCTAACCGTTTCTGCTGTGAACGACAGTGTGCGGATGGTACAGCCTAAATTCGAATCCAATTTCTGCTGGCCTTTTGTAGTGTGTGTGTGTTTGATGACTGGTCTGCTTTGTGTTGAGATGAAGCCACTTTTTCTTGCTGTAATCACCTAGAGTCACATTTGAAATGCTGATTGTTCATTCACAGATAATTCAGCTTTACACAAATAAACCCACATTATCCAACTGCACTAAAACCTAAGGTTATCACAAAAGCTGTTCGAAACCTAGACATTTTTCAAATGAGCTGCAAATTTACATAGCCTTATCAGCTTCCCAGTGTGGTCTTCATGGTATTTGTTCACATCCTCTTTATGCAATCACGTACATCACACATACGCAGTGATGACTGCCAGCTGTTATGGATGTACCGGACATTCTGGAGCTTTCTCTGTGCCCTTGTATCACAATTCCTTATCTCGTGTGCTGGGATAACTCAGATAAAGTGGGATAAGCTAGCCATCCTGCAGACTTTTCCTATATGGGAGCGATAACTCCCTATTGGAGCCTTAGGTGCTCACTAACCCAGTTACCAAGGTTACAGCACATCACCAAGAGACCACATTAAGCTAACTTTAAAAGAGGCAGAGAGAGAGAGAGAGAGAGAGAGAGAGAGAGAAAGAGAGAGGGAGAGAGGCCATGAAAAAATATTCATCTTTGTCTTTCTCAATGGCTCTCCATGATGTGTCCTCTCATTAGGTCAGATGGAACCATCACCTCCCTGGGCCCTGCGTTGCAGTAATGAAAGGTAATTAGAATAATTTAGAGCGATCTGGGACACTGCGAACAATGTGTGGATCCTGATTAATGACGCTCTCGCACAGCCAAGGTACAGGGGCAGGTAGGGATGGGGAAATCTCCGCTGTGGGGCCTGGTCCAAATGGAGGCCGAGCTCTAGGTGACCGGGCTTCTAACGGAACATTCGCTCAAGCTAATGGTCAGCTGTTCTTGAAGAGCGGCGGGACCTTCTCGCGACTTGCTACGAGTGACAACGTGCATGCCATGTGCTACCAAATCCAAACCGGGTTCCCGCGCTTGACGGCGTGAATGCCCGTTTATCTGATGCTTGCTCCGGTGTGGACAAAGACATGGTGCCTTTGGAGGACTTGGGAAAACTGATTCTCACTTCTTAGGAATGTTGTCTGACTTCCATATAAGGCTTAACGCAACGCAAACATGGTGCTTGAGACACTAGCAAGCAGAGAATGTGGATGGGATTGCAGAAGAATGGCATGTGTAATAGTCAGATTACGGTGAATGATGAGCAGTGATGAGCAGGGTCCCTTTGGCGTAATGCCAATTAACCCCCAATCGCTCACTGTAAAGATAAAGTTCTTGTTGAACTGTTCCTTTAACTTCTCAGAGCAGAGGTTTTCTTCACTTTTGAAGAATGAGAAACAAGACTAAGGGAAAAGAGCTTTTAAAAAAAAGCCGCCAAGGTTAATGGGTTACCGGCGCGTTATTATCTGTACTGATTAACGCGCAAAAAAAATAAAAAATTCTTAATGCATTTTCATTTTCCACCCGTCCATACTGAGTATGTTTTTGTCCAAGGCGATTTTGCATGACAATGGGAGGCGAATGCTAAGTGATGAAGAGAAAGAGCAAATCTGACCAGATTCTTAAAGTGAACATTCATTCTCTAGTACAGTTAATCCCTTAAGCAATAGCCGTGGGATGTGGAGGGCCGGGTTTGGCATGAATGCGTGACATTTTGCCGTTCTAACGTCAAGTCCCTGGTCTGCACACTCTACACACTATGAAATTCCTCTTTAATGGCATATAGTTTCAGACACCAGTTTTTGAAATTCGGTATTTATAAATAATACCCTAGTCTTGTGGGATATCCAGCAGGTTTTTATATATTGAATAATGTACAGTTGTTATCTATGCATATTATTGTAGATTCCACTAATATATGTAGTGTATGTTATTGTAGATTCCAAACTTTTCAGTGGCTGTTCCAGAATTTGTGTGCGTGCGCATGTGTTCGTCTCTCTGTGTGTGTGTTTGTGTGTGTGTGTGTGTGTGTGTGTGTGTATGTGTGTCATAGAGAGAGAGAGAACAAGCAAGAGTGCATCAAGGCCACAGTGTTCTTAGGTAAGTAAAGCTGATCTAGGCTGCAGTGAGTGGTCTGTATTGCGATGCTGTGTGTGGGGCTTTGCTTTGGCGCATCGTAGTCTGGCCCTACGTGCACTCTGGAATATAAACCCCAAAACTGTCCACACACAAACAGGCCGTTCAGACAAATGCCATATAATTTGTTGCCTTAAAAGGGAGGGAGCCGAAAATACAGAGAGAACCGCCCCCTCTGGCAAATGTGGACAAATTCTTAAAGAGTATCTGTTGTTGGTCTCATTGGGCACACCCATTATGTTATAGGGCAATATGCATATTCGTTGTCTGATACGAAGTGACGCACCAACTAACACAGCTATAGGTTGGGATGGCTCACTCCTGCCGTGTGATCTGAGGGAAAAGCTGGTTAAGAGGCCATGTGCTCACGTGACGAAAACAGGGCGCCCCCTGGAGGTCTGCACTCTATTTGCGCTCTGCCAGCACGCCTGTGAGTGCATGGGGTAGCATCGACGCGTCGGCCCGCATGTCCGTCCACATATGCCTGCATCACCGTCCCTACATCCGGCTTTGGTGGTCTTTGGGGATGCCGTGAGGAGATGAAGTGTGTGTGTGTGTGTGTGTGTGTGTGTGTGTGTGTGTGTGTGTGTGTGTGTGTGCACGCACGATTCTATGTGTGCGTATCATATAAATGGAGTGAAGGAGAAAGCTGACACTTGTCTCCATCTGTCATTCTCAAAGTGAGCGCAATTTCTTGCTCATGTTGCTCCCAGCAGGGGACTGTGTGTGTGTGTGTGCGCGTGTGTGGGCGTGCGTGTGCGTCTGTCTGTAAGAATGAGTCCGCCGGCTTTTAGGGACCATTTCCATGACTAGTGACCCAGTAGACAGGTATCTTATTTGAGAGAATAAGACAGCATGGAGGAGCTCCTGTACAAAGAATACATGGAGAGAAAGTGTCCACACACACACACACACACACACACACAAACACACACACACTGACCTGTGCATTAGAACAGCTAAACGTTACTACACCTATAACTAACCCAGTGCTTATAGCATTTATGTTAGGACAGCTGACAAGTTGCCCATGGCAACAGCTACAATTTTACAGCCATGAAATCCTATAAGATGATAAGGTGGCTGTTGAGTGTAGGTGGAAGGTAGGTGTTTTAAAAAAGTTGCTATGGAAAAAAAACCAAAAAATTATATATATATATATAATCTCACCTTTATAGTGGGTGGTAATATATTTTTTCTCACTCTCAGGCCTTCTACCAGAGACCTGGAAGTTTGAGGGTGCGGTGCAGTTCCTAGGATTTCGCCTTTTCTAAGATTAATGTTGTCGTTCCTGGCGTCTGTTGGAGTCACTCCTCCAGCTTAGAGGTCACAGCCTCAAGTGCCCCTGTTACCACTGGGACAGCCTTGCTGGTGAGTTTCTATATTCTTTCAGTCCCTGGTATTTTTCCAGCTTTTCATATTCTGTCACTTGGGACTGCCACATCTATTACCACTGCAGGTTGTCCACTATCACAAGGTCTGGTATTTGTTTACCTATCTGGGTCTGGAGGTCCCGCAGGCTCCTGGTCTTGTTGTTCTCCACCACTCTCTGTGGTTCCTCCCATTTAGACATGAAGGTGTCCTGCCCATACGCCTTGCATATGTTCCTGTGTATGATTCCTGCCACTTGGGTGTGACTCTTAGTGTGTCTCTCCAGGTGCAGGATTGTTTCCAAGGCTCTTTTGTCTGTTTGTGTGTGTGTGTGTGTGTGTGTGTGTGTGTGTGTGTGTGTGTGTGTGTGTGTGTGTGTATATATATATATATATATATATAAAGAGAGAGAGAGAGAGAGTAAAAATTGAGATGTATTACACAAGGTTGTAGTAGTAGAGAGAAACAGAACAATTTGTACAGAGGTCCTTCATCAGCTGTGTGAGCAAAGGTACATCTGGAGTGCTAGATTATATATATCTTTCACACAAACACACACACACACACACACACACACACACACACACACACACAGTGCGATGTGGCTAGATGGAGGACGTCCGTCCAAAACGCCATGCCGCTTCTACCTGGAATGTTCTTAAAGTAAAAAACAAAACAAAAACAATCTACAAATCTTTCAAAGTGGCCCCAGAGTTCCACCTTTTAAGTCACTAAGACATCAAACACAAATTAAGACTTTTTCAGTAAGCCTAACACAGCTGTGGATTTTCTTAGTATGTGAGGGCTGTCACTTAGTTGAGTAAGAACTGTGGTGGCGTCTTTATTTGTGGGGTGGATCTTTCTCATCTATGACATGGCACTCCAAAAATGGGTCTGTGTGCATTTACTGGTTGTATACTGGAACACTGCAGGTTTAATACTGTGTTTCCAGTTGACATGTATGTAAGGAAACAGACGCTTCATTCAGCAATTCTTCAGCGGTGTTGTAATTCAGTAATTCCATTTGTAGTTCAGTCAATTTGAAGTCTGCAACTTTGCAGACTCTCCTGTGCCTGAGTTCAGTTTCCTTTTCGAGCCTCTGTTATCTCCATTTAGCTCCAGATCTGCGAGCTACTGCAGGGTGTGGGTGACAGCATGCAGGAACAGGTGTGGCCCATTCCCACGGGTGTTGTCATCTTAGCACCAACAGTCAATCATCACCGAGGAAGTTCTGTCCAAGTCTAAGGACACAAAATGTATTCTAGAGAGCTTTATGAGGAACTATATCCAGGCTCAACATGACTGGAAATAAAAAAAGACCACATGCCAACATATCTAAGAATTCTGGCTTGGGGTTGGTAAACTATGAGTGCAAAGTTTTGTATGTGAAGTCATGCTGTGGAACTCACTCAAGGGCAAAAAAAATCAATCACAAAGCTCACAGAATCGAACGAGAAGCTCATTTCCCCCCCACATTTTCTCCTTTAACCTTCAGATCACTCAGCTCAACTGAAATGAACATGGATGCCATTTAGACCGCTGCTGTCCCGAACGTCGGTCTTTGATGGAGCCAAGCCTGTGAGATCTGTTGTACTGCGCGAAGGGCCCAAGGCGGGGGCCAGTCACCGGCGTCCGAGTTACGTGGCTGGTCAGAGAAGTCATGCGTGCGATGCAGCCGGGTCCAACGTGCTCAGCTCCTGGCAATGACCTTTACATCCACAATATCGACGGGCTTTCAAATAGCGCCCCCCCCAACCCCTCCCCTTCTCTGTTCCCCACCTCTTCATCTCTCTCTCTTCCTCTCTGGGCCACTGGAGTATTGATTCAATCAGTGGGGACCAAGGCTTTCAATGCGCTGGTCAACATTAGGTGCTTGTCGCCGGCACATATAAGGATCGGGGAGCGATGGTTTTGTTTCTGCCGTCTAGAATGAACAACGGCACTGTAAAAAGCTGTTACATGAACGCGACATGTTCGTCTGTGCGTGCAGCCACTATTCTGATGAAGTAAGTCCTTCGAGGCTGAGAATGGAATGGCTACAACGAGCTACAAACTGTCTGGTGAATTTGCTGACAAATTTGCAAAGTCAGACTCCAGAACTTTGGTCTTTTTTTGTTCAAGGTTTTTAGGGAAAATGCACTTGTGACTGCCATGTTTAAATACCTGCTCCCACAACTGTTTGAGTAATAAGACATTTAAAAAAACTTATTTTTCCCCCCCAAGTTACTGACAAACAGAAATGCAGAGGTCCCCTTCAGTTTTAAAGTTAACTCTAAACTGTGTAGCTGTGGGTTTATCTACCTGTTTCAATGTCTCCTACTTCAAGGCAAAAACAAACAAACAAACCAAATAACCAGCACACCAACCAACAAACAAGCATAAATGGAAGTTGACATCTGCATATGAAAGCTTGGTACCAATATTCCAAATGCTAAAAAACCTGAACTTGAATACTCTGTGTGACTGTGCGCAGTAAGATGAGGGTGTCAGTAGAGACTTTGATCCTTATTTTTAGGAACCTGCAGGAGAAAGAAAGATGACAAAGAAATGCAGTGTTAAAATGAAAGGGAATTGGAACTAGCCATTTAACGCAGGGGCGTTGCCCCAGGACTGGAGCTTCATTTTACTGCACGGGTGTGAACATGCTTCTGTTGACATCTTAAATCGTCTGATTTTTTTTCGAGCCCGGGGACTGAATCATGTAGGTCTGACTCAAGCCCGGGGACTGATTCACGCAGATCTGACTCTGATTCACATAAAAAGAGAATGGCGAATTAAGCCTCTGGCTTCGCACCAGACACCATTCATAGCTTCGCTTTTGCCAGATGTGATTCACGAGCCTCGTCACGGTGAAGTCAGCACACAACGTGCCAGTGCCGTGTTATTTCCCCGAAATCTTCTCCACCTGATTCTGTGTTCATAGACACCGGGGCTGGCTGTAAGTGTTCGGTGCAGGAGAGCACTGGAGACGAGGTGGAGAGTCTGCGCACCGAGCTCCTCCGGGCTACAGTACCGAAGGGACGGGATTGGTTATGCTTGTGAACGATCGTTCCTGTCGTGCTCCCCTCCGGGGTCGGGGGCGCTCTGGGACGGCTGGTTTGGGGGAGGCTGGCACTTCTGTCCCTGACCTTGACCCTGTCTCCTGACCTTGACCTCGACCCTGTAGGGATCCTGCACACATCTGCCCCTTCTCCTGGTACAGCTCTCTGGACATGAAAAATACCCCTCCATCCACCCGCAGGTAAAGGTCACGGAAGAGGATGTGTGTTTGTGTGTGTGAATGCACATGAAAATGCATTTGAACACTTAAATATGCTTTAGTACTAGATCACTGGTTTAGCTTCAATTTAAAATACCAAACTTCATCTTACATTTAGAAAACACACACACACACACACACACACACACACACCAGTCAGATGGACCATCTGGCAAGAGGTTCCTTCTTCCATTCATAATCACACTGCAAGAGACTTGCAAAGTGGCTCTAAGCATTGGCAGGCATAGCTAATGCAAAATCCACAAGAATCTGTCAACAACAGCTATTTTACCCTGCATGGAGACTCTGAATGATACATTTTTAATGTTTCTCCCTTCACTGCTGCTTGGAGAATCACCCGAGATTCCAAATTCACCATACCCTCGCGCAAACAGCTGCAGACACCGTTGTGTGGTATTAATGACCTCGGTAGCATGAATAATTATACAGGCCTGCGCTCAAAAAAAATTTCTCTGGCATTTCCTTTACCTCCAGGCAGTGACACAGGGCCCTGAACATGCCGGTTGTAAGAGAATAGCCTGATACAGTTTGGGTAGTCCATGAATATGGATGCGTCTACAAGGGATTTCTGGAGCGATCCATGCCGTGCGGAGTTGAAAGGTTGCACTCCGCGGAAGCTTAGAAGTTGCCCGAGCTCTGCAAAGCAGATAGCACGTGCTTCAGAATGAGGAAGCCGCGAGAATAAAATTAAACTATATTCATGTAATTTTAGGTACCGGCAGCAGTGTTAAAAGTACACGTGCCCTTTGTATTGCAAATATTATGAAAGAATAGTTTAAAAAGGTCAAATGCAAATCAGTTGGAGTCAGTTATTTGGGGGGGGCAGGTGTGTCAGTGTATGTGCGAGTGTGTTTGCCTGGCATTCACCTGTTTTTGGATTCAATTTCGAGCGTAAGCTACTGGGTACATCTGTTTCCCAAGCCCCCACGTTTAGCTGCACTCCCAGCCCAAATTAGAGCCAACATCACTAAGTCCAAAAGCAAAACCCGCAAGCTACCAGCCGCCCAATGGGCAGCTGCTCACTGTATCCAGTGACTCGGAAGAAGAAACTAAAACTCAGTGGTGCCACGGTGGGAAGCCCCACTCTGCACCGAGGTGCTCGTGTTTACGTGTGTTATGGTCGGCGCGTCCCCGGCTAGCAGCACCGCATGGCGCCTCTTCGGAGCACCGATGAGGGGTCCTCGAGCTTCCGGGTCACTCACGCCATTCATCTCTACTTTCGCTCAGCCCACACAGGCCCAGTTGGAAACTTGTTTGGCTCTTAGCAGCATGATAATTAACAGAATGGCAGTAATGAGGTAATTTACGAGGGAAATTAAAAATCCATGGTCAAGCATTAGCCTTAATGTGCCTAATAATGGCAAAACACATACAGCAGGTTTGACAAGAAATACAGCAATCGATTATAATTAGTTTGATTTATGTAAGTAGGCTGTCGGTACAGGAACTGAGGTGGCTACAAGAATCTTACTATAAAACTGTCCTGTAATAGAGTAGCTTTTTTTTTTTTTTGCAAATATGAGCATTTGCATTTCATGGACCATAGCAAGTGAATTCTCTTGCTGCATTTGGCTGTAGCATATTAGCACAGCCTAAACGGTAGTTGAGAGTTCTTATAGCCGAGGACACTGAACACAAAGGACTCTTTAGAACCAACACATTCACTCACTTCTTCTCTTTCGCCTTAATGAGCCAACTTATCTTACGTTAATGAGCTTTTACTAATTGGAAGTATATGATGGACAGAAATGGTAGTATTGGCTAATTTCACTCTGTCACTGTCTTGCTGTTGGAGAGAATATTTCTGGCTGCTGGATGTGTTTACCGGAGTACAAAAGCGTGGTAGAAATACATCTGTTATTTTAAGTGCAGCTGGGTCTTTCTCGCTTGTGAAAACTAGACATCTGTGAGATATTCTTTAGGAGACGTAGTTGTATCAATTGAAGCAGAATGTATGGATTACCTAATTTCCTAGCAATCTGTGTTTCTGATGACATAATATAAATATAAATATAAATAAAAATATTGGCTTTTGGTCTCCACCAGAGGGAGAGAGCTTCAGGTTTGGTTGCTACGTGCTTCAGACATTGTGGTATACACTTCAGGGACTGTTCTACCACCACCCCTTAATAGGAGCACTTTCGCTGACTGGGTGTGTGTGAATGTGCATATGTCTCGGTGTGTGTGTGTGTGTCTGTCTGACTGTGCGCGTGTGTGTGTGTGTGTATGTGTGTGTTTGTGCGCATACGTATGTGTGTGTGTGTGTGTTTGTGTGCATATGTGTGTGTGCGTATGTGTGCGCATGTGGGGTGTGTCTTTGTGTTTGTGTGATTGTGTGTGTGTGTGTGTGTGTGTGTGTGTGTGTGTGTGTGTGTGTGTGTGTGTGTGTGTGTGTGTGTGTGTACGTGTGCGCGCGTGCGTGTGTGTGTGTGTGTGTGTATGTGTGTGTGTGTGCGTGTGGAATAATGGGATCCCCGCGGGCTCATTTGCCGCGGCTCCGACAGTCATGTCAGTGTTAGCTCAGGTCACTCCCAGAGCTTTAGCCCCTGTGTGGAGAGCCCCAGTGAAGCTGAACACAGCAGCCATGCAAGACGAGCTGCCGGAGAGCTCCCCAATTTAGCTGACACCGTGTCGTCGGGCTCTGACACCTCCCAAGTCTCCGTGTGTTAATATGTTGACTCATAATGCTATTTCAGACCACATCCGGAGTGCACGCGTTGACATTATGCTTAACTGCACGTCCGTTATGAGAGGTCGGGAAACTTTAGTGCAGAGCAGAGTTCTTGACCTTTGACCCTAGTTTGCCACAGGACTGCATTGTTTAGAGTTTTTTTTCTCCCAGGTTCAGCCCACCTCGTTCTGCTAAAGACTAAGGTACCTGGTCGTTTCTGCAGCAGGGAAACACAAACACATCATTTTGGTCCTCCAGGGGTGTGACTCTGCGGAGCCCTGGTATACAACATGGCAGAGCCTAAGGTCTCGGGTACGAGCGTCAGCGTGGTCCCGCCTCCCAGCGCAGCATTGGGACCTCTCCACTCACCTCCTTCGTCCACCCCAGACGCATGTTTTGAGTGTGATCAAGTCTCTGGGAGAAGGATCCGCAGAGCAGTGGACTACGAGCCTGCTGGGAAGATACCATCTGCACGCCCGTCAGCGACTGAAGTTATTTTGTGCGTGACTCTGGGGGGTGTGGTGTCACGTCTTAATATAACATGCTGAAACGCTATCCTATAATGGGAGAACTTTCACTGCCAGGGTATTTGCGCGCGCGCGCGTGTGTGTGTGTGTGTGTGTGTGTGTGTGTGTGTGTGTGTTCGACAGCAGGAGAAGCATTGCTTCACTGCATCTCCAGTCTCTTTGGTCCTCTGACCTGATGTTGTCGAGTGTTAGGATTTTGATCCCATTCCACCAGCTAACCAACATGACCAGTCCCTGCTCAGATGGCCACCCCAGCAATCAGACCAAAAAGATTTTAAGTGTTGGAAGTAAGTGTGTGTGTGCTGTGTTCAGGTGTGTGTCTGTGTGTGGCTGGTTGTGTGTGTGTGTGTGTGTGTGTGTGTGTGTGTGTGTGTGTGTGTGTGCTAGCGTGGGACTCCGTGGTCATGTGACTTCATACCCATTTTCCTAGATTACTTCTCTCTGTTGCGTGGCACTTAAGGGCAGATAGGACAGTGATATTCACAGCCAGCCAATTTGTAATTAGAGCTTGTTGCCCCCTGGTCCATCGTCATTCCCTACCCCCTGTTGCCTGGACATGCCCACCGAGCGACTGCATTCGCAGTGTCGACTTTAAAACATGTACCTTACAACCGACGTAAAATCCTGACTTATCAAAATGTGTTAAATAAAGTTAAAAAGAGGTTTTCAAATCAGTAGATTCAGGCCTATGTCATGTAACCCAAACTTATGGTCCAAAGATTCTGTCACAGTGAGGCAGGCTGGTGCCTGCAACATACTGACAGCAATTGCATCTAACTTCTGAGATAATTAATTAGTGTAATAAAAGCTAGTCTAAATGCATTATGTCTTTTTAAATCCTGTCCCAGGCTCCTGGGATCATGACATTTTCTCACTTTGCTCACAGAAGCAGAAATGCAGACTAATTACATGTACCTACTGGGAATATACAAAAGCCTGAAACCTGGCTTTTTGGTAATGGAGTTATCGTCACTAGCACGTATAGAAGCCTTTATTCTGTAAAATTAAGTCAGATTAACTTTATTTGCGTAGCCTGTACTCTATTAAGCAAGCAGAGGGTGCCAAGGTTTGGACATTTCCGATAGCTGGTTTAAGACAGAGAACAGTGCTATTTCTGTAACCAAACCTATGGAATGTCTTAACATGAGGCCTGTTTGCAGAACTATATTATACAGCCCTTTGATTCAAAAGTCTTATATAATAAAGGCCTTTATAATGAGGTGTTTTTTTCACCGTCAGTTCATTGGCTGGTTCATATAATTTTACTGAAACAGTTGAAAGACTCGTGCGATCATCGTCATGTCCTCGCGCACACTTGAGTTTCCAGTTTCCATTCTTAGTGGATCATAGCGATGGTCATTTCCCCCTGAGGAACTCGAATTCATTAAAGTCTGGTTCATTCCATAACGCAGGCTCCCACCGAAATGACTCATTTGTCACTCGACGTGACATTTGTGATTGGGCTGTGAACGTGAGTGCCCCTGTGTACTGCAAGTGGAATCTACCTTTCACTCACAACACAACAAACAGCTTTTTTGCGCTTCTGCAACACCCCCACCCCTCCCCCGGTCTATGTCACACGGCAACAACGTGGAAATAATGGATCGTTTGCAGGAACGCAACCTGTAGTAACAACTAAGCCAAAGTTATTACACTTTAAGTTATTTTTACGCTTTTTTATTTTCTTAGAAATGTTTCAAATGCTTTAACATTCCAATACGTAGTGTGGTCTGTCATGTCACACACAATCACGCAGGCTGGTACGCAGTGGTCTGTACACTGAGCATCGTGATATCTCTTTCCTGCTTATATAAACACAGCGTGCTGAAACACATGCGCCTGTCATACACACCGACAAAGCTCCATGGTAAATGCACATTCATGTGCCTTAATATGAACCTGGAGCATGCAAGAAATTTGCTAACGAATCTCGTGCCTGTTTATTTCGCTAGAATCTACCCGAAATAGTCTCAAGGGTGCGATTAGGCACTTGTCTTCACCTCTGTGGAGCTTTCTGTAGAGGAGCTGTAATCAAACTGGCAGCTTCCAGCCTATCAGCTCCCCCCAGCCATGCTGATCTCCCGCGGCAACCAGGGGAGCTGTGCGGTGATGGGTGGGGTCTCTCCATCCCCGATTCACCTTCCAGTAGGACTTTAGTAACAAGAGCCTAATTACACATTGGTCTTTTAGGATGGTAATCTAGATGTGAAATGAGATAAAAATATATATAGAGAGGGGGTGGGGTGATAATTGCAGCAGACTGACACATTGAATGCAGCTGACAAACAGAGCCAGATGATCAGGCAAATATCAAACCTTTAACCCTTATATATAATAAAATCTCTTTATGCTATGTTGGTCATGTTGAAATTTGCATATAAATTATTCAGTAAGCATCTTTGAATAATAATTGAAATTAGTGAACCATACAGTACAAGTCTAAAACAAATCTTTCTCAGAGAGAACTACCTGAAATGGCTAAATTTAGTTTATTTTCACTCAACAATAGGGGAGTGGCCCGCAGGGTGATTGTGACTTTATAACTGGAAGTGGAGTCGATGGGCTGTGGGGTAATTGTGATGTCATAACAGGGAAGGAAGTCGATGGGCCTGGGGGTGATTGTGACTTCATAACAGGGAAGGAAGTCGATGGGTCTGGGTGTGATTGTGACTTAATAACAGGGAAGGAAGTCGATGGACCTAGGGGTGATTGTGACTTCATAACAGGGAAGGAAGTCGATGGGCCTGGGGGTGATTGTGACATCATAACAGGGAAGGAAGTCGATGGGCCTGGGGGTGATTGTGACATCATAACAGGGAAGGAAGTCGATGGGCCTGGGGGTAATTGTGACGTCATAACAGGGAAGGAAGTCGATGGGCCTGGGGGTGATTGTGACTTCATAACAGGGAAGGAAGTCGATGGGCCTGGGGGTGATTGTGACGTCATAACAGGGAAGGAAGTCGATGGGCCTGGGGGTGATTGTGACGTCATAACAGGGAGTGAAGTTGATGGACCACGTGGTGACAGAGACATCATAACTGTGAGCAATGAGCCTCAGAGTGTCCGCTTAAGCGGAATGATTGTCAATCACATGCAGCTGCCTCTTCCGTTGGGGATGGGTGAATTATTTTCCAATAGAGACCCTCTGGTAATTGTTCACGCCATGTTGGAATTCGAGGAGGGAGTGGTAAATGGGCAAAAGGGCCAATCTGGTCTCGCAAGCCTCGGGCTGGGAGGCTGTGGTGGACTTCTCGAGGGGATGGCGAGACAGGCTTCTGAGACAAGACGAGACGCGTTTGAAATGTCCCTGAGCTCCTCCCTGATTGGGGATGGAGCAGAAGGAGCCACCATGGAACCTTTTGAGATCTTTTTTAAAAACAGAAACGTAAACTGTACATGGCAAAACTGTTCATGTTGTAATTCAATGTCTTACACAGTACATTAAAGTACAATGTACATTTATTGCATTGTGAAATAATTACCTTAGTATAAGTAAAGGAAACTTTTTCTTACTTTTGTATTTATTTTAATTGCCTTTATATGGTGTGTAGAATGTTGTAGCCACCCTTTCAGGAATTCTCTTTTATCCGTTTGTTAGGCAAGCTGGTGCAGGCCACTACCTGTGAATCTGGAGAGCGGTTTTAGCTGGCACTGAGGAGAACAAAGAGACTCGGAGATAGAGCACCTTTTCCATTATTTATCCCACCTCCACCCCCCACCACCACCACCACCTTTGTCGACAAACAACTTTAACCTGCCCATTTTCATGCTGCTCACTTGGAGAACAGAGCGCACTTGTCTGACGTGGGGTGGGGGGTGGGGGGTTCTCCACCTTTTCCCCTCTTCTTGTGCGCTGCTTCTACCTTTCAGCCTCCTCCTGAACCACTCCGATGCCTCCGGCCATAGACTCCCCCTTTGTGGACCGGCCATTGATATCTCGATGGGCTCCCCTCTTTACAACGATACCTGTGTGATGAAGAACATGCCAACGATGTGTTATGTTTCCATCGCCGCCTCTTGGCCTAGGAGACCACGTAATGTTAACGGTGTCGGCATCGGCCGCTGCGCGCCTCCTGCCCTGTATTAGCTCCGCCCCCTGCCCTGAAAGGGGGAATGTGAGAGAAGTTGTTCATTTTAAAGTAAACACTTTATCTGCTTGCAGCCGCAGTACTTGATGAGAGACATCAGGCAGAGAAGCATGAGGCATTACATTCACCACGATGTAAACAGAGAGGTCAAGGTGGTCAGTGGCCACAGCGAAATACCCGTTTGTTTTAATGGTTTAGAAAATAAATGAAATAGTGAAATCAAATATCAACCGCAGGTGCTCAAAACCTCATCACAGTACAATTATTCACCTTAAGTGTAGCAAAATCACAAGTAGCATATTTGTATATCAGTACCCTTGACTTAACATACAAAAGTAAAATTGATTATCTGAACTAAATATTTAAATGATTAATGGTAAATTGCATGATTGGTAAATTACAGAGTCTTTTTAACATGAGCCATTGTTGGTTTTGATGGTATAGAAAAGGCATTTATTAGTTTGAGTTCAATGTTAAATTTTACTGCAGATTACAGACACAGAACACATATATTGTGGCCTGTAATTAGTTCTCTAAACAACAGCTAACCAGTGTTTTCAGACAGAGCACATTTCAGTAAGAATTATTTTTGTATCACAATACATTATACAAAATGTATAATACAATACAAAATGTTCATTTTAAAGGAAGCACCCCCCCCCCACACACACACACTATTTGGGCTCTACAGTTGCAGTAAGATTTGTCTGCAAACAGCATTGTGTGCCTTTGATTCTTTTGTCGTGTCAACCTGGGTTAGGGTTAGGGTTAGGGGTTAGGGGTTAGGGTTAGGGTTTATGGGTGAATAGACATTCCTTGACAACCACTTCTACATTCTCAAACCGACAATTATCCCTTTTCAGCTTGGGATTCTAATTCCTTAATTTTCTCCTTCCTTCGCTCCCTCGCTCTCTTCCACATCCTGTCCCTGTGCCATGCTGGGTCTGTCTTACCCTCCCTGGTCCTCTTGAAGATGTTATGAACGCGGAGTACGTCTGCATCCTGAGAAACATAAGCAAACAATGGAAGAATTGTTACCCACGTTGCTTCAATATTGTCCATCTTGTATAAACAAATGTATTTATATACATGAGCATGAGTATGGATATGGATTGGATGTGTGACTTTCTTATTATGATCCCCAGAAATCAATATGTAGTGCCACAGAAATTATTTTTGCTCATTCTTGACTGGTGTGTGTTCTGGCCAGGCAGTTGGGTTGGGGTAAAGTGAGGCTCACGTGCTCCTCCGAGAGGCCCCGAGAGAAGCTGAGCTTGTGGCCCACAAGCTTGTGGGGCAGAGAGACTAGGAGCTGGGATTCGGGTTGGGGTTGGCGGGGGGAGACTAGGAGCTGGGGTTGGGGTTGGGGTTGGCGGGGGGAGACTAGGAGCTGGGGTTGGGGTTGGGGTTGGCGGGGGGAGACTAGGAGATGGGGTTGGGGTTGGCGGGAGGAGACTAGGAGATGGGGTTGGGGTTGGCGGGAGGAGACTAGGGGCTGGGGTTGGGGCTGCAGCTTGGGTCCCAGGTGTCTCAGCACCGTGTCCCTATATCAAGTGTGCCGAAAAGCTGGACAGAAGCATGGTCTCGGCTGAAGTGTGAAATCTGGGTGTCCACCAGACCTCCCAGACAACGGGCTGCAGGAGAAGTGATAGCTCTTGCTTGCCAATTATATCGCAGCAAGGATGAACCAGCTTTAGTACTGTAGCAACTAAGGGCTACTGAGCAGGGCTCCTGCAGAGTGTCAAAGGTCCAATTAGGAACCACTTCAACTAGTTTGAATTAGGGCCTTAGCAGAAATAAGGCTGCCAGAAGACTACAGCCAGCAATTATTAGCATAAATACATCTACCACAAGTTCACAACTACCGGGCAACCCCATGAACTACAGACACTGTTACAAGCATGTTTGGGGTCATGGATGCCATGCTAAGGGACACGCACTGAGTTTGAGGTGATCGGAATCGAAGCGAAGATGCATCTGTGCGCTTCAGAATTCTTCCTGCTTCAGCAACATCAGCGATGAAGCGAGCCGGTTCCTTCAGTTTTCAGCAGTTTCCTCTTCCCCCGTCTGTACAGCTGTTTGAAGCTCGTTTTAGCCGGGCACCTCAGTTCTTGGGCCTTCTTGCGGTAAAACCTCCGAGATCAGGATGGTGAGCTCGGCTCTTTATCGTAAACAGCGAGTATGTCCAGGATGACATGTTTGATTTGTTCAGTGGCTTTTTTCATTCTTGAAAGCGTGTTTGGGTCTTTGGGTCCTCTGCTGCTGTGGGTGCCACTGTGTCCTTGCTTCTTAAAAATGTACCGCACAACTGATGTTGAAATTGTTTCGCCTGTGCATTTTTTACATTTAACTGACACTTTTATCCAAAGTGACTTACAGTTATGACTGAATACAACTTGAGGGTTTAGGGTCTTGCTCAGGGGCCCAACAGTGGCACCTTAGCAGCAGTGGGACTTGAACCGGCAACCCTCCAATTACAATTCAAGTACCTTAACCGCTCAGCTTTTCCTGCCATATTTTTAAGTCGCAACCTCACGGGGGCATGCTTTCTGGCTTTGACCTTTCTTTGGTCTGTGTGTTTTGACATAACAGTAACAGATTCCAGATGCACATAGTAGTTCCAGAATAAAGCCAAGCTACCTTCATGAGCCTAACCTTCGTAGCCGACAATATGGAGACACTGAACTAGCTGAGAACCAACTGAGCAGGCAATCATCCACTAACATTTTATGCCCTGAAATACATGTATAAAAGGACCTCTGTATGGTTAGTTCAGTACAAATCTTACTGCCAATACTAATAAATAGGCTATAAGCAAATAAAAGCTGTACAAGTAAGAAAAGCACAGTCAAACGAATGAACAAGTAAATCGGTGGTGACTCTCTTTAATCCTATAATCACTGTTTTGTTTCAGATTCACTGTGCTGGTGTACAGAGACAAAATGACAAAAAAATTGGGCTACTCTCCAGTCTCAAATGACTTTAGCTGTAGTTAATGCAGTTAGCGATTCATGTCTGTCTGGCCACACAGCACAAGAAAATGATTCACTCGTTGGTATTGCACCTTTATTAAATCTTGCTCTACGCATAACACTGGGCAGATACAGCTGAAACCTGTCTGGGTTTCTGAATATGAAGGTGCCGTCAGTGCACTGAAGCAGCTTCGGCACTCTAAAAGAAAGCATGAGGTTCATAATTTGATTATAATAGACGATGGAATTCACTGTCGGGCCTCAAATTGGGCCTCATACATTTTTTTTCGTAAATTTGTTGAGAGGTCCTAAGAAAAAGGCTGAGCCACAAAATGATTTTAGTTTAGACCGGCTATAGTTGTGCGTGACAGTACTCAAGGGTTGCATTTGTATCGGCGGTAGTCAAGCGCAACACAGAAATAAAAAAAGCTTTTGTCTTTGAATTTGTTTACAAACCTTTTCCAGTAATGTAACCTAAGGGGCGCGGAGCAGGAGTGAACAGGGCTAATGTTATATGATAACATGGCTATGGCTGCAAGTGGGCAGCATAGTATCGCTTCACATGTTTGTGTGCATATGTGTTCATGTTCACTAACAGTCAAAAGTTATTTTCAGCCAAGTTATGTATACATTAACTGCTTTGCCTGTCCTTCAATACATTTGAGGTGTAATGAAATGTTTAAAATCTCCTCCTCTTTATTTTTGCTTCTGGAAGAAAGCCTATTTCTACAGAAAGTGTGCTTATCATGTAGTGTATAGATAAACTATTCCGAAATGACACTGAAACTAATGTGAAAGGTAGGATTCTTGTACGTGGAGTGAGAAAGGGTGAAGAAGAGCTCACTTTTAGTTGAAGTCAGAATAATTGGTGGCAAGAACTGGATATCTCATTGCAAAAGAACTCCTGCATTTGAAGCTTAAATTTCACCAAGTATAAGCTACATTTTATCTTTTTGGTTACAGTTCTGCACCCATGTGTGTTAATGTTAATACACCAAATTAACTGGTATTGCCGTGCACATATGGACACTGCATATGTGAGTTCAACACCTTGGCTGTTAATTTTAGCACTGGGAGCACAGTGCCTCACGATCATGCCATGATAAGACATAACGATGTCAGTGACAGGGATATCGCTTCCGTTCTCTCCCGACGTGCATGTGGCCAGGAGCTCAGCGGCGCTAATCACCGCCACGGCTCTGCGATACACCCAGCTCAGCCCCGTAACTGTCTTTAACGACAGCAATTAGTGCACAGCGGGGGCAGGAGGGGCCATCCATAACTTGGTCGTCCGATCATCTCCGACACGCTCACGCCCGACATCTATCCACTCAAGTCTGACACAGCAGTTTGTAATGACATTGGCGCTTTTCTCGTATAACGTTAAGAAGCCGGTGCATGACAAATGGGTATCATTTGTAAATTAGAGCTGGCAGTCAAATACGAATTGCTTAATGTCCTAAATCGAAGTTTTAATATGATATTTCTAATGGTTATCATTATACTGGTTGCCAACAGGTTCAACCTAAATTTATTATATGAGTTATTATATGACTGTTAATGTATGCTATATATATTAATTACTCACATTTAGTTATACAAGTTGCATTATACAGTATAAGAAGATATATGACTATCAAACTGTTACTGATACTGAGACTCAGAAGCTATGATGTAGACTACTTCTTTCGTGTATATCTTTATTTTAAAAACAGAAAGGAGAAACTAGACATGCCTGATTTAAGAGAACACCAAATAAACAGCTTAATTATTCCATTTACAGATTTTGTCTGAGGAAAGCAAATGTAGTTATTAATTAGTATATTGCATAAAGGTGTGTGCGTGCGTGCGTGTGTGTGTGCGTGTGCGTGTGCGTGTGTGTGTGCGTGTGTGTGTGTGTGTGTGTGTATGCGTGTGTGTGCGTGTGTGTGAGCCACTTTCACATGTTTAGCAATTGCTTTAATGTTTAGTAGTCTTGGCAAATGTAAGTCTAAGCACCTGGCAGAGCATTGTTCAGTAGGAGCTGTTGTAGGAAGGCTTCACATCAGGAAGAGACACTGTTACTTGTACCTTTGTTTTACTGTTGGCATAAATCTGAACTGCATAATGGTTCTACACAAATATTTGGATTTCTTTATAATTTTTTAAAAAAGTATTTAAATATTTTTTTAATTTGTGACATTAAATTATACAATGATTCTCTGGAACAGATATTGCAGATATTTTGTTCAAGATAATAATAATAATAATAATAAAGTTTTTATATTGCACTTTCTTACAGACAATAGAGAATGCATAGAAGGAAAATAACATTTATTTCATTCTATCAACTCAAGAAGGTAAAGTTATTTGCCAAAAATACCTTAAAGTAAAATTAACTATGATTGATTAAGACTAAAGTTAATTTAAAGAATGCAAAGAATAAAAGATACATTAAAAGAATAAATAATTTATGGTAAAAGACTAAAAAGCACCTTTCAAGGAAATAAATGTGCAACTGCAACAGGTAAAATAAATGAATGGTAAAAAGTGAAAAACAATGTTTTAAAAATAGGAAAGGTAAAAGTACAGTCACGGCAGAGCAGGTTAATCAAAAACTTTACATAACATTTTCTTCTTGAAAGTATTTAAATCATTAAGGGCCCTCGGATTGTCTGAAAGAGAGTTCCAGAGTTTGGTGCCTTGACAGCAGAAAGCAGCCTCAGAATGGTACGCACCACTGGCACTTTTTAATCGGCTGATCTGAGGTCCTTTGAGGGCACATATCTCACGAGCGTACTACCGAGCTACAGAGGGGCAAAACCACGTAAACACTTAATAGTAAGCAGTAGTGTTTTATAGTTTTATATAGTGTTTTTATTCTGAGTGGTACGGGTAGCTGCTGCAACTCTTCAAGGATTGGTGTAACATGTTTTCTCGTTCTTGTAGATGCCAGTATTCTTGCCATGGCACTCTGAACCCTCTGTAGGCTTCAAATGGCAGCACATAGCAGTAGCCCAGATGATAAACCTTCATGCAGATATTTTTCACTGTCAGTTGCTGCAAGGTGTCACGCCACCTGTTTCCTCGGATAACAACGACTCCCGTCTTTCGGATGACGAAGAGCGTCCAGCCAATTACCAAGCATACACATGTTCATCATTACCGGACTGCTAATACCACCTGTTCATCATTTACACCACCTATTTATACCTGACATTTCCAGACACATACTGCAAAGTATTTCCACTTGAACCGTCAGCGCATACCGAGCGTTATTTGCAGTTGTCTTAAGGTATTTGTGTTCTTTGTCTGATTACTCTCCTGTTTTTTGCCTGCCACATTTGGATTTGTCTGCCTGATTAGATTGTCTTTCTGGATTTTGACCTTGGACTGTTTATTCCGTGTTTGTGATGTGCTCTGGCTCTGTTACCTCTATGATTTGGGTTCTGACCCCTGCCTGTACTTTGACTGCCATGTTGGATTGTCCCTTTCTGATTAAAACCACGCCTCATTTTATCGGCGAGCGTTTGGCTTTGTCTGAATTGTTACACAAGGATCCTTTCTGACCTTGACTATGGTATGAAAACGACATTCTCGAGACACTGCTAGCATAGCGTTTAAGATTAGGTCATAGTCAAATATTACACCTAGGCTTTTGACATAATCTCAGGCCTTAACTGATAGGCACTCCACATACATTACCACTTCAGTGTGCTCACAACCATTCTCGATGATGATAAATTCAATTTTGTTATCATTGAGTTGCAGGAAATTATGACAGTTGGAAAGCAAGTCAGTGGAACCCAGCAACTAGGGACATATATAATTGTGTGTCATCTGCATACTGGTGAAACTAGTTATTACATTTACTGCCATGATATGATGTCAGGATTTGATGGTCTTGCCGCTTGAACCTTGAAACCCGGTGGAAGATAACGGTTAAGAAAGGCCGCGTTTTAATTAGCAGTAGGCTAGATGTATAGCGTGCAATTTCTTGAGTCCCTGATTTCTAATTACTTCACTCTCCAGCATGTGAGACTTAAGGAAATGAAGCTGTACAATAAAGATGCAAGTCCGTTCAGGCAATCCGATCTAGATCATAAAGATCCCAATAATACCCGAGCTCCGTGGCGCGAAGCAAGCGAAATGCGAAATTCCCAGGCTTAAAACGACTGCGCTGCAAACCCTGCGTCGCCCAGAAAAGACCCTTAAAGAAAGCACATTTGCAGACTGATCGGGCCTGTAACTTATCGCTGATTTTTTTGTTCATTGCAGGTGAAGAAAGCTGCATGTCCAGAGATAAATCTGAGAAGGATGAGCAGAGAAAGCAGACGATGGGCTTCAGGGCAGCGCACCTCTTTGACGGCGAGAGTTGCTCAGGCGGTGACGCAGGTGACCGCGCCCGCCGCTGACACACACTGACTTCGGACGCAAACAAAGAGCCGCGTCGCGATACGGCACCAAAGTGCTTGAAGTTTACCTTCGTTCGCGCCTGGGTATTGTGGTTATTGCAGTCTGTCGAACATTTAGTCTAAATAACCTGCACAAATATATGATGCGACGTTTTCACTTAGACCAAGATCAAGCGCTGCCAGCTGTAACCTTGCACAGAGTAAAAGGCCTGTTGGCCTGTCTGAATATTGTAATGTAATCTTTTTGTAAATGATATCTCTTTCTTGTGTGGTACAAGAACACATGCGTTATCCTTGCCCTGATGTAGTTTGGCGGCTCCCTCTCCGGATGTTTTCGTTAGTAACAGAGTTGATGCTCGGCTAATGGGCCGGTCTGTACCACCCCTACCTCCCTCTGTCTGACCCATGCCGCTCAGTCACGTCATTTAGCCTCTGATAAATGCCGCCTTTATCTTTTCTATTTTCTTCTGGAAAAGATGTGCCGACTAGCTGAAAGCAAACACTGACGAACAGTCAAGTCTGACAGTGTTTGAACTTCGATCTCCGGGAGATATCGGTGAAATGGGTGTTTCCTGGCCATTAATGAGATATAATTGCAAGTGAGAAAAACGGAGAGCGTCATGCAGGGACGGTCATCTTCCGTTTCCCTAGCGCTCACGTTCTCGGCTCCGGGTGGATTTCGCGTCCGTCAAACATGTTCTGTTCGGCAGAGCCGTGAGCGACGGGAAGTGGAGGAGAGGAGGCAGAGGCCGGCGATGGCGGGAGACGACTCCAACCGCCGGATGGAGTCCTGGGATGACTCACGGTTTAGTCAGAGTCCGAAACCCACACGAGCTGGCCCTCCCCCGCCGTGCCACCGAAGCACGGGTGATGTTAACGTGCCGCGGCTGACGCTAAGCTCTGGGAAAACGGCAAGGATGGGCACCACCGGCTCGCGCCGGAAACGTGCGCGGTAGGAGCAGGGCAGTGCTTGACACGCGACGGAGCTGACTGAGGTGCACGCCACTACGATGCACTTGGCGTATACGAAAGGAAAAACTCAACAAATCCCAATGTGATTCCATGTAAAAACACACGTGGGACCAAAATGTGTATCAAGCTGACTCACACCTCATTTCCACCGGAGCCAAATACACAAGCAAATGCATCACTCTGTACTTACCCTTTATTTATGGTGCACACATTGATCAACTGTTTCCCACTCCATACAAAGCATCAATGTGCTGTAACACATTCTTGCGTACTATGTTATATGCTTTAGGCTGAACTGTACCCAGAACAGTGACTAATCCAGGCCATTCTCAGCTGTACTGCCATTCTCACTGACCCAGGAACAATTGTCCATCAGCCTGAAGTGTAACTTTAAGACAGCTGGTTCCAATTAGGTTATTGCAGAAAGGCTCACATTTGTCTTTTTCAGTACGGTGTGCAAAGTGAGGCCATTAATTGTGGGATGATAAAAAGATGTATGCCTCCCCTCCATGCACGAGACAGGGCGTTTGCTGTCTAATTAATGGGCTTGCACATTCTGCCATTTAGGAGGAATTAGCTGGCAATTAAAACACAACCCCTTTCCTCTCTGATGTTTGGACTTTATAATGTCATTGTGTTTTATGACTTACTGGTTCTTCAGTTAGGATAGAATTAACCATCAGGACAAAACTAATTATCAGTGCTGTTGGTCTTAGTAACAGTAACACCCTGCCCCTCTGTGACATTCTCCCATTGTTTCTTTAGAATAAAACTTAATGTGGCAAAGTGGTGGAAACATGTTTAATACAGCACTGCAGATGACAGCGCATTGTTAAATAATGCAAGAATTACCTTTGTGCAGTTGCTGATTAAATCTTCAGTTCTAAGTGAATGGGACTGACAGCTTCTGTAGTCATTTATGACTGGTGCCTGTGATCACCCCGAAAATGGGACTCCTTAGGAAGTACATAGGGGTTTAGCAGGATGCGTGACATAAATGTTCAGCTTTGGAGCCCATGCCGGTACCCGTGCCCCACCGATATGGGTTTGCGGCCCATTTTGTTTCCTACAGAATAGAATCTTACAACTAGGAAGGCATGCTCATAAACTGTCATAATGCTCTAGTTAGAGATGACACGACTGTAACTAGAAGGTTCCACATGGCTTGCTTGTGAACGCACGCTTTGCACGCCACGGCAGACCCGCGACGAGTCGCTGCTGTACGGCGTCCGGGATGACCCAGCGTGCGTCCCCATTTCAGCACCGGACAGCTCCAGTCACGCAGCGCGTTCACTTTTAAAGGGCAAAAAATAAGCAGACAGTGACGCCGTCGACGTTGACTCACACCTACATAAACAAGAATGGTCGTGAATCAGCGTGAAGCCCGCGAGCAGGAAAGACAATTGCTCTTTTGCCGCAGGACAGCAAATAAACCATAGCCGTGAAAGATCCGTCATTCGAACGGGACTGGATTGATTCATAATCACCGCGGTGGATGAGTTATGCTGAGAAAGAAGTGGTGAGTAGCAATTAGTTATCGAGCACCTCTTCAAAGCTGTAGTGCTCAGAGCAGCGCACGCTGACATTTGCATAGCCGTCCCTAATTTCGCATCTAATAAACAATGGCAAACACAGAACGTGACGATGACACTCGTTTCTCTGTCACGCTCGTAGGTCAATCTTAAGGACCACGGCTGGCGGGGCCCGACGAGAGGAGCGGCCTGCGGTTTCCGACGGGCGTGGGCTCGCGGGATCCGTCGGAAATGCGATCCCGTTGCAGCTGCGGCCGGCGAGTCCTTTGTGAGATCCTCTCGTACGTTTTTGGGCTGCTGAAACCGGCGAGATGTGACGTCCAGCCGTGCACACGTGGACAGGGCGCTGCTTCGTCAAAAGGCCTCGTACGCGTGTGCCGGAGATCTTGAATGTTCTTTGCACTCTCTCTCTCTCTCTCTCTCTCTCTCTCTCTCTCTCTCTCTCTCTTTCCTTCTACCTCTCCACCTCTTTCTCTGCCTCTCCCAGTCTCTAGCTCGTCTTCCTATGAAAATTACAGAGATCTGGCACTGGTTCTCAGTGTAGTGCCCCCCCCCACACACACAACACCACCACCCTACCCCGCCCCCCCCACTCTGGATTAAGTGCCTCATTTTTATCCTTATGAAGTCACTGGAGAAGAGGCTGCTGCCAGAGCAGCGGTGTGTGTTGAGCGGGAGACACTATTGGATTATCGGATCCTGCCGCATACTGAAGGACGCGGGCGATCCGTTGTAGCGGCGGCTTGGGCCTGGGGCGGGCGAGCAGCTTGTCTTTGTGCTCCCGTTCTTTAATAAAATCGTTAACAGAAAAATTGTCTGGTGCGTGGACCGCCGCAGAGCCAAACAAATCCCAACCGTCACGCCACCGTTTAAGTTGGTCTAAGGTGAGAGACAGGTCATACAGGCCTGCACGGCATTAACGTATAAGCCCAGAGGGCTCCGGGGGGGCCCGAACACCCACGTGCGCACACTGCCCTGTCATTCCGTAAATGGGCCTGTTTCTGGATCACATTTGTCCTGCACCTTTTAGAGTCTCTAACATGTATTTTAACCTCAGAAGTGGTTTGTTCAATAGCTGTTGTGTCAGAGCAGGCAGGACTCTGAACGGTGCAGGGCAGGACTATTTCAGGACCAGGACTGCAAGACACACATCCACATCAATCCTCTATCATGACAAGAGCATTGCTTTGTCCAGCTTAACAGTACTAATAATTATCTCTGTCGCTGGGCAAATTTATTTGATTGTGAGTCACTATTCAGCATTTGATGAGTTAGTCATTCAGAGATGACTAGAGTGCTGTTTTTTTAAATAATTCTTTTTGTTATTATTTTTAATGGATTTTCAGCATTGTGTTTCTTGTTTTATCTTCTCACAGTTTGAATTATTTTCTAATTGAACTGCATGCATACTGCAAGCCCCTTTCTTGGGCGGATGTCGCCTCTGTGGCTATGCTGCCTTCCCGGCGTTGTGTTCCCCTCTTGGAGATGAAACCAGAATTCTTTCAGGGCCCACTTGCTTGCTGCAGAAGCTGCCTACGACGTCAAATCCTGTTAGCGCGGGCTCCTGTGATCAAACAAAGCGAGGCTTTTTTGATGTTTCGGCCCTTTGCTTCGGCGCAATACAGTATCCATCGATGTGCCTGCAAGCACCTGCGCTGTTTCCTAGGAACTTTGCCATCGTGACCTTCCGAAGGTCATAAACGAAGGCGTGTAAACCTGAATGGGCGTGCTGAGCGGAAGTAAGAACGGAACGCTCTCGGGTGTCACTGCATGGCGTCGAGAGGTCGAGTTCCTCCTCATGTGTACTTCAAATGGGCCCTTAATCGTGGGGGACGACAGCCATCTGACTGGGGCCTACGAGGACCCTGAAACATGGGTTCACAACTCCTGCTTCCCTCATCCCCACCACTGGACCACGAGCCACATAAGCGCACTGAAACATCAATGCCGCCCATGTCAGGGCTGTTTGAGTGCAGAAGTGTGCCCCCTGCCTCTTTATATTGGGCGGCAAGCGCGTGGCCTGTGGGTGGCGCTACTGTACCTCCTGTCCTCTAGCTGAGCCAAAGGGGTGAGAGAAGCGAGAGATGTCTTGCTGGTCTTCACCCTCGCATTCCCTTTTCCCCATAGGGAAGGCTGATATGAGCTGCCCACGACCAAGGAGAAGATTTATAGTCCTGCCAAACTTTGAAAAATCATACTGACCTGGGGAATGAAGGGCAAAAAAAAAACAAAAAAAACCCACCCATAATGCACTGGTGATCACCTAGCGATGAAAACAAATACTTGATGCTGACCATGTCTGGTAAATGAGATGGCAATGCTATATAAATAAATAAAGCAAATGCAGTGTATTTCGTCACTCGGGGCCATTACCAAATGTCAAACATTTCATTAGTGGGCCTGTGTTTGTTTTTGCTAAAATAACAGCAACTGGTTGGAAGGGAAAGGAGACTTCTTAATGGAAAAAAAGGTTACTTCTGCAACCTTAGTGGACGCTATGTTTTTTTTGCCCAATTAATGTCAAATTATGGGAAAACAAAAGAAAGCAAACTAACTATGAGCTCTGAGGAGCAGCGTGCGTTCCAGCGCAGAGGCTAAAAATAGATAACCTGCACCTTTCCAGATCTCCTTATGTTCTCAAACGTGAGAGCAGATCCCAACCAAAATGGCTAACAACGAGCTCCTGGGAGAATCGTCTCTTCAGCAGCAGACGGATGAGAACGTCAGGAAAGATAATTAACGCCGGCAAGGGGAAGCTGCTTATCGCAGTTTTCCGAGGCGCTCTGCACGGAGTTGTGTAGGCCCCTCGCAGTGACCCGGTCTGGTAGCCGGGCTGAGTGGAACTTTCCATCTGGCTTTGGACTCAAATATAGTGATATATTTGATAAATATATATATAATGAAATATATCACTGTATTTGAGAGAGAGAGAGAGATTCAAAATTATAGAAAGAGTTTCCAGACAAACAGAACCTTTTGGAGAGAGGTCCTTCATCGGCTGTGCAAGCAAAGTGCTTCTGAATGAATCTTATAATTGAGTTTCTCAGGAAACTCTGGTACTTTACTACAATATTGAATATCGCTACATCTCCTACTACACTACACTGCAGTTACGCACCTGGAATCTTCTTCGGATAAATATATATTATATAATATATATATATATATATATATTATATAATATATATATATATATATATATATATATATATATATATATATATATAGAGCGATCAAATAGTGATCATAAAAAACCCCCACACAGACTGTGACGGCCCGATTGCCGCAGGTCGCGGAGCAGGACGCACAGAATCCCTCGACTTTGACAGACGTTTATTGCCACGTAACGCATATGATGACGTATACACATAACACTGGCATGAACACTAACAATGGCAACACAAAGATATAAGGTTAACATAAATACACGTGTGACTAGCAACACAAACAGTGAGCAACCCTGAGGCATCCACGTCATCCAACAGGAGTTTAAATACACACAACATTAAACCAGGTGCAGGTGTGTGCCATCATGGGGGCGTGGTTACAAACAATACAAAGTGACTTCCATTGCACGCGGCGGGCCGTACCACATGACCAGTGGCAAGGGGAGCGTTCCTTGACACAGACCAATAACACGAGCCCTATGGTAGAGCTTGTGGAGTTACAGGACATTTTTAGCCAAGCTTCTAATACTGTTTTAAATGGCTGGAACTTTCTTTAAGCAAGACCCAGTCAGGACTTGCACAAATGTGGAAAAAAGGCCCTTATTTGTGCTTGTGCGAGTGACAATGCTGTCCGCTTCTCATCCGTATCGTTTGTCCATATCTTTGCTGGGACTCGCGTGACCTCCAGGGGATGGGTGCAGAGCAAGGCTCTTCCTGCTGTTTCTCCATCATCCGCTACTCTCCCTGGTCGGACGCTGCTTCGGAGTCTATATTTACCTGAATGTAAGTAATGGCCCCGGCGAAACCCAAGCATCTGTGTACATCCTGCCGCATTAACCGCTTAACCTCGGCGCAACGCAGCCCTGAGTGGTTCGCTGACGAAGAAGGAGCCGCACAGCAAAGTGAACGCAGAATGCCTGCCGTCTGCCCCACCGCCCACCGTTTGTTCCCAGCTGGGCCGGGCGGAGGCGTATGCAGTCCGTAGGGCTGTTGAACGTGTGCCACACATGCGCTTGCGCAATGTGTGCGTGTGCATTTGCAACTTTGGCAAGCCACGCGCGTTGCGCGAGCGCTCGTTTATGCGTCTTCTCACGGGGCGGGAGGGAGGGGAGCCCGGCGGGATGTGAGGGGAGGTCCCTCCTCGTAAACCCTTATTGGTTGCCGCCAACACTGTTTACCTCCCGGGTCCGGGTCCCGGTGGACGGCTCCCACTGGGCCTAATGAGACTCAGACAAAAGGAGACACCTCCTGCTGTACTCAACGCACCACCGACTCTCCTGCTATGGATGGCCCAGAAAAGGAATCCTGACTTAGCTTTGGCCTAGTGGAATGATACAGTTCATGAAGATCACAGTCTACAGCCTCTGCTACACTAGCCACTGCTTTAAACAGAAAATCTTAAAAAATCTTAAAATAAATATTAATATCTAATCAGTGCATTCATTCCAAGAACTAAAACATGGGTCAGTGTACGGCACTTACTTTTTAAGGATGATATAACAGGAGAATAAAATTAATTAATACAAACTTGCATTATAATACATGTTCATTCTGTATGAATGCCAGATAACACACTATATTTGGTCACGCCGTACATTTATACTCTGTTCTCAGAACAGAGAACCCTGGAGGCTAATGAGACAAACTGGCCTTTGCGATGGTCAAGAGTGAAGATTGAATGTGTCCTTCTACCCTTTGATATGATTCGTTGATGCACTGTTTGGCAGTGCTCTTGCTCAAGCTGTTAATGACAGTGAATAATGGATGGAACGTCTCAGTGCGACCAGATGCGATTTTATGGTGTGGTGGGTTGGCGCACAGACATATCTCGCCACACAGAAGAAACAAACAGACGAACATTAAGAAAAAAACAAACAACTTTTTTGGTATCTGATGGTACTTAGAAGATGTCGAAGAAAGAGCTTCAGATAGTTAGTGCTTTCACACGATTATGCGGCTCTCGCATGCTGCAGTCTTGAAGTTTTTTAAGATCTTAAAATAGAAGTTGAGAACAGTTCAAGCACAAGTGTAAGAAATGGCTTCACTGAACATATTTCTGGGGAAGTCACAAAGATGAATAAGATGATTAAGGCAGAAGGTGAAATTAGGAATATTAGCAAAGATAGAGAAATGTTGTAAATATAGATTTTTTTCAAAGACTACCGGACTCTGCTGGCTCACCTTCAGACTTAAATCTATATTTAGTATAAATCATCATTTGCTGTAAAAGCCCTTCAGAGGCTGTAAGCCCCATGGTGTGAGCCACAGCTGGAACACACTGAAGTGACCTTTTCCCACTCTACTCTAACATGCCAGCTACTGCTTGGTGGCTGGAATTATCTCAGGGTGGGATCGGGTCCGTCTCAGGGCCAGACCGAGTCAAACCATCATGGTGAAACTCCCAGCAGAGCGGAACATGTTTTTGATGGCCCTTGATTCCACGCTAGCCAGCCCACGGCTCTAAGATCTCACCGGGTCTTTTTCCCGTCTCTCCAAACCCAGCAATGATGGGAGGGAAAAAAAGAAAAGGAAAAAATGGGAATAAAATTGTTGTGGAGTAGAACAATTTCTGGGCTTTGGTGACAGCGGTGGTTCTTAAATTTCTTCTTTTTTGACAGCTTCTGACTGCACTCTCAAGTGGAACGCTCACCAGTAGAAAGGATGAATAGCGCTAGCGCTATGCGAGGTTGTAGTAGTTAGTCCCGGATGAGATTACTAATTTGTTAGTTTCATAGATTTTTCCTAATCAGCAAAGCAGGTAGAGATGACGCTTGCATTAATCGCTGCCATGGCGACACATATTAGCACTTAAAACTCATTCAATCTGTGGTTAAATAATTCATATCTAGTGTATCTGCAGTATTCGTGATGAGCGCTGCAAAGGTGAATTCCACCACGGTTGGCTTGCGATTTCCCTCCTCTGCTCTACATCACGATAACTACTCACAAATAAGGTTTTCCAATCTTCTTCCCAGGTCACGACCCTCGCAGTCCGTACTCTCTCCTTCACTTCAGCTTTTCGGAACACTTGTGTAAAAAGCAGCAGTTGTCTATGGAGCCTGCTTTGCATGTTTGTTTCCCCTACATCAAGTGTGGATCCGTTGTGGCATGCCTGGTAGAAGCAAATGTGTAGCGTGGAGGGCACTTTTGGCATCGATGACTGGTAGCTCTACAGAACGCCATGGATGAATCTGTACAGGAATTCAGAGACTTTTCACAAAGCAGCTAGTTGCTTTTGAATGATTAAGGATGAGCCCAAAGGTAGACTCACAGATTCTTCTCTGACAGCCATTATGAGCCAACATATGATTATGACCATGTTACTGCACACAGTCTCCCAGTGACCATGCCTAGCAATTATATTTCTCTCCTCCGGACAGAGAAACACTCCAGATAATCCGACATGGATGCTCCAATATGCAAATTTGTGAGAATTCCCAAGATATTAATGAGACTCTGTAGGACCACAACTTGCATGAAAAGATACGAACGCTTAAGATCAGGAGTCCCGTCGGGTTTTTTCCCCACTTCCTGCGAAATCTCTTCCTGGTCGTAATTCGGGCTGATTTTTGACGGCGTCGTGCTCAAACGGTCGGCTAACTCCGCACACACACAACTGCCCTCAACTCCATTTTTGCTTCTTGTGGCAAATTATAAAAATGGAAATCCATAGCCGTTCGGAGGGGAGGCGAGAGGTACCGGTGCGCTCCTTGTGTGCGCTTTGTCTGCGGCTGCAGTGCGTCCTTTGTAATGCATGCACACTTACAGCATGCCGGAGTGTGTTTGTGCACACTGGAAAAGCATTTAATGTGACGGATCAGCGTGCACTTCGAATGAATAGCGCAACTGAGGGGGCAGGTTAAAAGAAGACGGTTGGCTGTGAATCTTCTGTTTATCTGGAACTACGGAACTCAGCTGGGCACATCAGCTTCTCATGCAGCAATTCCTGGCATTCACTCATGTCATGCCTCACCACATCAAGGCCTGGCGTGCCCTGTAAATTGCCCCGTGAACCTAGATTGCCAATGCTTTTTAGCGACTCGTCATGTCGGCCCTGCCGGGAACGCTCCGTTACCCATGGCGCACCAGGGCAGCGGTGACTGCCCCGCGGGTGAACCTTGGTGTCAGAGCGATATGACGGGCTGCGCTTTCGCCTCGGAGAACATCTCAGAGACGTGAACTCATGCTAAAAGCAAATGTCAGGTCAGCGGAGGGCTGCGAAGAGACATAATTTGTAATACCATCCGATGTCGAACAGGACACTGAGGTTACATCTGCATACTGTATGATTCATGCAGTATGTATGCCAAAGAACTTTCCCCCTTTAGACGGAGATAAGCGATTCCATTCTTTATGCTTAACATTTAAGGCAGGCTTTTGGTCAGGAGTGGAGCTCTGTACAGATGAGCTGGCATGCTTGGTTTAGACGTACCACAGGGCTTCAAAACATCTTAAAAACTCACATATATAATTATCAACTGATATATAATTACCAGCAATTATCATCACTTATAGGGAGTACTGGACTCATGTTAAGCTACTGGAATTCCCTGGCAACTCGGTATTAAGAAGGGGAAATATGTAGTTTACATTCCGCAAAACAATTTGAGTTGTGGAATCTGATGACCGTCTGGGCCAGTCTGATGATGGGAGCAGACCCAAACCACACTGGAGCAGCTGGGAGAGCAGCAGAAAGAACTGAGAAAATTGTGGAGTTTAGCGCACTGCCTGTTCTTAACAGCGTGATTCTCACTCCCCCCACCCACTGCGTCTTGCTTCTGGACATGCTTGATTATGGTCCACTGGGGAGGGGTAATGATTATAAGAGGCTTTTCTTTGTCACTTTACAGCTTAAGGCCGCGATCTAGAAAGTTCCTGAACCTTTCTCGCCTTTTGCCTTGAGAAGCATGTAGTGTTCGGTAATAATGCAAGTAAACGGCTTTTTTTTTTTTTTTTGAATTAGGATTTGCACTCATAAAGCGCTTCGGCACATCGGCAAGTGTCTGAAACCCTGTTACATGTTTTATTTTGGGGTCCATATGCTCTAGTTCTTTGTCAGTGGTCAGTTCCTGACCACAGATCTGTTGTTGGTTAACACGACGGGGTTCTGGGGTGGAGGGGCGACGGCATAGTGTTTTGCTAGTGGGGTGAGGGGTGGTGAGGTAGAGGGGTTTTCATTTGTGATTAGCAATGGATTCATTATTGCCTGGCAACTTCACTCCTACTGTAAATAAGGAACTATAGCAGGCACGAGTCTTCTTTGTCTTAAAAAAATCATTTTTTTAAAGTTAAACAAACAACTCAGAATGATGTCTAAAAACTGGATTGCTTTTGTACAGTAAGTCTGAAGGCTTTTTGTGCATTCTCTACGATCTCTTACTATCTCTGGTCTCTGTGACAGTGACTGGTTGGTCTTCTATCAGTCCTGGATATTTCAGCAGCCACCAGAACATCTCTAAAAACAGAGATAAGTTATACTTAGTATTCATTGTCTCCCCAGCAGAGCGCGGAAAACTTTGAGTGATGCATTATTCATTTCTTTTCTTTTGTCCAACTCTTTCTTTTCCCACTTCCTGCATTTCCTGTTTTCTTCTTTCCCATGCTCCACCAGAGTGGGTTTTTTTTCCCTCTTGGGCTGACAGTTCTGAAAAATATGACCACTAAAGCAAGGAAGCTGAGCTGGATATCATGCTCACCTTTCCCAAACCTTATTCCTTCTCCAGGAGAACCACTCGACTTCTCCAGTAGAACCACTCGAGAACCTTTGGAAGAATTCCTTGTCTCTTAGGGATGAGAGCACTGTGACCTGATGTCACCAGCGATGCTGGAAGTTCATTTATGAGTTTGTTTTTATTTTGGTTATGTTTATTGATCTTTTATGAGGTGATCTTGATTTTAGGAATGTGTTTGCATGCCCTGAAATACAAAGAGGCATCACCAGGGATAAGACAGAATAGCACATAAAATGGTAGTATTCTCTTCATAATGCTTGTGGTTGTGGAATTAAAAAATAATGAGTTCTAATTCAGATTTGCCATCTGAAAATGAACTTTGGCTGAATTCAAAGTGACTCCCTTCTCTCTCAGTGGTGTCCATTTTGGAATGCATCCAAACAGGGTGGCATTTTGAATTTAGCCCACGTCAGAGACCCAGAAGGTCCAAGCTTTCAAAGAACGGAACTATTCGTCGTGTTCTTGTCTGTGATCATTACACATTCCCTATCTGGAGGCTTGCAGCTCTAAAGAATATGGACCACGTCTCAATGCCTCATTACATATGTTCTTGGCCTTCTGGACCCAGCCAGATCAGTTCAGAGCAGAGAAAACCACAGCAGAACGTTTGCAGCAGGTGAGACTAAAACCTCTCAGAGAGAGAGAGAGACCGCATGATGCATGGCTCGCATTAACCAGGGGTGCTGAGCATATGGTCCCATCACAGCCATCCCGTGCCTTAGCGCAAATTAACACCATACATTTGACATTTATAGATCCTGGGAATAGGGAAGGGGGGGGTTCCAAGGGCATGGAAAGAGCAGTCTCGCAGCTTGGATTATCTTTCCTCAAGCAGCGTTTCTGTGGCAGGCTTCCGAAAGGGCGAACATTATGCGCGCTCTTGAAAATACACATGGGCCAAGCCCGACGGCTCATATCAGGCTGCTCCAGGAAGCATTTCAAGCATGTACTCTTTCAGCCATTTCAGACTCTTTATCACACTGGGACCAAATGGTGCTCTCACAAGTCACTGTTTGGGCATTAGCACAAAGGAGCCCTTTTTTTTTGCCCAGCAGTGAGAGGCAGAGGTTCTTGAATATTTCTCGGAGAGGCAGTCCGTATTGGCGGGCGGACAGTGCGAGATTGTGTCTGCGTTCCTGCGGTCAGTGGGGAGGCGAATTCTATCCGCCAATGGGGCTGCCGAGGAGGGCTGAAGCACTTCGCAAGCCGGGTCGCTCAAGTGCAGCGAGTCACACGACCGGAGCTGATCCTATCGGAAGGGCTGCTCCGTATCTGGAGATTCCCGGAGAGATTAGCCCTCAGCTCCTGCCCCTGGAATAAAGGAGGAGTTGGGATATCACTGGTGGCTCAGTGTGAGACCTCTCCACTATCTGCTGTGGCCAGGACACAAAAATGCATGGGGACTTCCAATGATCCGTGCGCGGAATTCTCAGCTACAGATGTGTAAATGACTGCCAGACAGCAGTCCACCAGCTGGGGGGGGGGGGGGGGGTTGGGGGGGGGTGATGGAGTAGAGGGGGTGGGGTATTGTATTTTCCATGTAGCACTTTCAGCAACAGCCCCTTCCATTTGAGCTCAATGCCAGAAACACAATTTTCTCCGACCGGTTTGGAACATGGACAAAAAAAAAAAAAGAACTCCAAACTATGGTCAGGGTAGCAGAGCAAGATGACACAGCACGGCACAGAGCGAACTCTGGAGGGGACATCTTTGTTGGTCCTGCCCTGTTCGTCTCTCTGTGATGACGGAGCTGTGCGCTGATCACGGGGTCGCCTGTGTCACATGGCCTCAAAATCAATATCACGTTTTATCATCCCAGTTCAAACTGCAACACCAAATCAAACAGCTGCTCCAGTGAGTCCAATGCTTAATGTGGAACGTTTATGGTACAGAATCTGTGCATGAACGTTATTTATTTTATATATATTTATTTTTTATTTATTTTGCTTATGCGTTTATTTAACGCATTTAGCAAAGTAAACGAAAATAACCATAGTTGACTAAAGGTACAGTCATCCGTGTACGTTAGAATTATTGCTCTAGGATACTGTGGAATGCAAACAAAACTTTAGCTAGATGACACATGTACTGTATGTGACCAAAACACAAGGGTTGGTGGCTAGTAAGTCTTAAAGTTGCACTGCATGAGTTTCAATCACATTATTTTAATAACTGCTGGAAGCATTTTAAGTGGGTTGCATAAAAATGGAACATATATGCACAAATTAGAGGTTGGATGAGCAATCTTTTTAAGCTTCATAAGGGCACATCACAGTCTGTATTTGTCATTTACGGTGCATAATGTAACTGACAAATACATTCTCTTCCCATTTTAGAGGACTGGAAAGAAGCACACACACACAGAGAAAGAGAGAGAGAAAGAGAGAGAGAGAGAGAGAGAGAGAGATCATTTTTCCTTCCTGTCTAAACGAACAAATCATGTCTTGCATAAAGTTCTTATTCTCGCAATACAAGCATCTGCTTTGTACCTGCAGTCGGACGAGAGAGGAATGAAATGTCCCGCTCTGCGTTAGCGTTGCAGTGCAATGCGGCACTGCTCTGAGCTCGTTCGGGTTCGCGACCATGAGGCGCGACCATGAGGCGGGAGCAGTCCCATTACGCGGCAGGCTTTCAGAATCCGTGCCGGCGTATCAAACGGCCAGGCCCGTCCTCGAACGCAGCTGTGCGGAGGCTCTTCAGCCCGCGTCCATCCAATACCGCAGCCGTGCGGCTGAGAAAACAGGCCAGTGGCGTGATTGCAGAGGAAACCGCTTGCACAGGAAAGCTGGGATCATGCGCAGGAAAGCTGGGATCACGCGCTTCTTTGTTAAAGTGGAAGTCCTGGCCTTTCTCCTTGCAGTTAATCAGCCTGTTGCGTTTCCCATGTTTTTTCTTAGAAACTCCCAGCGGGGGGGAAACGCCCACCGCATTAACTCGCCGGGTCCTCCCGGGTCCCCCCACGACCCCGTGGCACGGCCGCAGGAGCCTGCCGCTTGTAAAAACATGTCCTGCTTAGTCCGGCTGAGTCACGGAAAGCGACGCGGCACCAATGTGTTGAAAGCCGCTCTCATTCCGACTGGCCCTTGATCCGTTTCTGGAGCGGGCGATGTGGAGGCGTTGGCGTTTGCTTGCTACAATGTACAAGACGCGGCGACTTCTGCCTCTCAACAGCATGGTAGCCTGAGCATATTGGAGACGCAGCATGAGCTCAGCAAAGAGAGCGCCAGCTCTCCCCCAGACTGCATGCTACACACGAGCACTCGATCATAGGGACTTGCATAAGTGCTCCTGCACTATATTTGTGTGTGTGTGTGTGTGTGTGTGTGTGTGTGTGTGTCTACCCTCTTTCACAAGGAACAGCCTTCAAAAACGACCTCATGAGGGGGCTGGGCCCACGATGGCAATAGAACAAGATGAAGAAGTTGTTGATGGAGCTTGTGATGTGAACAATGGTTTCACGTAGTTGAGGTTTAGAGAGCAAGAATAAGCTGTGATTAATCTCGGGCTCTAGCAAGCCTTAAAGCCACGCTGCATGAAATTCAATCGCTTCCTTCTAATAGCTGGCTGGCCTTGATCAGGCCCACATAAATTTACGCCTGAAAGGTTTACAGACCAGCAAACTACTGGTACTCCCTGTAAAACCTGTTCAAACTTCTTCAAACGGCCCTGCTGCATGGGGTTAGATATACTGCAGATCAGCGGAGTGAGGCGGGTTATTCTGAAGTCTATTGCCTGTCGTCTAGATTATGCCGCCTGGAGTTTCTACTAGACGATTTAATGACCTGAGTGAGTGTAAACCTTCAGAGACGTATTACCTTTCTGGTTTAAATCTCATGTGTTAAGTGTTGCTCATTCGTTGTGTAAAGGGAATAGTATTCCTTTAAAGTAGTTTGGGCCCATGTAGAAAAGCTACAGCTGTGCAGCATGGTATTCTTGTGCAGTATAGTCTGTAAGTGCTTGAACAGTGACCATTTTTTTATTTTTAGTCCACTTTCGTCTGAGGGTAATTCAGATTCCGGGTGCGGAATCTATCATGCCACTCCTACTATCATTTTCAACACCTCCAGGCTCGTGATTAGTACGACAGATCAATGGATCATGGATAATATTGTCATTTCCTGGTGGCAAATTCTTTGGTGACTAACTGGGCAAAGTGACACAGTTTTCACTGCACTAGACATGTTTCCCGGGGGGAATAAATGTGATCTTCCCGCCTCATCATGGCAGCCTTGGAACGGAGCTGTTTTCCCACTCCTGCTTCTGTCCCAGGCCTTTCTGCCCTCTGCCTTATCATCAGCTCAGGGAGTCTTTGGCTCGAGTGTTTGATTGGGTCTCTGGACCGTTGTACTTTTTGGCCCATCATCCTGATGTGAAGTGAAGCACCGTCCACTTCAGGACTTGTCCTATCTCAGCTGCTGGCAGACACATCACGAGTAAAGACGGCTCCTCCCGAGGACTGTGTCGCCGTGGTTCGCAGATGAGGTGACGTTCATTCCATCACTCTGATGCACGTTTAACCTTGGCCTCATCTGTCCATGCGATTTTGTCCCCAGAACTCTACCAGTTGGTTTATGGTCCTCCTTCGCAAACGGTGATCCTTCATTTCTTCAGGCCCCTGTGGTCACGCATCAGTGTCTGCATCTTGGGTAGTGTTCTTGAGCTTCATCTCTGCACACATTCACCTATTCACTCATTCACCCGCTCACTCACGTGGTCTGCCGTGTTTCGACTGCTAACCATGCGATATTGATTATTAGCACCGCTATTAGTTGACATGTGACACCTTGTGTCATGACTCTCGGATTGATTTGCCGGACCCACGATGACCTTTCCTGGCATTTCTGTTTCCTTGGCTCCTTGCATTGAGGGAAAACAGCAACAGAGCATCCAGATACAAATGCTTTGTGTAGAGCCAGTTCTAGATTCCAATGCCCTCTCTAGAGTCAGCTCTAGAGACAAATGCCCTCTCTAGAGTCAGCTCTAGAGACAAATGCCCTGTCTAGAGTCAGCTCTAGAGACAAATGCCCTCTCTAGAGTCAGCTCTAGATACAAATGCCCTCTCTAGAGTCAGCTCTAGATACAAATGCCCTCTCTAGAGTCAGCTCTAGATACAAATGCCCTGTCTAGAGTCAGCTCTAGAGATAAATGCCCTGTCTAGAGTCAGCTCTAGAGACAAATGACCTACCTAGAGTCAGCTCTGGATATGCCTCATCTAGAGTCTGCCTAGGACCGTTTGTTCTTATCTGCACCGTTTGTCCAGATATAGTCTGCTGAAGTGCAGAATCAAAACAACAATACGTATGGCGCCTTTCCAAATACTTATAGGGTGCACTGTACCTGTACATCATACAACATACATCAGTAGCAACTCATCTTCGCTTGTTCAGTGAAACACACTGTGCCCATCAAACACAACAAAACCTTGGTACCTCAGCCTCCCGTTTGGATTCTTGGGTGGTCCTCTTACCGACTCACTGGCAGACCACTTCATGCCTTTTGTTCATTCAAATTCTCTGGCTTACAATTAACAACCCTACCAATTAGCTCATGTCCAGGCTTGGCTGTGATTGGCCGGCAAACAATGAATTGTACTGTTCGCAGTGGGAGGCCTTGCTAAGAGCTGCTGTTGTGCTCTTGTTCTCTCGCTCTGCCCAGGAGCCATAACACTTGGGGGCTTCTCTCCCAGACATTCTACATCCTTACACATCAGCTTCGACCTTCTGAGTCGGGCTTTGTTGAGCCGTGGAAAGATGAAAGAGCCCCTGGTGTGGGTGGCTTCGCCTGGATTGTAGTGCAAAATGCCAACGCTTTTTCTGTCTTCAAGAAACTTTTTATGTTTATCGCTCATCAGTCTTCCAGCTAAGCCCCAGCGATGACGCAGACTTTGAAGTGTCGGGGGTGGGGGGGGCATCTGTCTCAGAATTAATAGGATAACTTGATGCAGTGTGACTCTATTATTGTACTGGGCTAGGAGTAGCATCTGCTTTGAGAACAGTCAAGCATTGAGTATTTATACCCTTCTATTCACTTCATAGTCATGTGCTTAATTCGATTATTTGATTATTAATGGGAGTTTAAAGCTGTCATGCTGTATTAGGCATGCAGCACTAAACAGGCCCTGGTTGAAAGTGCCCGTGAGCTTGATTACACCTCTGTGGTTTGCGCTGACGGTCTGCTCCACTGGCAACCTGCAGCCACAACCTGGGTTGCCATGACTGCAGCTCTTTGTGAGCGAGCCGTGATGCGTGTGGGGGCACAGATGTTTCTCAAGGCGTTGCAACATCCAGGAGCATTGCTCGATCCTTCACTCTCCCTCCAGTGGCGACCATATCTAATCTACTGTATTAAATGAAAACCTGTCCAACCTGTTTGTTTTAGAAGGCATCTAAGCAGCCTGATATCTGCGTAGAGCCAATTCACTTATACTGAAACAAACAAACAACGTCACGGCCGGCCCGCGTTTCTTTATCTCCAATCACCCTGCATATGGAAGAAGCTCGGATCTGGCGTGGGAGGAGAAGGCCTCCCTTGCGTGCTGCAATGCGACTAACCGTCAGTATCCTTCGCTTCCTATTTGGAGAGGCCGTGCCGTTGTGTCGTAGCTGGAGCTCAGCCAGCTTCCTGGACCAGAGTTGTCAACTTCCTGGACCAGGTCTACTTATCTGGATCAGTTTCTCCTATTGGCCAAGGCTATTCTCTTGCTTATTAGGTTATCCCACCCAGCACGTTTTGCTACCCAAACGTTCAGTAAGGATTCTGTCGTGGTTTCTCTCATTTTGTTGGCCTCTGGGCGGCCTCCCATCCTTCTGGGACAGTTTGGGGATAACGAGATAGCTGGTCGCAATAAAACCACTGAATACCGCATCAGGTTGCAACTGCAGATCCCCAGGAATCGGTGGAGGGAATATGGCAGAGATGGGGCAGGGTAGAGAAGGGTGGGGTGGGATGGAAAGCTGGTGGTGGGGCTTAATTAATGGATATTCCCAGAAACATTATCGGAGCACATCCCTGCCGGAGGTTGGGTTTCACATCTGAAAGCTCTAGCAAGTAAATAAATAAATAAATAATTGGAAGGTTGCTCGCGGGATCAGTTTTGCTTCAGGTCAAGTGCATCAAATTACTCTAGACCTTACAAGTGGCAGGACCATGTTGCCTGGCATATCTTCTAATTGTCTTTCCTTAGGCCCATTAGTGTCAGTGTATTTTATTTCTGTTTGCCTCTGTGGGTGATTCAGTTTGACTAGCCTAACTCTGTTTGTCACAGCGAGTACGGTTCTGTTGGACCTCAACAGACTGACAAAAAATAGCCTAGAAGGAGAATTTGAAAGCCTTTTATATTCGCAGAAGCACAGCAGAATGTAAAACATTTGAGGACATTGCATCAGTGTGCCGCCAGGGCACTTTGACAGGACTCCTTAGCGCTAATGTTTGTAGCCTGGACGGAGTGTCATAGTGTCACAGTGTCAGAGCGTCACAGTATCGTGTCTTGACGTGTTTCATCTGTTTGTATGAATGTTTGTCAGGGCGCTCTGCCAAAAATCCTGACGGCTACCATGAAGAGGCCATGAAGCAATGTGCCATAAAGCAATTATGTATTGCATGCGTGCACACACACACACAAATACACACACACATACAAGGGTAGATTTGGTATTTATGGGGCCCCAAGCAAAGTTCTTTTAAGACTTTTATTATTTACAGCAAAATACAATATTTTTCCACCTCGTACAATCTTTCCCTGTCTTATTGCATTCAGAATTAAACCACACTGGTTGCTTTTTCCTAATCTTCTTTCATTTATGGGCACTACTGGTGTTTCAAGAGTCCTAATTAGCTAGATAGTATGTCACGGTATCATTTTGGCGTCAGACAATGAAAGAAAGCGTTTTCTTTTTCAGCTAACCGCTTGTGGCCACCAGGGGGCCTGCTGATCTCTGGGCTCCCACGCATTTGCGTGGTTTGCATGGTGGTGAACGCCAGTCCTCCACTCCAGAGTGGCCACAGTCACGCCCTGTGCTACGTCCCCCAGAACAGTGGCCCCCTGTTTGATACTGTAATAATTAAACAGTGGTATCACTCATCTGAAAGTCAATGAGCGCAGGACGAGGCGGCGTAATAAAGTAGACCCTTGTCGGGGGGAATGCGGTCACTGGGGGTTGTCAGCCCGGTCGATTATCTTTGACCCGCCATGTCGGTGGAGGACGCAATTAAGCATGTGTACCAGAGGCGAAGGTCCTGAGAGACGCTGAGAGGACTAGGCAAAGTCTGCCCACTGGGTGGACATGGGATCGATTGAGCTTTCCCTCGGCTAAGATATTTTTCAGATTTCCTTTTCTTGAGCTGTGCGCTTGGAATACAAAGTAGACTCATGGGGGTGGACCGGTGAGTTTAAAGGTCTGTGCATGCTCTGTTTGTTGTTGGGATTTTTTTGTGCTTGGCAAATTTCGATGCACAGACGTGACTAAGTAGGATACTTGTGTTTGCCTGACCTCAGTGATGTAGGCGGCGAAATCTGTGCGGACCCGCGCGCTATTAGCATTCGTGCAAGAGCGCCGATTTCTCCGCGCGGCCCTGCCGGTATGCGCGGATGCAAGTGCGAGCGGTTTTTTGTGTCTCGTCTCGGCCGTGTTTATCGCGGAGTCTCTGTAGAGTGCAGAATATTAACAGTGGTGCATGGGTAACCTAAGAGACTAAGAACAGACAAGGAGGAGACGAGGGCAGCACAAGCCCGGCGCGAGCTCAGCACCTGCAAATGCCGCCGCTCCCGCCTGCACGGCTCCTGATAACTGCTCGTTTGGATCTCGGGCGCCCGGAGAAAGCCTCACGGAGAAGCCCTCTGAGTGCTATCTTGCATGCAAAACACACTGAGGACTCAGTGACCCGTGATCACGTGAATATGGGCAGTTTACCCATAATGCAAATTTTGCTTGTTTGTTTACTTATGTAGATTATGTTTACTGTTCCCTTTCCCCCATAATTGCATTTGACTTCAAGGATATGATGAAGAATAGTTCCAGAATGTGCTACACAGGCAGTGCATCTTCCTTTTAGTCACACTTTAGCCTATAATTATTTTTTAATGTGTTTGTCAAAAAAGCATAGATAGTGAAGGAGTGTCTTGATGCTCTCAAAATTGTAATTATGAATGTACACATGAATAATCTTTAAAAGAAGGGTGTCGAAGAGATGACAACTCAGCAAGACCAATAATAGAAATTTTGTGTAACTGGATTCACTTCAATTGAGACACGTAATCACTGAGTCACAGGCGCTCAGAATACCTTTTAATATCAATCTGTCGCAATTAACCATCCCTCAGTAAGTCAGCCAATAAATTTGAAGTAGTTACAAATTCTGTTTGATTTTATTTGTGTCTGATAAGTTGTTAAGACTGCTAGTCTCTCTCTCTCTCTCTCTCTCTCTCTCTCTCTCTCACTCATGCAATCTTTCCCTGAGTGATGTTTTTAATTGCAAGCAACCCTTGTCGTCTTCTAATTTCAGATCTTGTTAATGCCATTAATAATGTACGGATATTCTAATTAAAATCTGCCTCGACCGTTTTACAGTGTAAACACAATTGATCTTGTGTTAATTAAGTTTTAAACATCATTGATGAAATGCAAAATCGGCAGAGAATATGGAACACCCCGTCGATGCCTCCCACAGCAACTCGATACGCAGAATGTTACACTAATTAAAATACTTTCCTCCTTCTGTTTTTCTCCAGTTCAGGGCTGTTTATTCTAACGTGTGCCCACAATTAACACTGGCGTTACATCCTGGATTTCTAGCGCTGCATGCGTGTACGTGCGTGTACTTTTCAGTGGATGAGCATGCTGAGTCTTGGAGCATTTTTCTTTGCGCAGCATCCCACAATAACACTGCCACTACTGCGCCAACTTTCTCTTGAGCCGTTAAAGTGGCGAATTCAGGTCGCTGGTAGATAGGCCACTGTGCCTGCAAGGCTGGTTAGGCCACTGTGCCTGCAAGGCTGGTTAGACCAGTGTGCCCGCAAGGCTGGTTACGCCACTGCACCTATGAGGCTGGTTAGGCCACTGTGCCTGCAAGGATGGTTAGGCTACTGTGCCTGCAAGGCTGGTTAGGCCACTGTGCCTACAAGGCTGGTTAGGCCACTTTGCCAGCAAGGCTGTTTAGGCCAATATTCTTGCTGGGCTGGTTAGGCCACTGTGCCTAAAGGGCTGGTTAGTCCACTGTGCCTTTGAGGCTGGTTAGGCTACTGTGCCTGCAAGGCTGGTTAGGCCCCCATGCCTGCAAGGATGTTTCGGCCACTGTGCCTGCAGGCTGCGCCCAGAAGTTTGCTTCACAGTGCTGATGCCTTTCTCGCTTTGCAGGTTCACAAGAACATCGGGTTGGCTTAGCTGCCCTTTTCCTCATTGCTAATCAGAAGCATCCACTGGGTCGCAGTGGGTTAGAATCCACTGCCACTAACGCTTTTTAGAAAAGATTTTAGAAAGAGTGAAAGAGCTCGAGTGGGGTGATTTTATTGATGAACCTTGGCTCCGTATGTAAACGAAGGCGATGTGTAGACACCAATAAGCAAGAGAGCATGTCCCTCTCTTCACAAGCCCCATCTCCCCAGAGGGCGTTTTGTTGGAGTTTATCTGGGCGAGGAACCTGACGGGCTGTCCCCCGTCATACTCGAGCCGCAGACCCTAGGAGAGATTCCTGAATCACAGCCTCTGGTTGCCTGCCATTGCCCCTGCTGGCTCTTAGAGGTTCCAGGGCCCAAGGGGCTCTGCGGCCCAGGGGGAAATGCCTGCCCTGGCCCTGATCGGAATTCATCCGCTAGCTGCATGGCTGCAGGTGGAAGCGTGGGTCTCTGATCGTGGAGGCTCCAGCCACTATGAAATTACATCAAGGGCACTAGTGAAATTTAAAACTGCATCAGTGATCATGCCCAATACTGCACTGTTTACTAAAGCAAATATAGAAACACAAGGCTTGATGTCAGTAAGCTGTTGGTTTCCATGCATGAGCAGATAAACTGTTCGAACAGAGCAGCACTGTACACATGGCATGAGTAGTGTGACCATTAAAGGTTCGAGCAGCCCTGTGTGTGTGTGTGTGTGAGTGTGTGTGTGTGTGTGTGTGCGCGTGTGTGTGCATGTGTGTGCGTATGTGTGAGTGTGTGTGTGTGTGTGAGTGCGTGTGCGTGTATGTGTGAGTGTGTGTGTGAATGCGTGTGTGTGCGTGTGAGTGCGTGTGAGTGAGTGCGTGTGTGTGTGCTTGAGTGCGTGTGAGTGTGTGTGTGTGTGTGAGTGCATGTGTGTGCGTGTGTGAGTGTGTGTGTGTTTGTGTGCGTGTATGTGTGTGTGTGTATGTGTGTGTGAGTGTGTGTGAGTGTGTGTGTGTGTGTGTGTGAGTGCATGTGTGCGCGTGTGTGTGTGTTTGTGTGCGTGTATGTATGTGTGTGTGTGTGTGTATGTGTGCGTGTGTGCGTGTGTGTGTGTGTGCGTGTGTGCATGTGTGTGTGTATGTGTATGTGTGTGTGTGTGAGTGCGTGTGTGTGTGTAGTAGCGCTTCTGGCTTTCCCCTTTTCTCTTTTCCTTTCTGATCTTTTCAGCTTGCTTCTTGGCTACGTGATTTCGTATCTGAGGCAGTGATCCTCCCTGCAGGACTGTATTTCTACTTCCACAAAACCCCCCTGCTGTCTCGTGTACGTGCGCCAAGCTCCAGCTTTCACGAAAACCTCGCAACTTCATATCACTCTTTCTTTCTATCCTTTCTATCCTTCTATCCACACCGTGCAATCTCTTTTCCCGTTAACCAAAGGGGCTTTACGAACTGGTGCGTCTCTGTCGACGGGGTGCCGCTCAGGCTCAGACCACCTGAAGAGGGCACCTATGAAAGCGTGGCACCGACCTCCGGCGTCGTCCAGGGCCACGTGTGTGTCGGCAGGGTGAAGGGCAGGCGCGCGGCCTCTTCACCTTCTCGTAGGCTTTTGCTTTCCTTGTCCGTCAGAAGCTTTGCACACTTTGGCATTTTGGAACGCGCTCTGTATTGGGTAGGTGAGGTCGGGAGGTTTTCTAGTCATTCGTATCATTTATATCCGCGCAGTTTGTGTGCCGAATAAAGGAGGAAAAACATCCTTTCTTTCTTTCTTTCGCTCTCTCTCTCTGTCTCTCTCTATAGAGTAGTGACGAGGTCGGGCGTGGTCGGCCGCCTTGTTCCAGGTCAAAAATTCGAGATCGGATCACCAGCGTCAGAGTGTCTCCTCGAGCTCGCGCTAATGCGCTGCGATCCAACGACGGCATCATGCCGTGAGGTTTCAGCTGCCAGCAGGTGCGTGCGAGGATGGAGAGCTCGTTAATTCCAGGGTAATTCAGGCGATAATTAACGCCCGGCACTTTCATTCGCTTTAATTGTTCTCCCGTAGGGGGGTCGCTTGGTCTTCCCACCTGCCTCGTCGGAGGACGCGAGCCTCCAACTCGCCTGATGACTTCAATCACCACTATTATTAAATCTAAAAGCAAAAGGAACAATTTAAAAAGTCAAAAAGGTTAAAAATGCAAAAGGATTATATAACATTAAAAAAATTTAACAATATGTAAAAAAAAAAAAAAAAGGTATTTTAAAATTCTCAAATTTCTTAAAGTACCCCACAGTGCAGACCAATTTGTGGGCCTAATATTAAACTTTAAAAGCCTTTGGCTATTGCATTACAAATGTTTTTATGCTCAAAAAACACCTGTAACCTCCTGGCCAGCAGGGTGCGCTATTGTTATACCCTCTACCGTTCAAAGCTAGGGAAAAACCCACAAGTGAGAGCACCACATGTGACTTCTTGGACAGGCACAGCTTTTAATTTATTACATATGTTTATACTGTGTACATACCCCTACAGGGTTAATCCCGGAGCGCGGTGCTAATCCGCTCAACCTGCACATAAACAGATTATCAGGACTGTGGCGAATGTGTGTGACCTGGTGTAATCCAGGGTAAACTTGAGACTAAGAACAGCTGCCTGAAAACAGGCCGCGCACACACACACGTCATGCGGTTGTGCCCAAACACTGGTGTGGAGGGTTCAGTGGAAGGCAACCTTTTCATCATACAGAGTGAATGGCTCACGTCTATCAGTGGGGTTGTCCGTTCTGCGCCGACCGGGGCTTTGGGAAAGTGGTGCTATTCCGTGTGGTCCGTGTGTGTAGGATTATACCAGATGTAACGGTTTAATGGGCTTGGGGGGGGGGGGGGGGGTATAGCAGAATGAAATTCATTTCAGCGGAGGATTGTGCAAATGTTTGTGTTCAGATCAAGCTCACCAAATTGTAAACAGGCTTCAACACAAGGGTAATATCACCCATATGTGTTGTGTGTGTGTGTGTGGGTGTGTGTGTGGGCGTGTGTGCGGGCATGCATGCGCGCAAAAGAGAGCAAATGAAAGTGCGGGGTTTTTTTTACATTTTTTTTAATGTGAGTGTGTGTGAGTGAAGGCAAGGGCTAAATGAAAAAGTCACACACTGCCAGGCTTGGCAGCACTTCTACAGACAGGCCTTTAGCGTTGAACAAAGCGGCTCTGTTCTCCGGAGAAAGTCCTCCTTTATTGGCCTGGAGTGGAGGCGTGACTGTTGGGTCGCTGTGCTGAGAGGGGTCACCAGCACGAGCTGCTGTATTTGTTCGGGGGGAGAAGGGGTGTCATATCGCCAACTGCTTTCATCTGAGGCTCAAAAATGCGACACCCTGACATGAAAGAGCACACCCCCCCCCTGCTCGATTTTCTCTCATTCCCTCTGTATCAGGGCAGTATTTTATATATAATTCATATGTTTTGCCTGAAAACAGCTCATATTCAGTGGTGTTGGCTTTCATGTGGTGAGTTTTCATGCCATATTTTCTTCCTTCGACTTCCTAAGTCAGGTGAAGTAATTTGTTTACTGTGGCACAGGGTGTGTGTGTGCCTGCGTGTGCGTGTGTGTGTGTGTGTGTGTGTGTGTGTGTGTTTGTGTGTGAATGAGGAAATGCCTCACCTTTTTACCCATTGATAACCCCTGTTTGGGAGCACCGAACGAATATTTTATTCCCAGTTTATTCCCAGTTTTGGTTTGCTTGGCTCAATTTCTGTGATTTTAAATCATTTCCCAAGAGAGGCAGCACTTTTTGAAAAGTTGCAGAAAGAAAAGGGATAAAATATATAGACTGTTTACAAAACATCAATTGAAAAATATCCCTCCTGGGTATTTAAGTGGGACAGAAATATGTTGCTCTGCCAATGAAAAGCAAGTTCAGTGAGAAGAACGGCGGAGAAAGATGAAACTTGCCATGCAGAATCGAATAATAAAAATCTCTCCATTAGATTGCCGTTCTTAACCACGGGGCGCCGTGCCTCTTCTTACGAACACAGAGATTGTTCTGTGTACAGTGCAGTCCCTTCAGAATATTCCCCCTCTCCTGACACTGTGTGATTCTGTCACGCTTTCTCTCTCTCTCTCTCTCTCTCTCTCTCTGTCTCAGATATAACTCAGAAAGCACACACATGCCTGGTAATTGCCTGCCAGACGGGTGCTGCTTTCAGCCTGCCGCTCTGTGTGTGGTGGCGTTGTTTCTGTGTGTCTGTGCGCGCCTGTGCGTGCATGTTTGCGTATTTTCTTTTTTCCGAAAGGCATCCGACACGCTGCTTGATGCCGTCCTGCGGTCCTGCTCTTCTCCACCCGCACGCCGGGCCCTCGTCACCTTCTTTAGGCTTCTCCATCTGTTCACTTCACCCAAACCCCTCGCTGCCCCCCCACCCCCAACCCCACACTATTAGCCCTTCTCTCTTCTGGCATGGTCACCTCTAGTGAAGTCTGGGTGACCGTGAGGTCTGAGGAACTGTGATATCGGGGAGGCAATGAGGTATTGGAAACAGTGAGATTTGGACAACAGTGAGGACTGGGAGACAGTGAGATATGGGACATTGAGGACTGGGACACAGTGAGGACTGGGAGACAGTGAGATATGGGACATTGAGGACTGGGAGACAGTGAGATATGGGACATTGAGGACTGGGAGACAGTGAGATATGGACCATTGAGGACTGGGAGACAGTGAGGACTGGGAGACAGTGAGGACTGGGAGACAGTGAGATATGGGACATTGAGGACTGGGAGACAGTGAGTTCTGGGACATTGAGGACTGGGAGACAGTGAGATATGGAACATTGAGGACTGGGACACAGTGAGGACTGGGAGACAGTGAGATATGGGACATTGAGGACTGGGAGACAGTGAGGACTGGGAGACAGTGAGATATGGGACATTGAGGACTGGGACACAGTGAGGACTGGGAGACAGTGAGGACTGGGAGACAGTGAGATATGGGACATTGAGGACTGGGACACAGTGAGGACTGGGAGACAGTGAGGACTGAGACACAGTGAGGACTGGGAGACGGTGAGGACTGGGACATTGAGGACTGGGACACAGTGAGGACTGGGAGACAGTGAGATATGGGACACAGTGAGGACTGGGAGACAGTGAGATATGGGACATTGAGGACTGGAACACAGTGAGGACTGGGAGACAGTGAGATATGGGACACAGTGAGGACTGGGAGACAGTGAGATATGGGACATTGAGGACTGGGACACAGTGAGGACTGGGAGACAGTGAGATATGGGACATTGAGGACTGGAACACAGTGAGGACTGGGAGACAGTGAGATATGGGACACAGTGAGGACTGGGAGACAGTGAGATATGGGACATTGAGGACTGGGACACAGTGAGGACTGGGAGACAGTGAGATATGGGACATTGAGGACTGGGAGACAGTGAGGACTGGGAGACAGTGAGGACTGGGAGACAGTGAGGACTGGGAGACAGTGAGCTCTGGGAGACAGTGAGATATGGGACATTGAGGACTGGGAGACAGTGAGGACTGGGAGACAGTGAGGACTGGGAGACAGTGAGCTCTGGGAGACAGTGAGCTCTGGGAGACAGTGAGATATGGGACATTGAGGACTGGGAGACAGTGAGGACTGGGAGACAGTGAGGACTGGGAGACAGTGAGCTCTGGGAGACAGTGAGGACTGGGAGACAGTGAGGACTGGGAGACAGTGAGCTCTGGGAGACAGTGAGGACTGGGAGACAGTGAGGACTGGGAGACAGTGAGCTCTGGGAGACAGTGAGATATGGGACATTGAGGACTGGGAGACAGTGAGGACTGGGAGACAGTGAGGACTGGGAGACAGTGAGGACTGGGAGACAGTGAGCTCTGGGAGACAGTGAGGACTGGGAGACAGTGAGCTCTGGGAGACAGTGAGCTCTGGGAGACAGTGAGGACTGGGAGACAGTGAGGACTGGGAGACAGTGAGCTCTGGGAGACAGTGAGCTCTGGGAGATCTGGCAGGCAGTGTGTCAAGAGGAAAGGCTGGCTGGCTCAAAGCTTTCAGACTGCAATCCACTGCACAAGAACACACGCTGACTGCATGCACTTAACGTGCTCATCACTGGTGCATCTTTCCAGGTGAGGGAGTGCTGTGTAGACAGAGGATCCTGTGTTCGGACTGTCTGATCGTGTTCATTACCTTTGTTATTTCGCAGGAATTATTTTCCCGCCAAAACCATATTACACTGGTCTCATTCTTCAGCATGCTCAGGTTCAAGTTCAAGTTCAAGTTTGGTTTATTTGTTACATACATACTCGCAGTGAAATGGTTGAGAGTGCTCTGTCCAAACTGAGGAAAAAGAAAACGGGTGCATAGAGAAATATATATTCTATATATGTACAAAAATATATTAACAATGTATGTACAATATATGTATATTATGTTTATATACACAATGTACAATGTATATGGTTGTGTATATGGTTGTGTATTTCATTTCACTGCGAGTTATACTGTGTATGACTATGTATGTGACGAATAAACCAAACTTGAAACTATATATGTATGTACACAATGTACAGAATGTACAGATCCATCTTGTAAAATGACATATTTACAGTTTTTATGTTACATGGTGGTAATTGAACATATACCACCACCATGTAACATAACTGAATATATATATATATATATATATATATATATATATAATCAGTTTCCCTGATTCAGGGCCTGAATGGCCTGTGGGAAGGAACTCCTCTTCAGTCTCTTTGTCTTGGTCTTCAGGGAGCGAAAGCGCTTCCCTGACCTCAACAGAGAGAAGAGTCTATTGTTGGGATGGGTGGGGTCCTTCACAATCCTCCTGGCCTTGGTCTGGCACCGCTTGTGGTAGATGGTCTGCAGGTCAGGAATTTCCGTGTGAGTGATGCGCTCTGCTGAACGCACTACCCTTTGGAGTGCTTGTCTGTCCTGCTTGGTGCTATTCCCAAACCAGACTGTGATGTTCCCCGTGAGGATGCTCTTGATAGTGCAGGTGTAGAAGTTCCGCAGTACCTTGGAGAGCAGTCTGAAGTCTCTTAGGCATCTGAGGTGGTAAAGATGCTGACGAGCCTTCTTTGCCAGGGAGTTGGTATGGCGGGACCAGGACAGGTCCTGCGAGATGTGAACACCAAGGTACCTGAAACTATCTACTCTCTCCACCGTGGTTCCACTGATCCTCACAGGTTGGTAGTGCTGCTCCTGCTTCTTGCTGCAATCCACGATCAGCTCCTTTGTCTTACTGACGTTTAGGAGGAGATTATTTTCCTGGCACCAGTTTTCCAGGTGTTTAATCTCCTCTAGGTAGGCCTTCTCATCGTTGGCCGAGATCAGGCACATGACAACGGTGTCGTCAGCAAACTTGACAATGATGGTGGAGCTGGAAGTGGCTGTGCAGTCGTAGGTGTACAGTGAGTAGAGCAGGAGGCTTAGGACACAACCCTGAGGAGCTCCAGTGCTGAGGGTGAGGGTGGATGAGGCGCAGTTGGTCTGTCTGTTAGGAAGTTGGAGATCCAGTCACACAGGGATGTATGCAGTCCTAGATCCTCCAACTTAGCAGTGAGTAGGGAGGGGATGATAGCGTTAAATGCTGAACTGTAGTCGACAAACAGTATTTTAACATAATTACCCCTCCCTTCATCCAGGTCAGTGTGGTGTGGAGCAGATGTGCAATTGCTTCATCAGTGGAGCGGTTGTGGCGGTATGCAAACTGCAGTGGGTCCATGGAGGCTGGCAGTGAAGATGTGATGAAATCTCTGTCTAACTTGTCAAAGCACTTCATCACGACTGATGTGAGGGCAACAGGGCGGTAGTCATTGAGGTCGGAGGGTCGAGGTTTCTTCGGGACGGGGACGATGGTGGATCGCTTGAAGCTGGACGGGACGATACCGAACGTCAGGGAGAGATTGAAGATGTCGGTGAATACCGGGGCTAGCTGATCTGCGCAGACTTTGAGGACTCTCCCACAGATACCGTCTGGTCCCACCGCCTTTCTGGTATTCACCCTTTTAAACACTCTCCTCACGTCACTCTCCATGATGAGATAGTGAAGTCTACACTGATAGTGTAGACTTCTGTGTTGATGTGGTCCTACACCTTTGCATTGTCCATTCCATAACCATTTCCAGAGCCATGTGATCCCCTGTCCCTGAGTCCTGGAGCACTCTACATATGCGGAGAAGCTCAATTTCTCTTTCGTCTCATGCTCCGGTCTCTCTTCCGCTTGTCCACGATAATCCCCGCCGGCATGCAAGCTTCCTCACGATCAGGCCGGGGTTATGAAAATGAGAGAGTCGATGGCCAGCCGGGAACAGGACCCATGGCCTGCTGTAATAAGCAGGAAGAATGACAATTTGAATTTGGAGATTAATGGATTATCTGGGAAGGCACTGTCATCATGTCACAGCCGATGACCTTTTCAGATTGACGCATGACTCCATTTTACCAGCCTGGGAGCCCATAGGCTGACACGGCTACTCTCTCTCTCTCTCTCTCTTTATCTAAAGAAACGAGACTAAAAAAGGACTTGCATATAGATATATGAGGGAAAAAAATCTGCAAGGCTACTATGGGCGTTGTAAACGTGCCCGATTTCTGTCAAGGACGACGCGAAGATGATCCAACGCTCTCGCTCTTTGCTGCCCTAATACCTTTTCCAAGGAAGGCGTACGTTTCTATACGGACCACATGCATGTACATCATGCATTAATTGAGTCTGCAGTGTGTGAGGCATGCGAAAATGTGTCAAGTGTCCTTATCAACATTTGGTCACACGACGCAAACCGCCCCCGAGAGGCCGATCGCTGACACGCTCAATCCACCTCAGCAACAGATGTTCGATGGGAAACCGACACAGACGTATTTTGGAACACGGGTCAAAGTCGCGACGGATACTATCGAGAGTAAAATGAGGAGACGCGGAATGCGGGAAGAAAACAAACACACACCAGACGTAAGAACCCTCTGACAGGACACGTGAAACGCACTAATCCTCGTGAATTACTATTGGCAAAGCTACTCCTTTATTTAATTTCCCCCACTTACACTAATCTCTAATTGGCTTCGTTCCCTGTGGACATAATAGTTTGAGGATTATAGGCCTGTTCGAGATAACAGGATATATATTCTACAAAGGCCCGCATGTGTGTGCCTAATAAGGTTCCTGATGTGTTATAGCATGCCTTCTTACAGCATACATTGTCATCTAGGTGCGTTCGAAGCATATGTTTATTTACATATATTTAGATAAGGCAGATTTGCATCCTATTTGAATCCCTTGACCTTGTGTTGGTTTGTTTTTGTCAATAATCTACAAGTTCTAATGTATAAACCCACAGGAAATGGGACGGGAGTTGGCTACGGTGATGCCTCGGCAATGAGCAGATGTTCATTATTAAATAGATGTGGTGTCTCCAGAACTGATCATCTATGTGCCCGCCAGTTATAAGCGCTCTGGGGCAGTTTCCGAGCGTTGCCGTCCCTTAAGGTCACTCGCTAAACGACAGTCTTCATTTATCTGGTGGGGAATCGCAGTCCAGTGGATGTGTGTGTGTGTGTGTGTGTGTGTGTGTGTGTGTGTGTTTTGTACCCGTTGTGTGTTTAGCATTTAGGATAGGACGTACAATGCCTCGCGGTCTGTCTGTGTCTTGTTCAGCCCATACAGTTAAGCACAGAAAAGACACACACACACACACACACACACACACACACACACACACAAAAGAGATTTTGGGAGAGGAAGCACTTTGGGACATCACATTATCATATTATTATCATATCATTATCATAGAGCAGAGAGAGCAGTACAGCACAACTTTCTCCTCTCATTTCCCCTCAACCATACTGAATACAGATAGAATGTACTGTACCAAATATGAGTCAAATATGTTTGGCAGTTTTCACCTCTGTCTGCTGCTGGTGATGTGTTTTTGGCCTCCCTGAATTGTAGGATTCGCCACTAAAGGGCGCGAAGTGAAAGTAAACAGGAAAAAAATAGAGACTTCACTTTTTTTGATCTCCTGCTCTTCAAGAGCTCTTTAGAGCTTTTAAATGCCTGAACCACAGCCCTCACTGTAACATAGTCTCGGTTCCTTAGCGACAGCATCGCTCGGACAAATAGCTCTGTGGCAACAGGATCAGCCTTCCCGTTTAGGGACCGGAGAGCATGTTTCCAGCACACAGCCAATCAGACTTGATGCCATTCAGTCACACAGACTGGACCAAATCCATCATTTCAAAACTCGGGATGGAACTGCTGAATCCAGTGGTGTCAACCATTAAGCAATTGTCTTTTTTTTCGTGCCTGAAATTCTAAGATTCAAACCTGATGGAGGTCCTACATATATTTAATATGTGTTTGAATACAGTAATTGAGTCATCCACAGTAGTTACTGAATAATACACATACTAATAAAAGCACGTACAAAATGGAAAAGAACATAGTTTTTACCTGCCTTTTTCAAACCGTGACGGTATGTGTGTTTCTCAGCTTTCAAACCCTCGGCAATGAAATGTTTGCATACTATGAAATGTTGGCACCGTTGTTAGATATTTGACTGGTGATGTAATATAAAAACACACCACTGTGTATGACAGGTGGCCCCAAAACCCCCATAAACTTCTCGTTCTGCAGTTCGTGAACTCAGCTAAAGAAATGACATCTCTGCTAAACACATTGATACTATAGGTCCAAAACAAACATAAGAGTCTTGGGTTCAGCTGAGATTCTCCCAGCTGTTTGACTAATGAGCACTCGTATTGGAGGAACTCAGTGCTGAGTTTAAATGGCTGAACTTATATACAAGTGTGTGAAACCCACTCACGTGGTTCTATCTCTGTCATTGCTTTGCATCAATTGCTCTTAATAACTTACTTTGAAAGTCTTAGTGGAGCACGGGATGAGATGAATGAAACCGCATGACTGCTGAGAGAGACCGCTATTCAGATGCATTTATATCTGACCTTCGAGCGCTGTGATGCGACTGTACGTAATTGTTAGGAAGAATCTCTCCTTTTCAGACCCGCTCCTTCAGCTGCTATGAACAGCGCCATGACAGCAAATTGCATTTTCTGAGATTAATGTGTTTCCCTTTGTGCTTCTGTTTAATTGCTGTTTTTATATATTTCACGTTTCTCATGTTTATGCCTTGTTCTTGCTATATTTTAGAGCTTTTGTTTTCAGTCAGGACAAAATGTAGATTCAAATTATCCCACTACAAGATACGCAGTGGCGCACAAACATTAGATGGCTTTCCATTTTCAATTGGCTCTTAAAGGTCATGTTTAACATTTCTACACTGCGCCACCAAGCTGAAAGCAGAATAAGGCCAAGTCATAATAGTCTCAGTGAACAGAAAGAACCCAAGCGAACCTAATGAACTTCAGAGCCCATGGAGTTTTAAAAAGTCCAGCACCTTTATGACCCGCCTAGCACCGTCACTGAAGTCAAACCGAGCCAAACGTGATTGCTGCTGGGAACCTCCACAAGCCCTTATTCCTGGGTTTAGCATGGACAGGTGCACTGACGCTTGCAATGTCATGCTTTTAGTCCTGACATTTGAACACAGCGAGTTCTCCGGTGGCACTCTTATAGATCTCCTTAATTAATCTTTCCCACCTCGGTGCACATGCCACATGGAGAAGCTGTCCATGCAGCAATTCTGCAACTGCCTTGGAGGTCCTGTGCGAACCCAAGCCACCTGACGTGAGAGACCAGTCCTAGGTTTAGCCTCAGCCCCAGCACTAGATTCTCCAGAGACAACGTTTGGCAATCCGTTACCCAGAACGGCACAGGGCAGAGCTGAGATCCGCACTGCTCTGTCAGAACGAACTGGATGGAAGTCTGGTCACAGCTGTTCTTGCAAAGTAGCGAACAGGACCAGATGCCCCCCCCCACCACCACCACTACGTTTACACCCCGAAATATTCCGTTTTCACAAGATGTGCAGCACGAACCTGTTGGAAAATGAGCCGCTTCCGCGGATAAACAGCTGCGGTAAATTCACCGGAGCTGAGGGGCCTCTTTTCCTTCCCTCTACAGCGAGTACGTCGCTCTCTGGTCGGCTGTTTTGGGCGGTGTAATGATGCGTGCCAGTGCAGTGGCCATTAATCTGTTAGCAGGGAAATGACTTTTCAACACATGGACTCGGAGGGAAGGACCCTGCCATGTGAGTCCCCGCCATGTTTATCACGAGGCCCTAAATGGCCTGTAATACAGTCGGCCATCTGTCTTTGACCCTGCAGAGTGGCCCAATCTTGTCATTATCGTACTTTATATATGTGTGTGTGTGTGTGATTATATATATATATATATATATATATATATATATATATATATATGGCATCATGCATGTAGTACAGATTTGCAAGCTTCTCCACAGAACTGTGCAATTAGAATCAAAGTAAATAAGGCAATTGTAATTGTTACTTAACTGGTAACTGATACTCTGATTACAATTAGTGTTACAATTAGTGTTTGAGTTGTATTGAAAAATTGTACGCTCCGGCTTGCAGCCACGGATGCTTTCCTGGGTCTAAAATTCTTGGCCATAAATTTTAGGCCCAGCACATTTGTCCAAGACTGGTGAGAGTCCTGAGCGCCAAGTCTAGTGATTCATTAGACTATCCATTTGGTGGGCAGTGCTAACAAGGAGGGAGGGTTGATTTTGGGCACAGCATTCCCGCTATGGACCAAGGTGCATTCATGTCAGCCTTTCCCAGTTAAGCATGGAGGGCGTCAAAAGTGAACATTCTGCCATGAATAGGCCATCTCGCTTCTCTAACAGCTAAATACAATGTATAACTGTTTGCTAAAAAAAAATGGCACAGGCCCTCCCATGCATATAATATGTATTCCTCGGTGTACTTATACCAGGGGTCATTCTCTCCTGTAATAAATTGAAACGTGGACAGGATAGATGGGCACAAGTGTTCCTGTGAGTGCTGCATGTAGGTGGGAAGCTTTTTGGAATAAGCATCGGGAGTTGGGTTTACACTCATCTTATGGTTTTCACTCTTTTCCAGCTGGAAATACCATGTTGCTGCTGGGAAGGGTCTGGTGTAAGGCACTGAGGATTGTCACAGTGTGTCTGATAGGAGAGCAACTCAGGGATAGGACAGGAACTCAGGGATAGGACAGGAACTCAGGGATAGGACGGAAAGGTCCATATAGTCCATTATTATCACAGGCTATTATCCCAGTCACAAGGAGGATGCCAGATGGATGGGATGGATGTGAATGGTAGAGGTGAATGAGATGTAAATGGATGCTAGAGGTGGAAACGGTATATGTAGATGGAGGTGGATATGGTATATGTAGATGGAGGTGGATGCTAGAGGTGGATACAGTATATGTAGATGGAGGTGGATGGTAGAGGTGGATGCCTTTACAAACACTACAGCAGACAGAAACAAACACACATTATAAGCATGTCCATCCTCAAATCTGGTAATGCTTTATTTCACATATCTGGTGCAACAATATACAAAGAAATGGAGGCTCACTTACATAATGCATCAAATAATAGAATTATGAACGTATTCTTGTAACTGCTATGCATTAACAACATGGCAGGAAATCAGAGAAATGGCTTCTTGTTTCTATCCCTTATATGTGCTAGTCTATGCCTAATTGCTGCCAAATGGACTATGGGTAATGGAGTTTGGGATTTGATTTAAGGATTTCTGATAGTCAGTGACATAATGTCAGAAGCTGGACCGCTGCTTTAAGACTTTATGTATTCAGTTTGTCAGTCGACCACCACATGGGGGAAAAAAAGCACAGTTAATGTAGTTACAACATGGCACGACTGATTAACAGCAAGTCTCGTCTGTGGTGAACCTCGTGAAAAGGCCAGACGATCTCAGCGGATGCCCCGTGTCATCTGGTGAAGTTATAGTGATGCAGAACCAAGGATGGGGAAGGGCTGGGTTAAACTACTCCTATGATCCCTGATTTGGGGGTGGGGGTGGGGGGGACTAAATAATGAGCGTCTGAAATGTACTGGAGCCGCCGTGGTTCTCCATAACTGGCCGCAAATGGGTGGAGGCGTTTGGAGATGTTGAATGATCGTGCTGTTTATGGAGACTTGATTGCATCTTGGTGATGGAAGCAGCACACTAACTCTGCCCCGCAGAGCAGAGGAGAGACACGCTCTCACTTCTTCGCAAACGCCTGTGACCAAAGTGACTTCCTCTCTCTCCCTCTCTTCCCTTGTCTTGATTTCCCAGGAGCCCTAGAAGCAGACTTAATGGAGACAGCCTGTTGAAGGAATCATATCTTCAGCAGGGATCATCCGGGGACAAAGATGTCTGCAGCCATTCATATAAATATTTGTTCATGCATGGCTTCTTTGTCTTCCTAAATTGTCACATTGCTCGGGAGATTGGATGCTGCTTTATATAGCTCGACTTTAGCTCTCCCCTTCATGTGCAAATGGGTTCGATCCGATCCGGAAAAAGCAGAAATTAGGGTGGCAATTAAACATGGTGTGGAAATATATTCTCCGTGCTGTCAAACATCGAAGCCAGCACCAGAAAGGAGCATTAGGATGCCGATGTGGTCCGATAAATTACTGGAAACGTATAACATTCGCACTTCTCAGTGACTCTGACCAGACATGTGGACCAGGAACCGGATCGATAGGACACCGTGGCCTACCAGGAGGAAATATAAGGACAGACAGGAACATGCGTTTCTTGACAGACTGCCCGGAAAAGCTTTCAAACCTTCATCGGCTCCGAAGCACGGATGAGCTCGTGTTCCTGACCGCAAGGTCTGAGCTCCTAATCCCTTTTTGCTTGATATTTGTGTTCTTTGGGTCCTAACAACCCACCCCCGCCCCAGCGTACACTACTGTCGCATGTCATGATGTAGCGGAAGAAAAAAAAAGACGCGCTGAGTTTTTAGATTTTCTGTTGGGCTCTTGGGAAGCCTTAAGCCGTCAGGAGGACTGTCCCATAAAAGCTCTTTTACTGACCCCCTGTGCTCCAAAACAGAGGTTTTTTTCTTTAAAAAATGAACGTTAGATGTTGGTTCCAGTAAAGAAAATACTAAATAACTGCCGCCGTGTTTTATATTCTCTGATCAGTGTTTAAAAGGATATACAATAACATGTTAGAGTCAAACAGATTCTTTACTGCAAAATGTATGGAGTGGTGAATCGCAAAAGCTAGTTCAAAGATTTCCTGCTACAGGCTCGATCTGTATTTTGCTACTAAAATGGCAAAGCACATGACAGAAGAAGGTCTGCATAAGATATCTAAACGATCTCGCTGCTTATGCACAGAGTCGTCAAACTTGCAGAGAGGAGCTCTATAATAACTGAGCCTCCCACACGCCCACACACTCCCCCCCCCCCCCGCACACAGCATCTTTTTCTCTCTATCTCGTATGCTTTCTCTGTTTTTCTTTCCCACACACAGGCACGCACACAATCACACTTTTTCTATCTCTAACACTATATTCTCACTCTCCTACCCCACCTCAGACCTTAGACACCCGCACAAACACACCCACACCCACACGCACCTCTTTTCACTCTCACTCTCCTCTGCTCTCACCCCACCTTGCTGTGTACACATCCACACACACATACCCACACATCTTTTTCTATCTCTCACACTTTCACTCTCACTCTCTCCTAACCAATATCACTCCTCACCCCCCCCAAACACACACACACACACACACACACACACACACACGCGCACACACTTTCCCCTGCACAGTGAGTGCCTAGCACTGCACTGGAGAACGTGAGTGACATCGCACATGCTTGAGGCGGCCGCAGCTGTGCCAGGAAAAGCTCCAACTTTGGTTCGGAGCGGCAATCGCCACAGCAACACGTGGCGTAACGGGTGCGCATGGCGGGTGCCGGCATTATTCACGCGTGGCGTCCGAGGGAGAGGATCTGCGGGGAGGAAACGGAAGCGAAGCTTTACTCCGACAGCCCTAGCTTCGCTCTCTCGAGTCCCGCAGGTGGGCAGGTCTGTATCCGGCATTAACAACTCGTTGTTTCTGTCTTTACTTCACTATCACGGCACCAGCCACCACAGGCGAGGTTTACCTCCCTAAAGAGCAGCTTTCTTATTAGGGAGCACGCGGGGTCTCATTAAAAGTGGAACATGGGAACAAGTTTAAGCAATAAATTACAATGGGGACTGGGCAATGGTACCATATACTGGTTGATTTATGCATGTGGAATTTTTATGTAATTGCATTTACACAAATCACTTCAATCAAAGAAAAATCACTCCAATTAAAATGAAATAGAAAAAGATCAAAATATGTATAACATCAAAGGTCACAGGTCTTTGATTACACTTTTCCAACTTGATTTCCCAACTTGAAATACAATACTTAAAGCGACCAGTAAATACATGACATTTATTTACTTGTCTGATGTGTAAATGTTTTAAATGAACCCTTTTTTGTGAACATACGTTTAAAATGAACAAATACTTTTAATATGTGAAAAAAAAATGTAAATCAACTTGTTGTGTAATAAAACGGTGCAATTACTAACCTCAAGATGAATCTTGACTAAGATACTTTCTGTACTTCCTTCACTCATTTAAAACAAACAAACAAAAAAAACAATATCAAAACTTGTCCAACTCTTGACTCTGTTAGATGTTTTCATGCCTTGGATCAACTCTCGCTCTACTGCTTTTGCTTTCTGCTGCTTGTTTGGCAGCAAGCGGCGGCTCCTCTGGAGTCAACACCGTTTATTCCGTTTGACGGAGAGCTATCTTTGTTGTCCCGTCAGGCCCGGGCGACGTGTGTCATGTCTGACACTCTCTGCCATTGTTTCGGAGGCACAGAGCCCTTGTTCAGGGGTCCCTCTCTGGTTTTCATGAACTTGGATGGGCGTCGTTCGAGAAAGCAATTTCATGCTTCAGAGCCCGAGCTCGGGGCGTGCGGTTGTTACAGACCCCCCCCCCGGGACTGACACTGCCTTTTTTAAGAACAAAAAATGTGAGCAGGTATGGAAATTAATGACCCAAGCGCTTTGTTAATGTGGCCGGGTCTAGACAGGAAGACACTGGTGGCTTCAGAAGTGATAGGCTTTCTCAGTGAACCCCACCTCCCCCCCCAAAGAGGAAATGGACAGTAAAGGATAAATAGGGATCGTAAAAGGACGCCACGCCAAAGTGGCAGACTCCACAAGTCTTTCAGCAAAAGCCCGTGACATTTAGTGCTAAATTGATTAATGACATTTAACTGAAATTGAAATATTATGCCACCTGACGCCGGAACAAAGCGAAAATGTCACCGTTCTTCTCCGCTGAAACACGGAAGCTCAGAGAAGGAGCCCTGATGCAGCGCAAAACGGCGTCATTCTGTGCGATGCCCTGCATTCTCAGTCATGGTGCCAGGACAGTTGTGGAGCCCACATGTTGGGACTCGTCTGTTCCCTAGCCGACATCCTCTCTCCTTTAATCCTGGGTCATTTTTAATGACACATGTATTGTCAAGAAGTTTTAATTTAAGAAATAGAAAGTTGAGAAAAGAGCCGCACAACACGCACCGTATGGGCTGTGTTTTACTGTGCCAGGCCTGTATGTCTCAGCGGGATAAGACCCAGGGGAACATTGTACCATTAGCAGAATGGCTGAATTGCCTGGTGCAATTTAACAGTTCTAGAAACAAGTACTGAGATATCAAACAGGATATTAATAGCTTGAAGAGTATTGGATTTTTTTTTTCCATCTGCTCTGCTGTAAGGAATGCTGATATCTACAGAAGAGCAGAAATTGATTTTTTGTGAAACCCTAGATCACAGTGGTATTCAGCCTCATTCTGACTCTCTCTACCTCTCTCTCTAGTTGTTGTGTTCCAGTTACCTTTCTCTGCATTATTTTTACCTTTGGAATATTTGCTGAATGTAACACACACACACACACACACACACAGAGATAAATATTTTTTAAAAGTTAGTAATGTAATGTAATTCTTTAGTGTTATTACTATTGTTACTAGTAGTACTAACAGGAGGATTAATAGATATGTTCTGTATAAAGATATCTAGTCCCAGTCTGTTAATATTCAAGCGGTCTCTTGTTGTGTCTTAAACTATTCTAAACTTTTCAGTCATTAATTTTCATTCATTTCACGGACGCCGCCTCACGCTGATTCTGCCTCATGGTCGATAGCCTACAACTTAATCCAAGGACAGTCCTTTTAACAGCTGTCCATGTAAAACTCTCTTGGCCTATAAACTCAATAACGACAAGACGACAACAGCTAGCTTGACTGTTCCGGGACAAAGTCAATAATGCGGCTTTAAAGTTTTCCAACGCGCTGGCCACAAATAAGCAAGAGCAGGCCAACGAAATGTATAAAATGATGCATGTATGTCTACAGCGGGTTGAAAGGAGAGTCAAGGTTAAAGGCATCCGTTGACTCGGACACATTCCTCTCTGGGAAAAGGAGGAGGCTGTTCCTTGTCGCGTCGTCCTCGCTTCGCGCCACCACCGCGTACAGCCATTTTGCGGTCCCCGGTCTTACTGGTACGTAATGAGAACGGAGCCAGGGGGATTTCCAGGGCTGCGCAAATGTAGCGCCTGCCTGGCAGACAACCCCGTTTCACAGAGAGAAGAGCTCCCCCCCCCCTCCCGCTTTCCGCCGTGACTTTGGGTGAAAAACGAGCCGGTGGCCATCGGCCAGTATCGGAAACATCTCTCTCGAAAGGATTACGCCCCCACCTCCTCCAACTCTCTGATTCAAAACTCAAAGCTCGTGGTGATCCGTTACCCGTTGCCATTGCGCATGATTAGCTTCCGTTCGCTATTAGCGACGTGGACCTTTCTGAGGCAGACTTCCTTCACAGAGGCAAGGTCTGCCCAAGCGTCGGCGCACGCCGCGGTCCAAAGCAAAGCTATTCCGATTCGTTGGGCTGCCGCCATTACAATTCTCCCACAAGCATACGGAGGCAGCGTAAGGCTGCCTGACTAATTGTTTCTTGCCTGCGCGCGAGTCCCTAAAGCAGCGCGCGCGACAAAAGGCATCTGCCGAGACATCAAATTAGCACGCTCATGTTATAAAATAACACTTCCCATCCTGCGAGTAACCACAGTATCATATGTCAGGCAGACTGGGGAAGCCTGCATGTGGCCAGTAAGCCTCTTGGTAGCCCGCTGCGTCGTTAAAGGCCCAGTCACTTCTGACAGAGCCAGAGGATAATAACACGTTCCTCATGTTAAAGGCAGGAAATTGCATGTAAATTGGGTAACAGTGAGCCTGAGATCTATGTTCGTTCTCTCTCTCTCTCTCTCTCTCTCTCTCTCTCTCTCTCTCTCTCTCTCTCTCTCTCTCTCTCTCTCTCTCTCTCTCTCTCTCCCTCCCTCTCTCTCCCTCTCTCTCTCTCTCTCTCTCTTGCCATATATTATCTCAGCTATCGACTATGATGACCTCTAACCGGAGAAGTGATAAAAGAGACGACAAGGGAGCTCACCCTAGCGGAAATTCCACGCCAATCCTTCCTTCCTATTTGCTCCTTTTCCCTCTCCTCCGCCCCCAAGGAAATAAAGGAATTGCTCTTCATAGTTTTATTTTCGCACGTACTTGTGTGTGTGTGCGTGTGTGTGTGTGTGTGTGTGCGTGCGTGAGAGGGTCTGTGAATGTGTAAGGAGGGATGGAGATGATTACCATAGGGAGGAAGACTTTACACAATCCAATCCATGACCAGGAGGGCCCAATTTGTATTTCTTATGTTAAAGTGAGCGGACAGCCGACGCTACAAAGGCTCCTCAACCGAGTAACGTCAACAATTTTTGGTCGAATGAATTTTAATGTTCGTTTTCTTTCCTTTCATTGTGTGCTTAGGATAACTCGAGTAGCTTGCCCTAATACAGACTCCAGTCAAATCTCCCTCCCTAACTTCTTCATTCTCTTTCTGTGTATGGCTGACATGGGCCCCTGTGCTTGTAATTAGCCTGAGGTGCAGTGGCATAAAATCGCATGCGGTACAGCCAAGCCGCGTTTTCTTATGGAAATGAGACAAAGGGGGTTTACATAACTGGAACAGGAACGCAGCGCAGCTCGGTAATAAAATGAACAATGACCTTGAGGTATCGGCATCTAAAACGCAGAAATGTAAAGAGACACAGATTAGTCACCTGGAGGCTCATTTATGATTCGGATTTCTTTAAAAATTCTACATTCAGGCTCCGTTAAACGCAAATGTGAAGTCTTGACATGACCCGACATGATTTTCTCCGTTGACTCTTAACATATCTGAAGGCAGTCACACTTAAGCCTTTAACCAGCTGCTGGGTCCAGGAACAGTCATGAAACTAAATCCCTTTTAGAAGAGTTTCAGTGTAGTTACTGATTAAGTCATAGTAGTTACTGAATAATATGTCTGTAGACAAGAATTAGTCTGAGTGTTTAAGAGGTTAATAACCTTGACACCTCTCTCCCTCTTTCTCTCTCTCTGTCACACAGGCACGCACACATGCACACGTACACACACACACGCGCAAAAACACACACACACACACACACACACACACACACACACACCTTTTTAAAAAGTGTGCGGTGAGGAGATTGGCTCCAACTGGGGTCAGGTGGTGTTGGGTTAGAGTGATATATTAGTGTTGGGTGTGCAAGGGCTGTGATGGGCCTGTGTCCTACTGCAATGCTCTGATCCGTGGCTGAAATGTAAATAAAGCCCAGTGGCTATTATGGTGAGAGACGGCAGGTTAGAAGAAAACCTCAGCCCTGGAAAACAGGGGTGTGTGGAGTGGGTAGGGGGCACAGAGTGAAGCCAAATTAAAAATGGTTTGATGCTACTAGAGGTCTGTAACATGGTGGCTTTTGTGATGTAATGGTTCTACTTCAGTGTTGAGCAGCAAACTCGATGCATTTAATCATGGTCTCTCTCTCTCTCTCTTTCCTTCTATATGCTCAAGGTGATAATTCATCATGAGCATGGCAGATTACACCTGGCTCTGCTGTGGAAAAGAAGCTTGGTGTACCACAGCTGTGTGTGCGATCCACACACCCGTGTGTACGCAAAAGTTCTGGTGAAGATGGGAATTTTCAGGAGAACTGAGCCCAGCACCTTTGCATGAGATTGAGGGATGGAGGATGGGAGAGAGCATTTGGCGTGGGAGGTGGAGGTGGTTGGAGAGCTCCGCTCGCCCGGGGGGCCCCCGTTCCACCGCTCTCCGACACGCCGGCAGATGGCTCGTGATCCTCCTCGAGCCCTGGAGAACTGAAGCTGGGGTCTGGAGGGAAGGAGAGAGAGAGAGAGAGAGAGAGAGAGTGTGTGTGTGTGTGTGTGTGTGTGTGTGTGTGTGTGTGTGAGCGAGTGGGTGATGAGGGCACTTCAGTGACACACACAGGGAGGGCTCAGAGAGTTTCACTCCACCCACCTTCCGACTGCATCCCTACGTGCTGTCACGGCACCCACCTCGAACTGCTTTCCCGGTAATCCGTGGGTGTCGGCGTGGGCTGGACCTGTCACGGCTCGGCGGCGGCCGCTGCTCCTTGCCCGTGATCGGCGGGACAGGCCGGAGCTAAGACTAACACTGCCGCCACTCCCTTCCGTCCACCGCAACACTCGAAATGCGAGTGTGCTCGCTCCACGCATCTGATTGGCTTGATTTTTTCAGCGGAGGCGCGGGGCTCTCGCCGGGCAACAGCTGTGACCTCAGCACCAGCGAGGGAAGCAGGCGAGCAGTCCGCAAGGCGTGTGCAGAGACAGCGCTCTTCCAGCCTCTCTCCACATCGGAGCGCCCTGCCTATGCCCAGACCTCGTCATCAATCCAGGGCCTTATCACGGGATCCTGCTGGAATACTTTCTCTTGCCACTGGGAGTCTCGGGTCCAAGCACCCGTAGACGAACCTGACAGAGATTAAAGAACAGAGGACCCACCAAGTGTGGGCATGCTCCAACACAAAGTGCAGCAAAGTGCACACTACAGACTGTGAGTTGGACTTGCTCAGTGGTGAAGGTACTTAACTTGTAATCAGATGGTTGCTGGGTCAAGCCCCACCATTGCCAAGCTGTCACTGTTGGGCCCCTGAGCATGACCCTTAACCCTCAGTTGCTCAAGCTGTACTCAATCATAATTGTAAGTTGCTTTGGATAAACATTGCCACAAATGTCCTCCAATAATGCTATATACTCCAGTTACACTGTGAATAAAACAAAGTCCAGTTGTTGTGGCTTGTTTGAGGTGTTTTCAATCTCGTCGTGTTCAGTGGTTGTACCAATGGCCTTTACTAAAAACTCAGTATAAACCTAACATACATCAGGATATGCAAATGTATTGAATTGAATGTATATTAAGTATCTTTCTAGTCTAGCGACCTGCTGAACTGAACTTAAACAGCCCTTCCCTCAAAAGCTTTTTTGTGGTTTGTTTAATTTTTGCTTCAGATAGGCCAAAGAACGACGCATTTATGTTGTCAGTATGAATTTTAAATAGAACTAATTGAATTAAATTCTTGCTGTGTCACTCCGTGCCCATTTTCAACCCTTTAAATGTCATGTTAATTGGATGAAAATTCTGCCCACAGTCATGCAGCTAAAGTACGGAAACATAGCCGCACAGTGCTCCCATGTCTGGTTATTTATTTCCTTTCCACCAGGGCACACGCGATCCCCCGCCCTCCCAGATTTTCGCAGGTTTCGCATGGCACGTCTCCAGCCACAGGCCATTAGCTGTTAGCACGCCGAGCCGGTCCATCACAGTCACATCACGCCGTTAGTCCTGCGGACCGAGTGCTCTCTCTCTCCTTGCGTGTCCAACGCCTTTGGCATCCCGCGAATGTGCCCGCTCGTTGGCGTCGCTGTGTCTGGAAAGCAAGAACTATAGCTGGGCTCCTCTTACACCGAGTGCGCCGCCCTGAATTGTTTAGGCTAACCCCCAACCGCCGGCCCACTCGAATTGAGGGGCAGGAGATTACATGCTCGGTGCTTACTATGATCACAGCGCCGTGGGGCACTAGCTGCTAGCAGGTCGATCGCACTTTACCGGACGGAGAGACTATGAGGACCGGCTGTCTGCGGAAGGGGAAAGTGCTCCCGGTCTTACAGCCGAGAGTTGGGAGAGCTCACCGGGATGTTTAGAAAAGCTCCTTTCCAACTCGAGCAATGAGCTGTTCTCATGCCGTTAAAAGTTGGATCACAGTGGGCTCAAGAAGAGTGCAAATCTAGAAATGTCACCAAGTTTAAAATGAAAAATACTCCTGTTTTTAATATGAAATGATGTGTAAAGCTATGTTTTGTTTTGTTTTTTTAATGAGAATTAATTATACTTTGTTTGCGACAGTTAGGCTGTAAAGGAAATCTGTTATCTAAGTATGACTGCTTGCCTGGTGTGCTTCACTAACAGCACATCAAACGAAGGGCAGCCTGGCGTTATCTTGTCCAACTCGTAATTCCAGTTTGTCCTAAACCTGCCCGAAGTCGGTTCTGCGATGTACTGCAGTAATCACTAGTTCCTACACTAGAAACGATTCCCCCACTGATGGTGCAATCTGGTCCAAGATCAGTATTAATGTTACGGCCAGTGGGATCTTTAGAATATGGCGCCTGATCTAGGACCAGGTCGGCGACCGTTTTTATATTTGCATTCGTCAGGCTGACCTGAACTCAGCGACCTGACCCAGAATAAGCACTTCTGCGCAAGTCATCTGAACAGACGCATGAACAATGGCTAGAAAGGGGCACGCTTCTTTCAAGTGCGCGTTTGCTCCGGCTCCGTCCGCGTGCGAAACATTCTTTATTGAATTGAACCGTATTTGTTAAAGTGTCTCTCTCACTGTGGCATTCATAGTAATTGGACGACCCATGCTTACATATCTCTAGCGCAAGCTCTTCTCAAGTGTGACAGCGTTAACAGCTCAACACTGAAGCTCCTTTCAGTCTCAACTATTGTACAGACCACTCGAGCACAAGTCTAGTACATTATTCATAGAGAGGTTTGAAGAGCCGTTTAGAATATTACAGGCTTTTTCTCAGAGCGCGGTTTAGTCAACCGATGTCTCTGGAGTCCGCGATGAGAGCACGAAACGAAAAGCAAATAATTATTCTTTCTGGCTCCTGTTAAACGCAGGGGAACATAGTCAATTGGGCTTGGATCCCCCCCGACCCATACACAAACACACACACACACACACACACACACACTTGAGAGATGCGCTTTGCTGACTTCACGTGAACATGCCGCTATGCCTCCGACTGCTATGTTCAAATCCCGGGGAAACTGGACCATTATCCTTGTCGATATCCGGCTCCACTGTAGCCCTCCTGGCAAAGCCTCTGATCACGCGGGTGAACCGTACTATCTGTCTTGCTGGCTGTGACTCTCGCTGACCGTGATTCATCGCGCATATCCGCCTGCCGCGGTTACATTATCAATAACGGCACGTAGCCCGCTTAGAACAGTTTACTGACATGCCCAAGGATATTGATAACATCATCAGTTCGTTGCTAAAGGTGCAACACCTGAATGCATGCTGCATTCATCATGTAGCGCTTTCTTCAAACGCATGAACACGCGGCGGTCAAATCTGGTGCCCACGTCACCTCTCTCTCTCTCTCACTCTTCCCCCGTTCTTCGGTTCCAAAAAAAACAAAACAAAACAGCGCCGAGCAGCAGCCGAGCAGCTTGCTTTGTGGGTTGCAGCACGCCCAAATGTCCATAAACATTGGCTCGTAGCTGCCCAGAGCAGCGAGAATGCATGCGCATAGGCCCGAGAGGTCACTCGCAGGACCAAACTATTACTGCTCGAGGGGACATCAAGGTCTTTTTGTTTCCTGGGAGATGATCAAAGAGAAACATTGCTATGACAGGTGCTGGTAATGGGCTAAGACCTAACTAACTAACTTGGAGGGGGTTCCTTCAAATGCTTTTTGGAAATAAATAAATTTGGACTTTTAATTAATCGCTGTTATTATAGAACTGACTAATATGAGATTGAACCTTTGGGGGACTGCTCAGATTACTGCGCCTGAGGCCGAAGGTTTTTGCTATGATGGCTGTTTAGTCTCTTGGTCTCGGCATGTGAATTAAAGCTTTCAAGCTTGCCATGGCCAAGACTGACTAATTTTGTATTTGGGTTTTGTAGAGCCAATCTTTAGGTAGAGTCTCTTCTTCCCACTTTGTGTTTAATAATGAATTTTCAAGTTTCTACAAAAGCAAACACAACAAAACTGAGCACAGGGAAGATCAAAGCCATGTGTACATTTTAGATTACTGAACACAACCCCCTGTTTGTTTCAACAGCTTCCGACACAAAGCCTTTGATTAAATCTACGGTTCATTATTCTGTATGAATCACCGATAATACAGAAGCCGTTCTTTCCAAACAAGGGTGCTAAAAGTCTTGTTAAAATACTAGTATGACTTTTACGTGCGTTACTTTTCAAACACATGTATTGTGATCTGTTGTGACCTGTCCTTTAGGTTTAGTGTCAGGGCTGCAAGATTTACAGTTTTGAAATTCCTTCCTGTTGAGGTAAACAAAGGCTACCTGCACCTATACTAATTCTGCCTGATTTAAGTTTTATGCTCCCTAATTAGTCGTGGCTTGTGTTTAATAAACATATAGGCTGCCAGTCTCCAAACCGGAAAAGGCCTGTTCCATGCTTTTTTTGACACGCTGCAGATGTAGCTCTCCAGCTGGCAATGCATCGCGTCACTTGCACACCTCGGCCAAGTCAAATAAACCGGAACAAATCGGAACTCATCGTTTTTATGAATCCTGAGGCGCGTGAGGTCTGATAAGTCGCTGTGAGCTGTTCTTCACGGAGCGCTTCGGCATGCTGGCTGACTCTTAGCGGCCCCTCGACTTGCTCGTCAAGGCAGCGTGATGGTGAGATTTCTCCTGCCCGTGAGATTCGCTGTCAAACGGAGCAGGTTTATTCTAGAACGCCCTGATATTTAATTCTTGCTGAGTTCTGCGCAACCCTATTGGCTGAACGGTCCCGGCTCTTTAGCTAATGGTGGCTTTCCTTTCACATCTCTTCCATCAGTTTGATAGAGACCACTGAGCTGCCTTGCTGCCGCTGGGGCAGGTTTGACACCACACTCTTAATACGCCGAGAAATCTCCTCCATTTCTTCTGCTGGGTCCATGTCTGATTGATGGACGTCGTTGGCAACCAACAAAGAAGTGCACTGTGGGTCATTGCTTTCCACTAAACTCTCCCGCAGCAAACATTTCTGATGGCGCTGGGAACCCAAGACTGAGAACACCACTTCTGTCAGGTTCTGATTAACACATGGTTACCCTACAGGACAACATCTAGTCACACACAGATCTATGCTCAGATGATCTATACTCAGATGATCTATACTCAGATAATCTATACTCAGATAATCTATACTCAGAAGCCTTTGGCGCTGTGGATGAGTGCAAAACTGATTCTGCTAACCTTTTTGTTGAGCTCATCATCACGTTTTGGTCTGACGCAAAACAAAGAAGGAAGAGTGCACTCACTGAATTGAATGAGGTGAAGAGTCCCAGATTATCAGATTTAGGAGATTAGATGATTACACTTGCTCAAGAGAGATTGCACTCTCTGCACAGTGTGATCATCTTTTTTTTAAGCTTAGCGCTGAAGGGAGGACTTAAACAGACTTAGTCGTTGTCTCAAAAATATTACGTGCGACGAATAACGTAGCGATAATGTTGAAAACATCTGAATCACTTCATATAGATTAGCTATGGTACGTGAAGCATACATGCACAGTAAGCTTTATATACGATATTAGTGCACGAGGCTTTGGTGTGCTGTGTCCAGTGACTTTTTGTGTGTTTGGCATGCAGATCCGATGGAAGAGTCTGTTGATGAGTCCTGAGAAGTCAGTTATTTTAGAGACCACAGGGTGGGGAGCAATCTCGACATTTAGGCCCAGGAAAGGGGCAAAATGTCGCCCAAGGTAACCTCCCAAGCCAAACACGCCACTGCTGACGTGACCATTGTGTTCAATTTTGGCACAAAAAATAAACGACTCGTGAACTGCCAAAAATGTTTTTCTGTTCCTTTCTGCTCTTTATTTATTCATTTATTTCAGAACAGAGCATAGTCAGCAACCTCAAGCACCTGCTCGCTGAGGTCACACTCGCTGTTCTCCAAAGCAACCATAATAAATGGGGAGCAATCGGCACTCCCAGCCTCTGTCAACCTGCCCCTGTGCACAAGGTACTGCGTATGTGCACGGTTAGCTCTCGCGGCGTCCAATCAGATATCACGTACCTAAGGCCCCCGGAGCGCATAGCGACTCCGAGCGTCCACTAGGGAGCCATACACAGGGGTGCCAATGCCAAATGTCTCTTAAAGTCTCAGGTACAGTGTACGGCAGATCACACACCTGCACCGTAACTGCAGTTTCCAGAATACAAAGAGGAAAGACTTCAGACTTCAGACCCGTACATTTAGTCTGTCTAAGGTTACACAGACTGTCTCCATGTCTTCATGTTTTTCTGGTCCATATGGATACGTTCCTAAATAGGAAACATAAACACTATTGGACCTGCCTTGCCCACAAATCTCTCTCCACTCCTTACACTGTTTGTATTGTATAGATCGCTTACGTGGTGACTCACCCCAAAAGATGCTCAAGGTCCCATATTGACAAAAGGACCTGAGACAATGGGAGTGAATGAGGAAATGTGGTATTCATGAATAATTAAATGTATGCACCAAGACAGAGGTTATGTTTCCTTTATATGTCCGTGTTTGGCCTGTCACTAAATACCAAGTTTATACCGACTCTATACCAACTTTATACCAACTCTATACCAACTCTATACTGAGTTTATAATGAGTCTATACCAAGTCTATACCAAGTCTATACTGACTCTATACCAACTCTATACCGACTCTATACCGACTCTATACCGACGCTATACCAACTCTATACCAACTCTATACCGACTCTATACTGAGTCTATACCAAATCTATACCGACTCTATACCAACCCTTATACCAACTCTATACTGACACTATAACAACTCTATACCAACTCTGTACTGACTCTGTACCAACCCTTATACCAACTCTATACCAACCCTTATACCAAACCTTATATCAACTCTACTGAGACTATACCAACTCTATACTAACTCTATACTGAGTGTGTGTGTGAGTATGTGTGTGTGTGAGTGTGTGTGAGTGTGTGTGTGTGTGTGAGTGTGTGTGTGTGTGTGTGTGAGTGTGTGTGAGTGTGTGTGTGTGTGTGTGAGTATGTGTGTGTGTGTGTGTGTTTGTGAGTGTGTGTGAGTGTGTGTGAGTGAGTGTGTGTGTGTGTGTGTGTGTCTGTGTGTGTTTCTTCATGATTGACGGTGTTTATTTCTGAGGAAGGTTTTTTTTCCCCCGAATGGCAGATTTGTTTGCGACGGAGCAGAGAAGCCCCATGTGACCCCTCAGCCCCCCTCAACCCCCCGCATCCAATCATAAAATGAAGGCTAGTCTGTTTGCATAGCAACCGATCAGGGAAACACTGCCTTTCTTCCACAAAGCACATTTTCTCTTTAATGTTATTTGGTGTTTTTTTTTAATCTCTTAACTTCAAAGTTCCCTATATCTTCTGTTCTCACCAGGCACAATTCGCACAACTGAAGCAATCGTCCCTTTTAAGTTCCTATCAAATTTGGTTGTTTTCTAAACAGTGTGAAGCCAGTATGAAGCCGTTTGGTGCAATTAAATTATGTCATTTAGGCGGATTTGAAACAAGCCTCTGTGACTTTATATGATTTGTCATTCTTGCATTTAACTGAAAAGTGAAATGAAAGAATCAAATAATTGAAAATGCAAGAATTTTGTGCTGATAAAAAAAAAGCTTGTTTTTCAAGTGCTGCATGGCGTGAAACAGATGTTTTTGTTGTACTATGACTGCTGTGATCAATAAACTCCTATGGCAAACTTGGGAAGCTACAGTGTGAAGCTTCAGTATGGGGAAGCCACCCCACTGGAGCCCCGCCCCCAATCAAGACCCTTAACCCTGCTGGAGCCCCACCTCCAATCAAGACCCTTAACCCTGCTGGAGCCCTGCCCCCAATCAAGACCCTTAACCCAGCTGGAGCCCCGCCCCCAATCAAGACCCTTAACCCTGCTGGAGCCCCACCTCCAATCAAGACCCTTAACCCTGCTGGAGCCCTGCCTCCAATCAAGACCCTTAACCCTGCTGGAGCCCCGCCCCTAATGAAGACCACCCTTAACCCAGCTGGAGCCCCACCCCCAATCAAGACCCTTAACCCTGCTGGAGCCACACCCCCAGTGAAGCCCCTTAATCCTGCTGGAGCCCCACCTCCAATCAAGACCCTTAACCCTGCTGGAGCCCCACCTCCAATCAAGACCCTTAACCCTGCTGGAGCCCCACCCCCAAAGAAGCCCCTAAACCTCGCTGGAGCCCGGCCCCCATGAAGACCCTTAACCCCACTGGAGCCCCGCCCCCAATCAAGACCCTTAACCCTGCTGGAGCCCCGCCCCCAATCAAGACCCTTAAATCTGCTGGAGCCCCGCCCCCAATCAAGACCATTAACCCTGCTGGAGCCCCACCCCTAATGAAGACCCTTAACCCTTCTGGAGCCCCGCCCCAAATCAAGACCCTTAACCCTGCTGGAGCCCCGCCCCTAATGAAGACCTTTAACCCCGCTGGAGCCCCGCCCCCAATCAAGACCCATAACCCTGCTGGAGCCCCACCCCCAATCAAGACCCTTAACCCTGCTGGAGCCACACCCCCAATCAAGACCCTTAACCCTGCTGGAGCCCTGCCTCCAATCAAGACCCTTAACCCTGCTGGAGCCCCACCCCCAATCAAGACCCTTAACCCTGCTGGAGCCCCACCCCCTATCAAGATTCTTATTTCTCCCCTTTATTCCTTCAGCAAGACTTGCACAAAATAGCTGTCCCACTTTGAAGTTCATTTTATGAGTTTTCCTCACTCTGAGACTTCTGGGTCTCACACGTGTGTGATTGTGCATGTGTGTGAATCTCAGATGTTCAATGGTAAATGATCTTTTCTGTGGTTATTCGATTAAGAAGGGTCTGAGGAAAGGACACCGGCAGACCTTCCGTGATGGCCCCCTAAGCTGGTGTCTGAAAGGGGGTAGAGGGGGTCGTGGTCCTGTTCCCCCTCTCGCAGCCTGCAGACGGCCCCCTCTGTGATTCCTGGAGCACAGAGTCCTGGAGCCAAAGTGCCGCGAAAGCACATCCTTTGTCAGCCGGGGTGTGTTTAGCTGGAAGCGTGATTGAGTTGAGGGCATGCGCAATTCACAAGCAAAGCACGATGTTTTTATCGGTTATGGCAGTGGGTGGGTACGGCAGGAGTGGCGTGTTTTGACATTTGCTTTAATTGTTTTTGCATCGTCTCCTTGGAGACCACCAAACATGCGTCCTTTGTGTTTGTGCAATCAGAGAATCAAAACTGAGATGGCCTGGAATGACAGCTAAAATCACGACCCGCCTCTGTCACTGGAGAGTTCAGACAAGCACGTAACAGAGGAAAGAAAACATTTTTAAAATCGACAGGCCAAGCAAATAAGCACAAGTGTCTAACATCCTGGTGAATTTGCATCGCTTGTCAGCAAATTTATTCCTGCACATTTATATCAGTCAGCTGTCGGCTGTTAAAGGACGTTCTGTGTCAGCTAAGGAAGTTGCATAATTGTTTTCAGTTGTCAGTGAGCGAACCCTCCCACAAAACCTTTTATCTGGCAGGGAGAACAAGAATACCCGAAGATGTGCTTTTACGATAGGGGCAGTCACCGAATTCCAATACTTCCAATCGCCATTAAAGGTGTAAACAGTTATGTAGGGTATTGTTTATTACATTGACATTGAATGCTCCTTTGTTGTGCTGATTGTTGTCTAAAATAGAGCTTATATGTATTTTGCACTTCTAGGTATCAGCATTGATCCTGTATTTCAACATTATTCTAGATCACTGGTATCTTCAAGTTTCAAGTTTCAAGTTTCAAGTTTCAAGTTTGGCTTATTCGTCACATACATAGTCATACACAATATAACTTGCAGTGAAATGGTGGAGAGTGCTCTGTCCAAACTGAGGAAAAGAAAACAGGGGTGCATAGAGAAATATAGATATTCTCTATATGTGAAATATATATATGCAAGATAAATATATATATTCTATGTATGTACAAAATATATTACAATGTATGTACAATATATGCATATTATGATTATATACACAATGTACAATGTATATGGTTGTGTATATATGTACACAATCTACAGAATGTACAGATCCATTTCGTATAATAACATATCTACAGTTGTTGTGTAACAAGGTAATTGAATATAAATATATATATACAGATATACAGTTATGTTACATGGTGGTGGTGGTCCCCACAGTTTATCAGTTTCCCTGATTCAGGGCCCGAATGGCCTGTGGGAAGAATCTCCTCTTCAGCCTCTCTGTCTTGGTCTTCAGGGAGCAAAAGCGCCTCCCTGACCTCAACGGAGAGAAGACTCTATTGTTGGGATGGGTGGGGTCCTTCACAATTCTCCTGGCCTTGGTCTGGCACCACTTGTGGTAGATGGTCTGCAGGTCAGGAAGTTCCGTGTGAGTGATGCGCTCTGCTGAACGCACTACCCTTTGGAGTGCTTGTCTGTCCTGCTTGGTGCTATTCCCAAACCAGACTGTGATGTTCCCCGTGAGGATGCTCTCGATAGTGCAGGTGTAGAAGTTCCGCAGTACTTTGGAAGGCAGTCTGAAGTCTCTTAGGCGTCTGAGGTGGTAAAGACGCTGACGAGCCTTCTTTGCCAGGGAGTTGGTATGGCGGGACCAGGACAGGTCCTGCGAGATGTGAACACCAAGGTACCTGAAACTATCTACTCTCTCCACTGTGGTTCCACTGATCCTCACAGGTTGGTAGTGCCGCTATATATATATATATATCAAGAAAAACGTGTATACATCACTTCAATAGGCCATATTGGGAGAAAAAGTGATTTGTGATTCGTGAATGTGCACCTGTCATTGGGGGAATATTCGCCGGTCCAGCCCAACCCAACCCGGTACACAATGCAATTTCTAAGTCATTTTACAAGTAACCTCCACATATCAAAGGAGGACATGTCCGAAAAATGAGGTCAAAGGGGGACTGGGGTTGCACGTTGTGCGACCCACTGCTTAACGCCCCATTCACCCCGTAACTGTCGGCTGCCGTGTATTAAAGAGTCGCTGAACTATGCAGTCAAGTTTGGTGCCGCCCGCCTCCATCACCATCACGACCGTCTTAAGCTCCGTCTCGAGGCGAGACACAGAGCGCATTACACCCCGGATGGCTACGAGCGCACACGGTTACGCGTGCAAAAAGGGGGAAAAATCCACTCGTTATCGCAGGCATGCAGAGCTGCTCTCGATTTGAACGGCTGTCCGCGGCGCCCTCGTGACAGCTGACATAAACGTGGCGTTAGCGCGCGGAGCCTGGCCCGCGGACCAGTCGCCAACTTGCAATGCAAAGGCGCGTAAGGCCAAACGCAACGCGGCGTGCACAGAAGTAAGAGCACGTTTATATCATGAGAGCTTTCCTGAACGTTTTGGAGCATTGTTAATCACGCAAGACCTCTCGTAATATATTCCATAATACCATTCAGATTAAAGTCTTACAGTCCTCCCGTGATTATCAAATTAACCGAGTGTCAAAATCCAGCGTCCCAGTCGTTTGCATATGCATTTCCGTGAAGTCTAAATGAATGTGCATGAGCCAAGAAACATATTTAATGAGAAAATGGGATTGGAAAGGATGTCATTTGTAAACGTAAACAAACAATCAGACGAAAATATTCCGTTACACTAATTCTGCAACCATGGTTAACGTTGACTCTGCAGATGAAAATGAATGAAGCGCGTGGAAAGGCGTCGATAAGTAAAAGAAAAGCCGATGAATTCATGCTTGTCAAAACGAACATCCTAGCTTGCTACTGGTACCTCATTTCAGATGTTGCAAATCGGCTCCAATTTCTTCTTAAATTTTTACATTCTTGTCTTTTCCCAAGATAAACTGGCCACGGTTGGAAGCCGTCGAGCATAAGGAGCAAGACAGCTGACTGCGACCTTTCTGCACTTACCAGGCACATTGTTAGAAACGCCTACCTCGCACTTACTCTCAGAGGCCACTTTTAACATTTGCGCATCTATAAGTGCATCTGTAAATGCACTGTTACGCGCTACAAGCTTATCTGTAGCCGCGCAGACTGTCAGCCAACCGCCCCGTTCGCCACTGGTGTGCTACACACGGCGAGGGCACTGCTGAACGGATATTATGTGGGAGGCGGCCGGTCCTCGGCACCGCCGCTATGCTGCTCTGGTGTCGCCCCTGCCCGTACCTGCAACATCAGCGTCCCTGGGAACCGCGTGTCAGTGTAACTGCACGGTCCAACCGACCGTGGCCCCGCGTGCTCTGAAACCGAACAACGGTGAGGAGTTGAAGGACGGATAACACATCCTTTCGTCTGGGTTCCAGTCTGTCGATGGACAGCCACAGTGTGTCTGTGTTCGGAAATCAATGTTGTGTATAAATCACTAGTGTATTGGGGATGCATAAAACAAAAGTGCCGGTATGACACTCGTAAAAGACACACACTATTTAGGTCGAATATTTTGCAAAATATCTTATTAACAGTTTGAGTAACAACAAGATGCAAGCAGTGCTAATGTTGTTGGGGAGTACTGTTGTACATAAATATATGTAAGTTGCTCCGGATAAGAGCGTCTGCCAAATGTCGGAAAAATGTCAAATGGAAATGCGCTGCAGCTAATTTGCTGCCCTTTCCAGATCGCGTATTAACGCACGCATCCACCGAAGGCATCAAACAGCACGGGCCAATTTGGAAGCATGCACAACTATAAAAGTTATATTACCTCCATTGCCTTAATTTTTTCCCTTCATTTCCCAGGCAACGTAAATCATCTTCGTTATATTTTACCGCAGTGGACGACACATGAACACGCGACTAATAACGCGCATTTTCATGAGGGTGCAAACGAGCAAGCGCACGGGCCTTTACGATCTCGAATGACAAAATGGATTTAAATGTCCGTCCAGTTCGTCTTATCCTCGGCTGTCTGTTATGATATGACAGGTTTAAAGGTTGGATGCGTACGCCAATTAATGTGCAGTTGCGGTGAAGACGACCCTCCGGTAGCTGAGGAAGTGCGTGTGTCTTGATTAAAGTCTGCTAAAAGCACCATGATTCATTGCGGGAGAGCAGATGGTAGCGTTGAAAGTGTCACGCGCGTTGTAAATTTGCCAAATGTCATTTTAAAAAGCATGATTAGCGCGTGCGTGTCTCGGCATTCACAGAACGGAGACGTGATGCTAAAGCCCTCAACAAATCATTGCTTTAGAGGACGACCCTGTGATGCTGGAACTCTCTAGAACTGAATACTGAAGTGTCAACCCTGAATTGGTGACGCCATGGTCAGAGGGCCATAAACACATGAGTTTAGAATCTGTGTTGAGGTTTTCATCATGTTTTCTTGTGTTTGGTTGTTTGTTTGTTTGTTTGTTTGTTTGTTTGTTGGGCGGTGGGGGGGATCCATGACTATCTGCTGGGGCCAGAGATTGACTACACTAAACGCTAAGGGCTCTTGGTACCCTCTGAACACGCCGGACTGCAGACAATTCATTACAGCTCTGCAAGGACGAATAGCAATTACATATGTGACTCTGATCTAAATGTCAGGCTTTGTGCAACCTCGTTCGTCTTATTAACATTCGCAGCTGTTATACAAACTATACTTTTCAAAGGCACAAAAGCAAAAACATTTCACTGTTGTCTTAGGAAATCCTTAAATGCAGACTAATAGCCTTTGTCCGACATTTGCCGTGTGCGTCTTTTCAGGTGAGAGGCGCCAACCGGATTGCCTTCAAAATGCCAACTAGTGAGACCCAAATCGGCTTAGCGGGTCCAAGCCTTCAGGGTCTTTTAAAGCTGATCGGTGCTCTTTGCCTTATGGGACTAATACTGATTGAAAGAAAGGATGCAAGTGCACTTCGCTGGCAGATAAAAGGCAGCCATTTATTAAGGAGGCATCATTCTGTCCCCAGCCGCCGAGTGTGCGTGCGATTCCTTATCTTGAGGAACTGAAGCTTGGACATGAGCCTGCTCTGAGTACTGGCATGCTCCTCTCGCCACCGATGAAAGATGTCACCTCGTCTGGAAGCAGTCACCTCAGCAGACGTCTCGGGGTGTTGACGGACAGGGCAGCGAGGTGGACGACGTCCGTGCCGGGTGCCTCTAGAGCACTCCGTGTTCCCCCCAGGGGGAAAAACATGCTGACTGTGGACGCGGCCGGCAGGGGAAACGCTGACGCGAAGGTCAACGAAACAAAGCTGGCCGCTCAGGACCACAGGACGGTGCCCGTCCTCATCTGGACGGGAGACAGCCGCGGGGGCCGACATGTACCGCGGTGCAAGGCGCCGAAGGTCAACTCAGCAATCCAGAGGCCAAACAGTAACACAAACCAGAGGAGTGTGACATCCTGACAGAGAGAGAGGCAACTACAGGCTCCAGCGGGGTGATGTCACCTTGATCCACAGCAGTGGACGTACTCGGGTTACGCAATCTCTTGACGCAGACGCACTGAGAACGCTTGCGAAAATGAACACAGTCTTATCAGCGCAATTTTCAGGAAGATTTTACATCAAGCATCCCATTTAACATGGACATCATATAGTATTGCACATGTATAAGTAAGAACTAACCAAATCCATAATGGCAGCTAACGTGCTTCTCACATGTGAGCCGGTATCAGTGTTTTATGACTAATGTGCAGATAAACTCCATCAAATTAGAATATCTTGTGAATATTATTCCAAGTTTAAGATTTTAACATTTAAGTTTAACTTTTCAGATATTCAAGAAGGTATCACACATATAACATTCACTTTCATTTTCATGCACAATAGTCGGGTTTTTGTTTCCATCTTGCCACTAATAAATTGCAGCACTGTAAACTATATAATTCACTCTTTTAGGTCCATAATGATGTGTTTTTGTTTAACTGTCGGGAAAGACTTACTTCCCTCTCCATATGTGGACTATTTACACATGCACGGAGTAAGTGAAAGGTCTGATGCTTCATGGAAATTAGGTTCTGTTAGCTGCTGTTTTAAAATAAACCACTGGCAAATAAGAAGGTTTTTTCCTTGCACAATTACATTTCTCAGAGACCGAGGTTATTAACGTGATGCATGGTAAACAATTTCCTCTGACCTATGGCGCCGTACAAACTATAATGCCTGTTTACAGAATTTTCAATGTGGATTGTTGAAAAGTGAATGAAGTAATTTTTATCACAGCCAGGGAGAATATTTTCAGAACAAGTGCTGCCAAAAAAATCTATATTGTGCTGTCAGTGTGTATATATAGTACATAGTAGATCTCTGACCTACTATATAGTAGATAGTAGATCTCTGACCTACTATATAGTACATAGTAGATCTCTGACCTTTGTCCAAAACGTCCTGTTTCTCTGAAATCCTTATGTACAACACACACAGGCACACGCACACACACACACACACACACACACACACACACATACACACACACACACACACACACACATATATAAAGAGAGAGCGAGAGAGATTTAAAATTGTAATCAATTACACAAAAAAGTTTCCAGAAAAACAGGAGGTTATGGACAGAGGTCTTTCATCAGCTGTGCAAGCTCTTTTAACTATATTCAATGAACTAGTAGCAATAAGATATATAACAGCTGCAAAACTGTCAAACGTCTATAGCTCAAGCCTTCGGCATACAGAATAAAACAAGGCTGAGTGGTGTGATATGAAACTTCCAAGTTTACACAGATAAAAGACATTGCTATAACAATTTCACAATTGGCCTCTATCCATGGACCATCAAAAAAAGTTAATTCACCCTTTCTGGATAAAAAGATACAATTAACTGAAGCATCGTTTGTCAGAAGGTGAATCTGACGCAGTGAAAATGAAGACCATAGAGTATTCGAATGAAAATTACACACAAGGTGACAGACACACAAAACGAGGGAGAAAAAGCTACAACATGATATTCGAGAGTTTGAAGATCCCGGTGAGCAGAATGGATCAAATGTGAAGCAACGGATGCTTGGTTGTACCTCAGAGACGCCGCTAAAACGAGGCTGTCCTCAAGGCCATCCTTCAAGCAGGCATCAGAACAAGGAGACGACTTGCGAGGAAACTTGTGGAGCAGCCAACCATCGCTTCAGAGGAGTTCGGCGCCCCCCGATACTGGGGTCAAGGTGCACCTGCCGGCGATAGCAGAAGATCTGTATACGATTGGCCTGTTCTAGGGGGTGGCTAAACAGGTCAACGCTGAAGACAAAACCACATGAGGGGTTTGCCAGAAAGCACCGGAGCGACCCAGCTAAAACACGGGTTAAGGTTTTTTGTGGTCTGACGACAGAGAAATGGTTTTTGGACAGGATTCAAGTCACTGTTTGCGGCAAAACACATTCCTCAGCAAGCGCCATCTCCGGCAGTGGCGCGCGGGGGCGGGGGCATCATATTGTGAGGACGCGTTTCCTGGGCAGGCACCAGACGTCTTGTTAAAACTGAAAGATGGATGTATGGTGTAAAATACAGGGAGATCCTGCAAGACAACCTGCTCCAGCCTGCTTGGAAAAAAAAAACAAAGCTTGGTGGGCGGGGGGGGATTGGGGATGTTGCCTTTCGGCAGGACAGTGATCCCAAGCGTAAGGACAAAGAGAGAAACGAGCGGCTACACGACAAAAAACGTAGTGTTCTAAATGGCCATTTATAATCTAGATCTCGGTTCAATTGAGAATTTTTTGGCACTACTCGAAAATTGCAGTCCCAGAGCATCGTACAAGCAATCTGTAGAACCCGGAGCAAATGTGTCAGGAACAATGGGTGAAAATGGCTCCCAAACAGTGTGATGAAAAGGCTGATAGAAATGTAGCCCGACAAACTTGATGCTGTTGTTGCAAAAAAGAGTATATTCCTGTATGTATACATGTATATGTGTAGGCAGTGCGTATAGTATTAACTTTTGCATAGCCTCATTGGGTTTATGTCTCACTATATACTAGTCTAAAATGAACTATAAGATCAATTTACACGATTCTGATATGTTTCTGTTTGTACATGCACTACATGTGAATTCCAGTGGGTCCTGTGTTTCCTCTCATAGGTCTTTGTCATACGCCTGTTCATATGACAGTTCTGAAACCAGTTGTTCATTTAATAAACTTCATACTTAATATATAAGCTTGAACAGTTTTAACTGTAACTTTAACCCAGATTTGTATAAATGTATAAATACCCAAGGCCGCAGTGTACACTTTGAAAACGACTTGTTTTAACTTAAAAGTAATTATGCTTCAGACAGTAGGTTAACAGTATGTTACTTTTACAATCTGAGGTTCAAGCAAGTCATTTTTTTAGGGCAGCCAGTTTATGTAGCGTTATAAACAGCCAGTTTTGACATTTTTTTATTACCGATTTAAAACAGTAAATCTTTTCCCACCTGTAAGCACTAATCCCCCCATTAACAAACATAAAACAATCATGACGGGTTATATGAACTCCTGTGCTCTATAATCAATATTTATTTCATTGTACAAATAACAAACTCCGCAATTATTCTGTATACTGCACACACACACACACACACACACACACACACACACACACACACACACACACACACACACACACACACACACACACACACACAAATACAACCTTGTAGAGAAAACAGACACAGCACCCTTTTGGATTTCAGTTCAGCTCTCAGCGAATTGTCCCATAATCAGCAGGAATGTTTATGCTGCTCAAGTGCCTTTTCCCACACAGCTCATTTTTGCATTTCTCTCACTCTGTGTGTGTGTGTGTGTGTGTGTGTGTGTGTGTGTGTGTGTGTGTGTGGGCGGGGCTGTGTTTGGGTGCCAGGATTTGCAGTGCATACATATTCCCCAGCCCGAAAAAAATTTACTTTGACTCTTGCAGGAGCACTCAACACCCCCCCCCCCCACACACACACCCCTACAGGCTATTTACCCTTATGTTCTTTCAGCAGATAGCCATTCTCTGATAAGGTTGGCTTGCGGAGCAGTTAACTTCCAGCTCAGCAAAACAAGTCAGATCTAATGGAATCTTCTGGGACCCCCTTTTATAGACACTCTGTTCACATGGGAAGGGATGTCCTTTCTTTTGTTGTTATAATATAACTGTATATTATCCAACCACATATGTCCACATGTCTGTTAAACAAGACTGGATTTGTTTTTAAATGCTGAAGTTGAGTCTTGCACAGTTCATAGGAATTAGAGTGAGAGGAATTCCCACAAAGTCATAAGAACAGTGACTAACACTACACTTTCCTAGAACCCTAAACTTAACTGTATGTAACCTTTGATTGAAGCTGGCTTCTGCGAATTCATGCAAATTTGCAATCTAGCAACCATGTTCGTATATTACCTTTTTAAACAAATAGGGGCCTGAGTAGAAGATATGTTTTCTTTATAGTTCCCCTTTCCTTATGCCATCATTTAAAATTTAGATCTATCATGGAAGCGATCATTTAGGACATACAAAACCTGTTTCTTAAACTCATGCCAACCTCCTGAAACCATCCCGGCATTGTGTCGGATGCTGCATTTTCCGGCTGCCTTTCTAATCCACCTCTGTGTAGTTCAGAAGCAGGTTTCCACGAGTATTCATACGCTCCCTCTAATTCTGCCCTAAATCACGAGGTCACCTGACTGTGGTGGTCACCTGACTGAAGTGACACCACAGGAAGCCCAAAGGCGCACGGTGTCCCCGGTGGCAGGACGTGGATCTACCAGAGACACGTCAAGACGATTCCCAAATCCAGCTGTGGATTAGTGCGGAGTTCCTTGGAAGAGCTTAACTGTGATGTGGGATTTCCAGCCTGACGGTGGCGGGGGAGGGGAGGGGTGATGCCTGGGTGGCCTGAATAAAATGTTCCGGCTTTTCCGATTATTGCTAACTTTATTTTAAAGAGATGTTTTAATAGATGCATGAAATGTTAAATGCGTCTTTTATTGTGCAGCTGCGCCCTCCTAGCACTTTTAATACGGATTCGCAAGGAGTCGGGCGATTCCGAATGCGTTTGGACAGCTTTACTGAAAGGCCCGGACAGAGCTCCCATCCCAAAAATCCTACTCGTCTCATCTGTTGTCCATTCTCGCTCAGGAGACATAGACCGTAAACAATCTCAGCCCTGAGGTGGTCTACACGTTGCCATCCTCAAAGCAATAGCAGGATAAAGAAAACGAATCAGCTTTAGGTTTGCTTCCTTTAACACGCCTTTCAGACATGCACGACAGGGCCAGCACGCTTCGCCTAACCTTCTGCACTCCAGAGAGAAACACTGTAGCTACCATATAGCTGAGAACGAAAAGGAGGCTGAAAATTTGCCCGCAGTCTCACTCGGAAATGGAAAGACAAGCTTCGAGAATGCTGTTACTAGGGTCTGGTTATGCAGCGTTGGCAATGAAGGGTAAAAAAAAATAGTAAGGTGACTTTTATCCGTACATTCCCATGGTGCTCCGGAATTGGACTCTCCCTATTTTTTGCTACGCCACGCAGACAGAAGTCACAGCCTCTCAGCGAGGGTCAGTGGCTGTCGTATTCTGGCTTCGGCAGGGCTTAACAACCGCGTCCAGGGACACAGAGATGACATATAGATTGGACTGACATGCTAGTTCGCAGTTATGGGATTAATTATTAACTGTCTCTTTGTGTGCTTGACTTTATTCGATCTTACTTTAGGCCTCTGACTACATAATACAGTGATATTAGTTTGTGAAGAGTACAACTGAATGTCAGGGTGAATGACATGACCCTTGTTTGGGAAAACCTCATGCCTGCCGGAGGTTCCGGTCGCCTCCTCTGTGCATAGCAGTTTGGGGAAATGAAACGCACAGCCATGCAGCACTCCATTAGCATCACATTCCCCAGCTTCTGCCTTTTATGCACAAAGACGCAATATCATCTGAGCGCCATGACTGGCCCCTCCTAGCATCCTGTCACCATGGTTACTCAGTTCCGTGTCTTTGTTTTGCTTCCGTGTTTTGGTTCTACCCGTGGTTTTCGTTTTCTCCACCCCTCATTTGTATTGCCTGTCTCTTGTTTAGTTCTCGTTAGTGCATGTGTGTATTTGCCCTGTGTTTGTCCGGTCTCATCGCTGGTCATCGTGAATCCTTGTTCGTGATTGCTGTTTATTGCTGTTAGTGTTTATTGCTGTAAGCGTGTTAGTCCTACCCTATGCTCGTATAAGTCGCGTTCCCTTTTCCAGCTTCTGTTATCATGTGCTTGTTGTTTTCGTTTGCCATGTTTTCCTGGACTCTATGTTGGCTCTCTGACCCTGGACTGTGATTACAACTCTGATTTTCACCCCTAATAAATCTCGCTCTTCTCAGAGTAATCCCTCCATGTTACACCGAGCCACGTCCACGGTCCGGTTTATGGTGAAAAAAACACTGGCACACATTTGTCCGTCTTTTTTAACCTTGACAATTGGGAAGACATTATCATTCATTTAAAACCCGAAACACTCATTCTAGAAACAATAGATTCTACTTTACTGTCAGAGCAGGTCATTTGTGTGTCGTCCAGGTGCTCTAAATAGGCTTGATCGTAATTGTCCTCTTACCCTGGCTACAGATGTCTAGGGAAATGCAGAATGATAAAATAGTTATGAGTCAGAGCAATCGCTCATGGCAACGCGGGGTTACGGCCAATGGGAAACATCTGTCATGTTTCTATGACTGAAGGATGTTTGCCAGTGACGCAGCTGCATGACGACCTGGCTGTGAAGTTAAGGAGGTGCCACTGGAGACGTGTTTTGGGTTTGTGACTGGACCTTGCCCCCACTCCTTCGGTGAGTGTGGATGGTCAAACCATGGAAAAAGGGGATCGCACAGTGACCGATCCCCAGGGCCAAGCTGCCACCAGCTAATTAAAGCGGAAGAAAGTGAGAGCCACAGAGAGAGGAACGGAAGCGAATAGCCAGCCGGGTTCAGGAAGAGGTTGAGACTTTTGTGCTAGGCAATATGGAGAGAAGGAGAAAGAGAGACCTCGTGGGTGTGTTGTTGTTGGGTTTTTTTTGCAGTAGGAGGCCTGTGTGTGTGTGCGTGTGCGTTTGTGTGTGTGTGTGTGTGTGTGTGTGTGTGTGTGTGTGTGTGTGTGGTAAAAACAGCCAAAGATCTGTGCCCTTGCTAAGATTCTTAGATGATTAAATATTTAATTTGCTGTGAGTCATTATCTGAAAAGCTGCTTAGCCAAGATTGAGCTTAAGCACAGGGAATGAATGGACGGATCAGAGATGGTAGCTCTCCCCAAGGACAGTCAACCAAGAACACAGTCTTAACCACACGAGGAAGGGATCTCTATTGCACAGAACCTTCTGATACCTGGACTGCATGTGCATATGGTCTGGCTTGGGGTCTCATTGGACCCCAAAGGCACCGTCCAATTGAAAGATCATATTCTGCACAATGGTTTCTTCCAGGCCTTCCAGTCTTTATCCTAAACGTATTAAGACCTAACCAAGAGCCACTTACTTTCCTCCCTCCCCGTGTGTCCTATTTGCTTGTTTGTGTTGTTTCTGTGTTTAAATTAATATTGATCTATATCCAATCACCAGGCTCCACAGGGTTTAACCGAGTCAATATCCCTTAATTACAATCAGCATTCCAAATGTGTGCTGTCCCGCGAATTTGAAACGGCCAATAAAAATGGATTCCGGTTGTGTTTTTGTTCTGGAAAAGGAACCAGTGGAAATTATGCTAAATGTTAGTTCTTCCTGTGCATTCTTATTCTTTATAAACGAAGCACATTAAGAGACAATGCCAGGTGGCTGGCGCGTACGACTTTGGGGGAAATAGACTTTTGTTCATTATCGACTGGCGGCAGGTTGTTTAAACTAGTCTTGGAAATCCCCCCCACCCCCACCCCCGTAACCAGTCTTGAGTGTGTTCGGGTTCCGGGATTGACTCTCAAAAACATTTTCTGTGCCCACAGTTAAAGTGTTGGCAAGCCTACATGGCAAACAGCGTGAACGATCAATCTACCTGACGTTCTCCTCCAGCAATTCCGCAGTGAGAGGGGCGCTATTTAAAGGAGTACTTCAGTAGCGCTATATGCTAGCACTCTGCATTACAAAGCCATTATTACAGTGTAATTATACCATTCATTATGGTGTAATATACTGAGTAGCAATGTGTAACACCACACTAATCTTCTGTCAGAGTGATAAACAGTATTACAATAGTTATTACACAGTACTTAGTATAATGTACAGTAATCAGTGGTATAGGTTACGCTGTAACAGTGACTGCATAATATGAAGCGTTTCTATATGATTCGGTTAATTTTGTGTGAGTAAAAACATTCCAAGGAGGCTCACTTTGTTTCACCGCTGTCGCATTTTTGGCTGCACTGCCCCTTTAAGAGTATGACGTAACTACAGCAAACACAAACAGGACCGCCGCTCAGGCCCCGCCCCCTTGCCACGCTAGAGAGACTGTTGCCAGCTCCTCTGTGTTTGTGGAAACTTAAAGGCAGTCGTTGGAGTCATTGGTTTTGCGTGAAAAAATATAAGTCGTGTCCAGCCAGGCATCGAACTAGAGACGACTCCCAGTCTCTCTCTCTCTCTCTACGGCATCATGAGAAGAAGTGCACGTTTGTCCAAAAATGATTTATTTTGGCTCTCTTCGGGTCTTTGGCTCTTTCCAAAGTTCAGATTTACACACACTGCTGCACTACAAAAGGATGGTGAGCAAGGTGAACCCAGGTGCACTTTCCCCACCCACTGTTATATGAGGCCTAAATCTCTACATTTACATTTTCCCCTTACATTATCAAAACTTTTAACCTGCATTTTGGCACTGTGATAATAAGCCTTGAAGTGTCATATTTCCCCTCGGTGGTTATCTTGGGCATCATTCATAATTAATTAAAATTTTTTTTTTGATTGCAGCAAAACCTTTGACAGGGGAAATTGGGTGCAGGGAGCTTTGAAGCAGTAGCTAGCAGGATGACTGGCTGTTTCTGGATAAACTGTGAAGTCCTTTATCTTTGCATGGTGCTCGTAATCTACAAACATCGCCTCTCGTCTGCTACATCGTGTAGCGCAAAGTTAGGCGTCACCTCGCACACGCCTACATCCCATTTCATCCTAGGCCCGGGTAAAGTCGGCCCACCTTGCACCCCGGGATTTGGGCACATTTGGGGACTATTATCGCTTGAACTCAATCAAAATGAACTCAATCGTGTCTTGTCTTTTTTGGGGTGTGTTGGTTGGGTGGGGGCGGTGGGGTGGTACATTTTCCTGTGATTTTCTACTCACTCCCTTTATAAGTTCTTTGTCACATCTCCTGATTTTGTCCAGCATTTCACGTGGCCTGTGCAGTAGTCTTATCTGCTCCCCGAACTGCCGGGCTGCAGCCTCGTTGCATCGCGCTTGTCAAGGACGTTGCGGGTACGATGAAAACGCAGCCCGCAGCCACCCACACACTGCTGCTGAGTTTTTCACTGCTAATACGCCGAGAGACCATTTTTACGGCCATGATGCAAAACGAATTTTTTTTTTCCGCCCCTCTCCTTTTGTTTGTTGCCGGGTTTGTTTGTTTTTTGCTCGCCTCAGCGGAAAACGCGCATGCTGGATGAACACCCAAACAAGACGCACAAACACAGGCCGCACTGTGCAGTGTTGGATCAGTCTGGGAATTCGGTGTTATTCTTTTTATGCCCTTAATCCCTAACTGGAATACTTAGGTTTAGACATGTTTATTTGTACTGTTGGTCATCCCTCCCCAGCCTGTGAAGTGCAGTTCTAAGGCACTGTGGCAGACCGATGGCACGTGCTGTTTCCCGCCAAGGTTCAAAATTCAAAATATAAACTCATAAGTGCGCGCAGATGCGTTTCCCTGCAGTGCAAATGGTTGATTTCACAGGATAATATGCGACAAGAGACAGTCGTCACTCGATGAATATGAGTTTGGGGTTTGCACTCTCCTCGCTTTGTCCACACTTCGCAACACAGCTGCCTTGGAAAACAGACCGGCTCGGACTTTATGCCCTTCGTCTCTGGTCTTCTCCTCTGCGAGCACCACAAGATCAGCACTTTCTCTCCGTCCCGACATTTTCTAATTATCCGCTTACAGTATTTCAATAAATAATTAAAATATGAGTCATCAATCAAAACCGAAACATTGGTAACAAGGAGAGGGCAAAATCCAATAGGCTGTTTGCTGACTACTGCAACCCGTGTCATAAATAAGTTGCAGGTTGTAATATTCTCATAAATCACAGCGCGCAGGATCGGTGTGATGCAATGAAAATTACATTAATGATTCCTTTGCTCAAGCAGTGGCCGTCTGGTTACGGAAGGACCGACCCAGAGATTTGAAGAAGCTTTTCTTTTATCCGCAGTGGGTGCTGACTCGTATTTCACCGGCAGTAAAACTGAAGGAAATGTCCAGAAATGTGAGAGATTGATGGTTCGCCTGTCGAGCCACGTCTGAAGTGGTTTGCAGGGCCTTTGACAGAAACGTCGATCTCTATAGGGGGAAGGAAAAAAAACGTTTTCTACAGTGTCAACGATCATTTAGGGTTCGGTACTCAAATGTTTCTCATATTGCTACACTGAAATAAATGAGAATTTTTACACATTTTGAGTTTTTTTTTTAAACTGTATTGTACTGGTTTTAAACCATTATCAGAAAGGGTGTGATAGAATCACGAAGGAACGCTCGCTTGTTAAAGAAACGGTTTAGAGGAAACAATGACAGGTTTTGGCCATTCATGTTTTATTTTGTTCTATTTTCTCACTGAACGCTCCCGCCGAGTCACGTGGGACGGGCCAACGCATGCAGGGGGAACCACGTCTGTGACGTCTGTCACGTTTGTAGCCGCGCCCTCCGTAAGGACACACACCTGCGTGGGGTTTATCGTTACGTGTTTGTCTGTCTATTTAAACCCCAGGTAGTGTGTGCCTCAGTGTGGGTCATTGTAGGTGTAGGTGTTGTTGTAAGCGTCAATGTTTTGTATAATTACTCTTACTTAGCCTTTGTTATCGTTATTAATGTTCACGTTGTTAATGTAATAATGTTGACCGTTAATGTTTTGTGTGAGTGCCATCGTTGTCTTGTATGTTTTATGTCATTAACTGTGCTTCAACGTCGTACGTCCTGCTCCGTGCCCTGTGGCACTCGGGCCGTCACAAAATGACCCACCGCTACAGGCATCAAATGGCATCAAACGGACTTCCTAAAGGGCGGTGCTTAGGCACGTCCCGAGCTGCTGCCGGGATTCCTGGATCTTGAGGAGAGATTACCGCGACTGGCGTTTGCGGTCACTCCGGAGGAGGAGTGGAACGCCCCCTGGAATTTCTTGGGGGGGGGTGCTAGGCCTGTCGAGGGGCTCCACGGGGACTGTGGTGCTGGCGGCTTGGCGAAGCCAGCTGGGTCCCTGGCAAGCGAGGCAAAGGCCCACGTTCCTCCGCCTCCGTGGACGTGCCAGGGACACTGGACGAGTCCGCCCAAGGCCCCGGAGGTGGACTGCCTCTGGGGCGCTCCTAGAGCGGCTGGCGCGAGGAGGATCGTTCAGGGGATTGATGCATTCGGAGTCGGGGTGAATGTGTGCTCCCTGCGTGTCCCGCAGGGCCAAGGACACGTCTCGCGCATCTGTTCGTGTGTATCCGCCCCTTTTCATCTGTCTATAGGCACATCGTCACGTCACCAGGAGCCTGCCGGACTGCCTCCCTCCCTCCCACCGAGAGGTCTCCCTCGCTAGCAGTTCCTAGCCCACCTTGTTTTGGGTGGGCACCAGGCATTGCCATGCTGTGTTTGTATGTGTGTACATGGCGGCCTGGGGCATTAATATTCTTAAAAAGTCTTTACTATCTGGCTTGTGACAATACATTATGACAACCTACTGTTAAGTAACCCCCCCAACCAAAAGAACCAAAAGATATATAGCATATAACTAATTACAACAATAATTTTCGCACTAATATTATTAATTCAGGAGCAGGTTAATTTAATTATTCACTGGTAAATTCTCATAAAGATAGTTATGCGCACAAAGCGGCGCACGAGTTGTTGATTAATTCATTTTCCCGTTGGCATGCATCTCGCTCTTTCTGCGTGAGAGCGATCGGTTGCTTTTTGCCGTCGCCTCGGGGATTTTACAACGGGCAGGCGTTCCACCGAGCACCATCCGAAAGAAACGGCGCGATAAAGATGAGCGAAACTCAAGCCCACAAGCCTCCGCGACACCGGCGAACCGTTTTGCGGAGGAAATGAGATACCGCCCGCCTGCTGGCACCCTGAAGCTTAACATTTTATCACCTGGGATTGAGGCAGGCGGCTAAATGCAGAGGGCCGGCCTCGTTCCGAGGAGCCATTCCTGCTTTCTCAAGCTGCCAGGCTGACGCTAAAGAGGGTCTGACATTGTAAGCGAAGGGACCGTCCTGCCGTAGAATGGATACGCTATGGGACCACAGTGCTGCGTCACACACTTCCAGTCATGATGTCAAAACAGATGAGCGGACTCTGGTTGAAGGGCGGTATCGTTCCCTCAGGTGAAGAAGGTTTCAGGACTGAAGAAAACAACTGTCATCATGACAAAAGCAGACTCGAACCCAGGGACTGGTAGGAGGAAAGCGTGAGCGTTCACCACCGGACCAAAGTGTCACCTCTCTGGCATAGCAAGAAGAGTTTCTGTCCCAATGCCTTCAACTCTGGAGAGTGTCCACTGTGCATGACACCATCCACATGTCCCTCCACACACAACTGCCCTTTCCATCAGGGTCACACCCCACACCCCTCATCAGGGGTCCTCACACTGAGCTACACCATCCCCTCACAACGGGGGTGGGCTCATCAACCAGGGACACACTGTTAATGCCCTTGCCCCCAACCCACTTCTGACATTAGTGTACCAAAGGCTGAAGGCAGCCACCCTACCCAGGACTTGAACGCAGGTCTGCCAGGAGGTAAATGCGAGACGTCAGGTGAAAGGGCCACAGATACTACGGCTTGAAATAAAAGCCCAGCACTTGACATTATCATGTAGAGAAGGGGCAAGCCATCTCCAGTAGCATTCATCATTCATAATTACACTTCGCAGTTGTTGGGCTGACTGGCATTCCATGCTGCAGAAGCCGCAGTGGACAGTGTTAGAAGAACTCAATTCTGAAGAAGACGGTGAGTGAAAACGTTAAGACTACGTTTGCAATTCCTGTCACACACGGGTGATCTTGTTCTAAGCAGTGTGAGGTAAAAATCAGATCTTTTTAAAACCAGATCAAATTTGTGCTCCTAGATTGGATACATGTTCAGAAAGCATTGAAAGCATATTGATAACTTAAAACAGAATGCCTTCTCTTGTTCTAGCTGTTGTGGTTGTTTTTTTGTTTTTTTTTACAACACACTTCACTGTGTAGTCGCAGATCACAGGGCACACACACACACACACACACACACACACACACACACACACACAGAGATCTGTCTGCACAGAAGTGCCAGAAATAGCTGGTAAAACAGCATCAGCTCTGCCTCGTGCTCTTTTGAGGTTTCTTACCCTAATCCTCGCCATCTGACGGCTGGCCTCCCGAGCAAACGCAGGCTTCGCTCTCGACGCCTGCATGTTTTCATACGATGGTTCTGCCATTGCTCACGCGTGATCGCCCGCATGTGGGCGCTTTCGGGCTTGTTTACACGGAGGACACTTGCGAATGTAAACAGGCCAAAACATCTGACCAGGGTAAAAAAAAAAAAGGGGGATCTAAAATTTTTTCAACCCGAGTAACATTTTTTGCGTACCCTGTACTTAACAGACAGCAGAGCAGATACTCAGTACACTATTATGAGTTACACTGTAAGAATTGGTGGGAAAAACATGTTACCAGATTCAGCACCAAGCATTAAAAAGCGCAGGAAGGCGGCCGTAGCCTTAAGCGCTGCCATATGGCAGCGGACCTCACTATACATCCTTTTTCCTCGAGCATCATGTCCGATATGCATCGCGGGTCCTGCGTCTGCACTGGTAAACATTTCACGAGCCCACATGGCTTGCCGCAGAGCTTGCAGTGCGTCAGCGTTTTCACGAGTGAAAACGCGTGGTGGATATTGGTTACAGACGGCCAATCACGGGCCGGGGGGACGTCTCTAATCAGCGTGCAGCCCCGCCCCCCCCCCATCTCCCTCCACAAAGTGCTCTGCTCTCCCCGGCAGCACATTGAGATGCAAAGCAGATTCGCTGGGGGACGTGGGGAGAAAGGTAACTGACTGAGGACAAGGCCCGATGAATGACTGAAGCTTACTTTTGAAAGATCGTTCTCTCTCTCTCTCTCTCTCTCTCTCTCTCTCTCTCGCTCTCTCTCTCCCACTGCTGCTGCTGCTGCTGCTGTCATCCATCCGTCCACGTGATTGAGCACGCGCTTCATCTCTTTGATTTAACGGGATACGATTAGGGGTCCCACGCCAAGGCGGGCCTGCCGACCACACATACAAATGAACAGGCACGACGCCCACAACCGAGACGTTTCATTCCACAAGGCTGCGTCGCTCGCTGGGAAATCTTCGCGTCCGGCGATTCACTCCAGAATGCTTCCGTTAATGCCAATCTGCTATCGCACGCAGCGGCACCCACACATTTTAGTCACGTTTGCCGAGTCTTTTAAAGATTTCAAGATGTTTGATGATTAACCGAGGAAAAGCACCGATATTGGTAGACATGACAGTTGACACGCGAATGGATGGTGAAATTGTTATTTGTTTGGGGGCCGTGTGGGTAGATGCATGCTGGGAGTTTCTCTTGGCAGGGTGACGCCCCTTTTTCCTCTCTGACTGTGGCAGAAACAGGAAGTTCAGCCAAGATGTAGAAGAAATAACAGGAGGCATCTGCTTGAAAAACGGGGCAGCGAAACAGCATTGGCCTGCCGGAGATGACTGGCAGGACCTTCTCCTCTCGTGCAGCATCCTTCTCAAACTCCAGCATGGATCGACATTGTGCGCTCGACTTCCCGTACAAGATACCTTGATCCACCCGTGCGTGCTACTCGAGATAATGACATTGTGTTCGTCATTAAAAAACCGCGCGCTTCGTTCTGAGGGGCGCGAGCAGCAGAACGCTCCGCCAAAGTTCTGACTGCCTGACGCGGCGGACGCTTGCCAGAAAACCAGAGTCTGATTGGCTGTCTGAAGCCACTCAAATATAGAAGGGACTCGTGACAGGACCTGAGAGCCCTGATACGTCTCACATCGGGTTTATTATTTCGGATGAGTGCGACCTTTAACAAAAGCGAGACAGAATGAAAGAACAGACAGATGCAGCGAGGTGCGAACGAGGCATTCGATCGCTCCAAGGAGGGGATTGTTTTGGGAAAGTTGTTTTTCGGCAAACAAAGCTGGAGGGTGTATTGTACGTGACATCATCAAGAGCTCTCAAAAGATGATACGCACAGCTGCTTGCTAATGTGATCTGGAGTCTAGACCAAGTGGGTCTCTAACCAGTGAAAACAGTCCTTAAAGACTTATAACAATCATCCCTGACTTCATTAGGCAAGTTAATCCAAAGCAGGACCTCCTGTTTGCTCCCCGCAATGACACTTTGAAATGCAATGCTTTCTCAGGAGCTTCTGGACCTCTTGGGCTGCTCTGGTTGGGGAGGAGGTTAGCCCCGTGTCCTCGCTGCTTCATGTTGTTGTGGAAACCGGTTTAGCTCCTTTGATCCGACGGCAAGAAGGTCAGCCTCGGACGTACTCACTCATCACGCGCAGATTAGGGGAGGCCCGTTCCTGCCTCGCGTCAGCCCATCCATGAGGGTGACGCCGAGCTCCCTGACCAAGAGCCACAGCGCAAGTGTATTCAGGCTTCACCTTTGACCCCACCGTTCTCTTGTCATGAAAAGACAGTTCCTCATGACAGACAATGTGATTATTGTTCTTTCATTGCTGTGATAAACAGACGGCCTTTCTGATCAAAGTGCACTGCTGATTACCGACGCTTCTTGGCTCAGTAGTCGTTAAATTAGATTAAACTCTCCTTAGGAAGGAGGAAAACTCTGACATACCACTCCGCATGAAAAATATCCAGGGGATTTTGAGCTTTGACAAGATCTGCCTGATGCACGCATTTCAGATTTTCCAAGAGAAATTCTCAGGCATAGATTTTATTTCATGTATCATGATTTCAAGTTACATGCCAGGAAGGCTCCGGCCTAGAATTGTTCCATATTCCAGCTTGTTCCGTTTTCCGGGTTGTTCCGCATTCCGGATTAGTGCATATTCCAGATTGTTCTACTCGATGGGTTGTTCCACATTTCGGGTTGTCTTCTACCGTATTGCATGCCGTTGTTGTTGTTTTTTAGTTTGTTTAGTTCCTGTCAGGCAGTGGTAGCTCAGTGGTTAAGGTACTTGCCTCGTAATTGGAAGGTTGCTGGTTCAAGTTGGTTCACTGCCAAGTTGCCACTGTTGGCACCCATGAGCAAAGCCTTTAACCCTCAAGTTGTACTCAGTCATAATTGTAAGTTGCTTAGGATAAATGTAAATTCTTGTTTTCTGGTGTTTTTCTCTTTCTGATTAAATTTTCTGTGTTTTGACTTTGCCTCCTGTTTTGTGGACTTTAATAATAAATTTTCCTGTGACAACCGCCCTCCTGTATTTTGAACGCTAACTCGTGTTGTTATGCTGATTCTTAAATGAACCCAAACAAAAATACTCTGACACCATGCTGCCACCTCTGGCTTCTAAAAGCTGCCTAGAGTTTTCCTAACGATCTCTTAAGCCGTTGAGAAGGAAGGATGGGTCAAACACACTCTCCTTTCTCTGTGGGCTAAACCTTGACTGTTCTGAGCCTACTTTTCAAAACACAGCCTTCCTTCAGTTGCTTTTCCTTTTAAGTGGGAGCAGTGGGTGTGTGTGGGGGGGGGGTGGGGGTGGGAGGAGGTGGGGGGGACAAAACCACCAATTAACGCTTTAAACAGCCTAGCATTAAGTGAAGGGGGCTGCATCTGTACAGGGCTGAGAGTTGGGAAAGTAATTATAGAACCACCGTCTTCCGGCAGAACCAGTGTTCCGAACATTTGCCGAGGAGACAAGCCGTCGTTCATCTGACCTTCTGACCCAGTCAGCGAGAGAGAAATATCAAGCTAGTCTAATGAAGGGTGACAGAATGGCAAAAGCCTGCACATCAGTCACTCAGAGAGGAGGGATCTGTGGGTGGAGACAGGGTGTTCAGGCTCATTAGAGCCTCAGTCGACTTGTTTTAATTACTAAAGTTAATTTGAGTTTGCTGCTCTCCAGCGTAGGTGTTGAAGCAAAGTGCCCTGTATTGCGGCTGTAGACTCTGGAGCAGGGGGTTCCTGCTCTAGAATATGGAACGGGGTATTCCTGATCTAGAATCAGGAACTAGGTGTTCCTGCTTTAGAATCTGGAGCAGGGTGTTCCTGATCTAGAATCTGGAGCTGGGGGTTCCTGATCTAGAATCTAGAGCTGGTAACCCCTGTTCTAGGATCTGCAAATGAATCGCAGTGAACTAAATATTAAAGGTGGAAATTCACAGCTGCTAATAGTAGAAATTTCACATCATACCTCACATCATGCTCATTCTTCCTTTCCCTGCCATTATGCCTGTCAATAAATTCTCTCATGTAATCCTATAGTAATGAAATACCCTACATATTAAAAAGGTCACTGATGGTCTTTGAATTCTAAAGACTGGATTCTCCCTCCTGCCATGAACTCAATCATTCTTTTTTCTTGTCAGATTCCCCCATACAAGCATACAGAGTGTGTACTAAATTTGCCTCTTTCCTTGTGGCAAGATCTCTTTAATGTTACTGTGGGGAGATTATAATTACATTTCATTACAATTATTTTATTGCGCTATGCCTCACACCAAGTCAGGAAATCACTTAAGTGGTGCACCATTAGTACACAACAAGAGCACATTACAGTAAGTGTGCAGAGGGCAGCCATTTATCTAAATCAGAATAAGACATTATTGATGAATTCACATACCTTTTGTAATGTGTGTTTACACTGCTGTTAGAAATGTTTGGCTTTATGACAAGTTGAAACTCTGGTCAGGATTAACTGTCTCACTGATGGGAGAGGTTTCTGTGGCGCATCAAAACAGACACACATCCTGTTCAACTCCAGGCTCGTCATAGTTGTTAATAATCAAGGGACATTGTTCAGGAACCACCATGAATTATTCAGTTACTTCATAAAAACAAATATTTAAAGTATTTGGTTAAAAGTCTGAGGAATGAGATGATGGGTGCAATGTGTCCTTGGAGTGTAATAAGTCAAGCACAATGACAACAGCCATGACTGTAATAACAAAACCAATAAAAACAACAATAACATCAACATCAAAGCTATGTACCTTTCCCGTATTCATTCATCCAGAGCATTTGTTAATGGTTGGCTCCTTAGTCCCAGGTTTGTGGCTCGACGACTCCGGGCTGGCCCCTCGTCGCCAAGGTTACAGCGCTGAGCATTAGCACGCGTCCTGTGCGTGGCCTTCTTGGACCTGTGCTTCCTCTAGGCAATGACATGGGAGGTCTTTGTAATCAGCACTCATCCAGGGGTGACAGGCCCTCTCTGTCTCTCGCAGTGGCTGCTTACCTTGGCTCCTGGAATCTCGGCAAGTCTCACAGTTTATTGGAACATCGTAATCCGATATGATGGATGAGGTGATAATATCTCTGTGCCATTACCAGTAGGATCCCTCTCTCTCTCTCTCTCTCTCTCTCTCTCTCTCTCTCTCTCTCTCTCTTTCTCTAACCACCCTCTCCCCCTCTCTGTCTCTCGGTCTTTCTCTCTCTCTCAAAAGCGTGCTGCCTCTCGCTCTCGGATATTTATGAGCTCAGCTACTGTCTGCTCACCTCCAAATATAGGCCATGATAAACACGCACTTCACCCCTGCCCTGGGTGATCTGGAATAGGTCCCGGGCGTGCAGATGTGCCGAGGATGTGGTACAGCAGATATCCCCTGAATTCTGAACTCATCCGTGAAAAAAAGCCGTGTTTGCCGTCCACGACAGCCTTGACCGACAGGCCATGAACAGAACAAACAAACAAACAAATAAACAACTCCCCCCCAAACCCGGAGCCAGAAAACAGGAAAACGCATGCTTTGTGGCCCTGCCTATCCCCTTTGGGAAGACTGAGCCAGGCGGCAAGATGCTGTCTCACAGATCTTTGGCTTGTCGCTGTCATCGAGAAGGAAGTTGAGAAGTGAGAGCCTGTTTATTAGCAGACTCTCATCTCGCTAATTTGCTGGCTCATTTGGAAGTGATTGACTTTGTGCCCTGAAAACAGCTTCACACTACAGTACAGTCAGCCCATACCAAAGGACAGGCAATCTGTACCAGAGAACCGCCAGTCTGTAACCAGAGAACAGTCAGTCTGTACCAGAGAACAGTCAGTCTGTACCAGAGAACAGTAAGTCTATACCAAAGGACAAGCAGTCTGTACCAGAGAAAGGTCAGTCTGCTCCAGAGAACTGTCAGTCTGTAGCAAAAAACACTCAGTTCAAAGTGGAGAACAGTCACTCCGTACAAGAGAACAGTCACTCCGTACAAGAGAACAGTCAGTCCGTACCAGAGAACAGTCAGTCCGTACCAGAGAACAGTAAGTCTATACCAAAGAACAAGCAGTCTGTACCAGAGAAAGGTCAGTCTGCTCCAGAGAACTGTCAGTCTGTATCAAAAAACACTCAGTTCAAAGTGGAGAACAGTCAGTCCGTACAAGAGAACAGTCACTCCGTACAAGAGAACAGTCAGTCCGTACCAGAGAACAGTTAGCCTGTCGCGGTGTCATCTCTCACTTCAGTTGGCTGGGGCCCACCGTGCCTTCTCTTCCGCATCTGTGTCACGAGACGTCAGTAAATCATCTCTTCATCCCCTCTTCCTGGATCCCTCTCTCACTCCAATCAGTAACACCCCGCCCGCGTGGCAGCTCCTGTAACGTGGCCGCTTGTCGGGATGTCGATTTGATTTCCCCTTCGCCGTGTTCACCACTGATTACGTCCCCGCGTCAGCCGTGATTGGAACGGAGAGATAATTACTTTGAACAATCTCGAGAACGACGTGCCTTACTGGCTCCCCCTTGGCCACAAAGCCAAAGCCAAACGTAGTTTACGGACAGAAGTGGTAAAGATCATCCTTGATCTGCTATGTAGGGTGTTTTTGTATTTATTGATTTCCATCAAGAGCCCATATGCCCATATGCTTGCTTAGACAGGGAGTCCTAGTCACACAGCGTACAGTTGGCTGATCTGGTTAGCAGTACCATATCTTGTACTGTCCCATGTTGGAACTAACAAGAGATTCCCTTCTGGATAAGAATCAACGACTTTAAAGACACAGAGGTATTGGCTGTTCCTAGCTAACCTGATGGACATTGGTTAAGCTAATTAACTAAAGGACACATTGGACACTACTAGCGTTAACCTCCTGGAGCTTCCTGCAGGCGTATCTCTGTGAGAAAGAAGGAGAAACAGACGAGACAGCTATCAGGTGAACGGGTATAAACGCATCCATTACATAACTGACATCCACATATAAAAGCAAGCCTGAAGCATATTACATATGATGTCAATGTTTGTGTGGTAGGATATGCATTTAATTCAGAAAGGCGATGAAATAGCGCAATGAAATTGCACGACTTAACTGATGTCGATAAATGTCAGCATTAGACCAGATGTTAAGCGCTTCTTACAGTACTGAAGTCTCAGTTCGGCACACAGACCAAGACAAAACTCTCCTCAGAAGAGTTCACCAGCAGAATAAGTCGTACATAAGCAATAATGAGGGCCAGTCAACCTTGGAGCACAGACACTCTCTCTGCCCAATAAAAAAAGTGTTTGAGGCTCAAAATATGTCATCTTCTTATATAATGAGCAAATAAATAATAACGGGTGAGTGCGCACGGCTGGCTTGTTTTTTTTTTTTTTCTTCCCTCTTCTCCTCGCAGACGAAGAACATAAATAATCGATTCGGTTTAATGAGCTTGATAATGGCGGAGGGTGAATGAGAAAGCGGCGGAAAGCCTGCGGAGCCGCCTGAGCGTGGCAGCATGCAGGAGAAAACAGGCGAGACGTTCACAAGTGCGATTGAGCCGATCGGCTATGGGAAGGAGGCTCCGAAATGACCTGCCGAGACCCACACAGCGGGAGCGGTGGAAGCAGCCTCTCGGACGCCGTTCTAGTTAAATGCCGTCAGGGCAGCACCGGCATGTGACAGCGTCCTTGGATAGCCAACATTTACCGACGTGTGAGATACATCTTTTTTGGAGGGCGTTGTATGACCGTAAGGAGGGTGGGGGGGGGGGGAGACGACATGAAAGAGTAAGGCTTGTCCCAAGTGTCAAGTGCATCTTGGGACTACGTCTCTTGAAGACATCGCAAAACCCCTCCCCCCACGTGCCTTTTCGTTCACAGGTCATTAAAGTGCTCGTTCCACCCCGGAGCGCTAATGAAGCCATTTGGATGGATAGTCCAGTAGAAGACAGGACTGTGTGGTGGTGGGGGGGCGTTTTTTTCATCCCACGCTCAGGTGAAGGGTGGGAGGGTCTGACCAACTGGCAAATTGCGCTTCCTGTTTTACACTGTCCCCACACACACACCCCCCCCCCTCCCCACTCCCACCCCCCTGCTGTAGGACCAGTTACTTCCGTGGCCTGATGATTCGCGTGTTATGTCAGAAACTGTCCCCGGGGACTTTATGATGTCAGGATGAGCTTCCAAAACCAGGGAAACAAATTTTCTCATGTCCCTCTACATGCCTTTTGCCGACAAATGAATGAGGTCAAGCCTGATTAGATGAGAAGATCGAAATAATTTTGTTTCTTTTTCCGAAAGAAATGCTAAAGTTGATCATAATGAATTCAGGCTAATGAAGGCTACGTAGACGCATGCAAATGAAACCATGCTGATTGACATTCATTCGCCCTTGGCTATATTAGTGCTTTTGGCTGAAGTATTTCTCCTAAGGCCAGAGGCAGAGTTGTGGGTATGTGTGTGTGCGAGCGTGTGGACGTGCGTGTTTGTGTGTGTGTGTGTGTAAGTAGCTGGCTGATGAATGCTGGTGTGACAAGCTGAGGCTTGCAGCTCGCCTGCAAGGCTGAAGGCTTAGGCAGCAGCTAAAAGATCTTGAAATACAGTCTAGACAGACTTGTATGTGCTAGCTGGAACAGCCACAATGATGCGGGATATCGGCGGTGTCTCTGCCCTTACTATGTTTTCCAGGACGAGTGTGGTAAAGGTCTTTTGCATTAGCTACATTCCTCCAAAAGAAATGAACAGATTTTCAAAACGAATGCCTATGTTGAATAATTATGCCTGGACCTTCATCGCAGTACGGGACAATGGATCTTCAGTAAATAAAGTTTCGTTTGGTTTCTCGGCAGAAAGTGAAATCGATACCTCGTTAGTCATTCCGCGCAGTCCTCGCAATCATTGCTTGTAAAGATTTCTCCTGACCTGGGTTACCTAAAACTCTCTGAACTACAGAGCTGCACACGGGAAGAAAACAGTATCTGAAACAGTGGCGATGGCAGCGTTTGCGTGCGCTTAAACAGGGGCCTGGGTGAGGTGAAGGTCAGAGCTGGTCTAGACATCACGGCAACATCTAGGCGGACACGCAAATAAAACGGTGGCGGTGCAGCCCATCTGGTTCTCCCCGTGTGTGTGCATGTGTGTGTATGCGTGTGCCTGTGTGGCTTGTTTTGTTATGCATGGCTTCTCACTGATGCCCACTGACTGACATCATGCCATTTCAGCAGTACCCGCCACACCCTGTTTCTGCTGTTAGATCCATTCCCTTTAAAGAATCAGTATATTAATGCGAGCTATCTTATCGTACCATTCACTTCCTGTGCACAGCCATTCGAAGCCCATTGTTAATGTGACACAGTAATGCACAGTTTATTCAGTGTGCTGACTGCTCCATACAATTTTACGTTTATCTTTTTCCTGACAACAGCATTTCAGCAGATCCGGTCTGCTTTGTGGCTTCTAATGACACCATCCCTGCCAGAGAGTTTCGTCTCCCCGGTCTTGAGCGACTCTTGAATCGGCTCCCGGTGTGGCCGTGGGCACGGTTTACGAATCCTCAACTTGAGCTACAAAGGCGCCTGCCACTGCATATATTTAGTTACAGGCAAAAACAAATAAACAAACCAAACACAAAAAACCCACTATGCAGCACTATCGCTCCCACTAGCGAGGAGGGAAAAGGGCGCTTGGTTGAAATCGCCGCTGAACCCAGGCACCGGGATGAAGAGTTCGCAGCCGCAGCGCAGCAGGACCGGATGGAATGACTCACTCGGCCAGTCAGAGCGCCGTGTCGGCGCGGGGCCATCAGCTACTGGGCGACATTTCCACAGCCTTATTATGCAGCGGGTGCTTGGGTAATCACAACATCAAATTGGGGGAGGGGGGTTGCTGGATTGTAAATAAAAACATGCTAATCGTGCTTGCTGCGTCTGAGTGAATAATTTGAAAACATCATTAGTTTGAGTTGGCGGGCGCAGGAACCATGAACTCTGCCATGGCGACAATAAGCGTGAGAGGGAGAGCGTTCGTGACTCGAAACTACCTATCTGAGCTGACGCTTCCTGCTAGAATGTTCTGGAAAATGTTCGAGACAGCTTCAGCTTGACCCGCGTTCATTTAAATATGGGCAGCGTGGCCGGAATAGTAACAAATAAGGAAATAAAATGACGCCGTGCTATAAAACGGGAAGTGGGCGGCCCCAGATGGTTTTCCCAGAGTTTTAGCGCAGGAATTCTACCCCTGACACTGGCGCGTTGGTGCATTTTAATAGAGTCTGCCTCCCCAAGACTCCATCTCCTCACACAATCGGGCATCGGTGCCACACCAGCCTTTACTGCTCCATCTTAATCCTGACGTTAACGTGTTGTCTGGGACGTAGGCCTAGCATCCACCCTCCGTTTTGCTCACTTGAATCACATCTGGCCAAGCAGGTTCCTTCCAAAACAGATGCTCTTTTATTTTCTTTGAAAGATCTCAGGCTTGTATTCATTATCTTTTATACTTCAGCTAGGACTCCTCTCCCTAGACGCTGAGAGGGCCTTCAATCGTGTGGAGCGGATTTGACCTGTTTACTGCAGCTTGGTAGCAAGGGTTTGGCCACACTTTTGATCATGGGTGGGGCACCACCCACTCACCTTCCCTCGCTGCCTCCGTCTGACAACCTAAAACCGTTTAAGGGCATACACAGGGCAAAGCAGGAAGACAAAATATTGCTGCACGCAAATGCCATCCGTCCGTCATGTGACCCAACTCCCTCTGACCAATCCTGTCATCATTACTCACCACTGCAGACTTACTTCGGTCCTTTAGTCCGGCACTTGGGAGTCGCCGGGCTACTGACCGCTGGCTCCACCCACATTCCCACTCCTCATCGTCGTCTTCATCCATACTTGCTCAGCGTGACAGACCGAACACGTCTACTGCGTGTGTGCATTATCACGCCTATTACTCATTCCACTTGTCCACTTGCAAGACCTTTCACGTCGATGGATTCTTGAATTGTTGCTATTTACCACTGGCGGTCTGCCTTCTGACCTTTGACCCTTCAACATTCATTGTCTCACTTCGACCGGCCCTGGGGTAGCTCAGATGCCCAGGATTGGATCCTTAGCCTGTATTCTCTGTGTGTAATGTGTTCTCAGTGTTTTGACTATGTTAGCCTGTCTGCTCCTGACTGAACCTCTAATAAACCGAATATCATGTAAGTGTGGTTTGCCTTTTAACAACACGCATCTGTCACAAAATCTCACTCCCATCTGGTAAAGGGCAATTAGTACAATTATGAGCTGATCAAAATCAACTTTTGTATTATATATTTATTATATGAATGTACACAGTCAAATATGAATGTGTAATATACATTTATAATAAATATTTATTTATTTTTTTACAAAGGCAAGAAGCAATGTGGCATGACTTCTAAATATATTTTAATGAGCCAATATCAGATGTATCTCGGCATTACAGTGGCTCTACCTCTGATATGGATACCTGGCTTTGTATCACATCACGTTCATGTGGGCATGTCTCACTATCTGCACAAAGGCCTTTGAAATGGTGTTTTATCACTGTAATGAAGGGGAACCTATTGGAAGTATACACGACTGTATTCCAGCATTAAAGGATCATTTGGTAGTATAATTTGGGTGCAGGGATTGAAAGCGCTCGTTGAGTACTTAGCAGAATCCACTCGTCAACCGCCAGCGCGTGACCTTTTTCTATCCGGGTTTTGCTCGTTTCATTCGGATGTAGAAGTTCAAGCTTTCTGGGATTTTTCCCAGACTTCCATTAGTTTTTTTTCTTCACACGGCGTAGTCATCTACACACCAGCGCAGACTTCCTTCGCTCCTTCAGGCCGGCACCTTGGAGTCGCCGGCCTGCCGACCGCTGGCTCCACCCACATTCCTACTCCTCATCATCATCTTCATCCATACCTGCCCAGTGTTACAGACCAAACAGGTCTACTGCATGTGTGCTCTATTACTCATGCCATGCTGCACTTCAGCGCTTTGAGATATGATAGGTTTAAAAATCTAAGCCTGTCCTCTGTATATAATACACATGAACTTTGCATACTCTGAACCTTAGAACCCCATGGAATGATTGTTTACATAATGATTTAAAAAATCACGTTTTGCTAATGTAAACTAATGTTCTATCTGTATTATATAGTATGTATGTCTTGGCACCATGACAACATAAAATAAAAGAGCTCTCATTACATTAGCATCCATTTCCATATGCAGTAGTGAATTTGTGTTTATATAATCATGACTGAGAATAACGAATACGGGTCTCTGAGAAATAGAGCTTGTAAATCCGCGTGAGCCCGTGTTCCGCAGAAAATGCCTCATTTACACAAAATAAATGAAATTTCTCACACGGCAACGATTTGGATTTGCTGTGGAGACACAAACACGTCCGTGACAGGTAGGTCCTTCCCGGAGAGCCCAGAGAGCCCTAAATACTGCCCACTAGCTGTGGAACCGAATCCGGTTGAACACCACCGGCCGATGTAACTTAACCGAGTTGATACTATGGTTCTCTTTAATACTTTGTTGTCATAACCGATTTTCAGCTCAATACCTCAAATGTACTTTTTTTTTAAATTACCCACATTAGTGTGGGACTAAGTTACAAAAAGGAATATTACTTGTATTTTTTGTTCCCGTATTTCTTACGGTTTGTTTCAATATTAAATCTGAAGATGAAAAATTACACCGTGATTTCTGTTCTTAGTCATGGAGACCTGATGCTCTGCACATTTCACAGGTTTTGTATTTTGGTGCTCCAGCTCATTATCATATTACTGAGGCTTCGGCTTAAAAATACAAAAATGAATCAGGGGACAAAGTAATGAAATGTAGTTATTTGTATGGGATTTGTATTGGATTCTGGAAAAAAAAAGGGGGCTCTATCTTGTCACTTTAAAAACACATCGCAACATTCGTTAGTGTAGGCGGCGTAACGCAACCAAAATATTAAACCGCGGTGCTGTTTTCTTTTCTCTGAATTTAAGCGAGTCGGGAATGCGCGGCTTGGAAAAAGTGGGTGTCGCTGTGCGTGTTGGTGGTGGAGCGTCGATGCGCAGAGGACTTTAAAACCAGTAAACGCGCGGTGGCACACGGTGGTGCGAGCCCAGGGACCGGGACCGTGCTGTCTAGTCGTACTCGGACGGATTTGATACGGACGCGTTCCCGTCTCGCCGTGAAGCGTTTCGACGCGATGTGTGCGTAAAGCTGCACTTTCCGTGCGCGGTGGTCTGACCCGCGATTCGTTTATGGGGACGGTGCAGCGTTTTCGGCACTCTCAAATCTGTGAACTGGGAAATGGTAACGTATGAACCACAGTGGAAGGAACATGGTTGAGAGGACCAGTAAATTTTTATTCATCGTTGTGGGATCGGTCCTTTTCATGTTGATTTTGTATCAGTACGTGGCTCCGGGGATGATGAACTTCGGGTCCCCGCACGGGTACCTCGTTGAAGACGATGCGGATATTTTCCCAACTCCCGATCCACATTACGTCAAGAAATATTATTTCCCCATCAGAGACTTGGAACGCACGGTGGATTTTCAGATAAAAGGGGACGACGTTATAGTCTTCCTTCACATTCAGAAAACGGGAGGGACGACATTCGGACGGCACCTGGTACAAAACGTTCGATTAGAAGTTCCTTGCGACTGCAGACCGGGCCAGAAAAAGTGTACCTGTTACCGACCGAACCGTAAAGAAACCTGGCTCTTCTCTCGGTTCTCTACCGGCTGGAGTTGTGGTTTACATGCCGACTGGACCGAGCTGACCAACTGCGTGCCAGGGGTTCTAAATAAGAAAGAGAGCAAAATGCAAAACCAAAGGTAAGGTAACGGTACTCCCCCCCCCCCCCCCACACACTTGTGTGTTAAAATAATAGAAACTGTCTAATACAACAACAACAAAAACAACAACAAGGCTATCGTTTGCATCTCGCTCGTGTTAACCCATCGCACAACGCTCCTGAGTGCAACAGCGCGAGAACATGAGTAGAAACCGTTCAGTTATAGAAGGCACGCGGTAATGCGTACCGCTCCGAACTGTTTTAATGCTGTTACTAAAGCTTCAGTTTCGTCCCCGCCTGCTTTTATGATTCATGAGGAAAAATGAAACTTTCGCACTTTTCGCTGAAGTGCACACTGCATGTGGAAGATCACAGCTGAGTGGAATAGGCTCTTGTAAACACAGGAGTAACTCTGCGTCCTGTCCATTGGGAACGAGCGACTTCAGCGTCCTCCCGGGCGTCAACCACGCAACGCCCAGATCCGAGCGGAGGCTCACTGGCGGTCGTCTTTGTAGTTTCAGCAGATATGTCAGCAAGCAATGAGTTTATTGTATTATGATGCTTACTTGGCAGTATGGAGCTACACTGTTTGTTAGCGATTACAAACACACCGGGCGGGTGGGGATACATTGTGTGCATTTTATATAGGACGCAAAGAGGCCACATCCATCCCTGCTTTCTCCACTGCCTCTCGCTGTATGTTTAAATGCATGCGTTTTAATTTCAGTATAGTTTACATGCATGCATTTTAATTTCAGTTTAGTCTTTGCGTTGATGACCCACGGGGTCCTGTCATCGCTGCGCTGTCATCTCCGGCGTGCTTGTCGCTGTCGGCGGTTTCTAAGGAATGCGATGCAGATACCTCGCTCGCATTCCTCTAGTTGAGGAACGCGCCGTTTAAAATACAGCAGGCAGATGTGTAAAGTTAACGCAGGCGCGAGCGCGTGCGCGTTTTACGGCCCGCGAGTTCCAGGCTGTGGAATCGTTAAGTTCTCCCCTTGTTGGCCGCGCTAAGGAATGCGATGCAGACGCTCGTGTCCGTTCCTCTAGTTGAGAGATCTGTCCCACTTTAAAGAGAGATGTGCAGCAATAGCACGGACTCCCCTCCCCTAATGCGGCTCGCACCTTTTCTGTTCTACGGGTCATGTCTCGTAACGCAGAGCTCACGCAGTCCCCTTTCCACTATTTGGCGGTGGCGATGACGCATTTTTCAAATTGCTGTGGGAGCATTTCCGATACATGTCCTTGCATTTCCTTTTTTTTTGGTTCTTTCTTTTGTTCTTTTGTCCTCAGCATTAGTAAATACACCGATTGTTTGAACCATTGCGTTGTTCGAACAGATGAACAGTTTTTTTTTTTTTTTTTTTACGGAATCCCGTTTTTGAAATTTCATTTCTCTCTGCCATATCAGCCCCAAGCTGCCTTGTTAATGTGCGGATGTGATTTTTGTCTAATGATGATGCTACTGTCGAGTAGTCGCAGCTGAAGGACATGACAGAAGACCATTCTTGTTACAAGCACCAGTGAACAATAAGTTTGTCTACGTCAAAAAATAGAGTTTTGTGAAGCAGTTGGCCATGGTTATACTGAGGTGCTCTAGCTGGTCATCAAGTATTGATTGACTTCTGTGAAATTATAAATTCATGAAGGACAGATTAAAGGTTTTACAGCTCCAGTCAGAAGATCTTAATGTAATTTAACCTTTCAGGACGACCTCGCCGGATAAAGTTGAAATTCTGCCCCGAAGCCAATGAGCAATATTTCCATTTCCATCTACTGATTACATTTCTTTCTACTGATACTAGTAACCATAGACCTATATGTTTCTAGTGTTTCCTGTAAACATGGAGGATGGCAATATGTGTCCTTTTCACAAGCATCAACTTCTAATCTGGACTGGTTCGCACATAAGCAGTCACCAATATCAACGTTGAACATCAAACCAGCTGGCTGATATGGAAATTCAAAACAATTATCTGCCACTGCAAGAAAGGTGTCAGTACCTTGCACACATTCCTGGTCAGCTCACGTCACGGGTAGTTTTTATTCCATCTAAGCAGACAATTCGGAATGAATTATTTGGGTGACGGTTGCTTAGTGGATGCTACAGAGAATACCCATAAGCCATTAACCAACCCCCCTAACCCAAAAACGTAGTAATTCTGGTCTTGGCCCATCATCCTCAAAGCCAAAGCACGTCTTGTAGACCTGTTGTGCGTCCCAGTGTGCAACCCGGTGTTGCGGCCCAAGACGGACAAATGCATAATCAGGCCTTTAGAGGCTGTTGATATTCAAATCTCGCTCGCATTCTGTCACTTCGTTGTCTTCTGCTCGGCCTTGAAAGGATTCATTTTCATTGCAAAATGGTTTACATTCGGTTCGCCCTGGACTGAAACCGGGCTGCGTTTCCCTTGTGGTTTAACACGTTGCGCCAGCCTGCCTAGACCTGGGTGTCATGCGAGCGGTTCGGCTTTTGCGGGTGTTTAATGAAGTACTGCAGATTGCCAGGCTGACTCGGAAGCGCAGTCTGTGTGTGTGTGTGGCACGTCCCTCTTGAGCACGAGAGTGAACTAATGAACTAATGAACTAATGGACTGAGCCACGGACACACCGGCGTTTGCGTTTCCGCGCCGGGAGGTCTGCACGTTGTCAGGTATCGGTGATTGTGAATGTCTGCGTGCTCCACCCATGCTCCACCCACTCTCCACCAGCGTGACTCTTTTGCCTCTCCTGGTTACACTACGCTCACGCTTGTAGCAGTGGTGCAGTGGCTTTCTCTGTTTCATCAGGCTGGGAATTCTTATGCATTAATGAGCAAATGACAGCAACGATATTGTCTGTGAAATTGGTTTGCACTCTTGTGAGATTTGAGCCACGTCTGAAGAAGATGCACTAGACTTTTACAAATAGCTTTACCCCCCCCCCCCCCCGCCATTTTCCTATTGTATTTTGGAGATTATGTAATTTAGCCAGTGTTCATAAATTAGAAGTCTTAACTAGTCCTGTTTCTAGGAGGACTGCAGGACTTCAAGCTTGTTAAAGAATCAGCTTGATTTGGTGTAGACGTAGGGGTGGGGGGGGTGGTAGAGTGAGAGGGCTGTGTGTGTGTGTGTGTGTGTGAGGAGAGGTGGGTGCGTGGGTGGGGGTGTATGCGCATGCTGGAAGGATTTGAGCTCTGACAGTCTATCCTAATCTCCACCTAATCTCACCCTAATGTCAGCCTGTATTTAAAGACATTGCAGAGTTGGAGTCCCAGGCCACAAGGCTGGCACAGAACAAAAACCAAACTGTAATGTTGTTGTTTAAATTTTATGAACTCTCTTTCTCCCTCTCTTTCTACCCTTCTCTCACACTCATTCCTAGTCCTCCTGGTGTTGGCATTCGCTAATCAAACTGTCGAGGTGATTTTTCAACAGTGCGGCTTTATGGTGGTGGGCCGTGCCGCGCAAACCCGCGTGCCACGCAAAACATTAGAGGAAACGTATTTTCATGAAAGATTTGCAGCAGTTTCTAAAATGGCCGGCTCCACTAACGGGCAGCTGGCTTACGTACGATCACTCACCCTCCCCAGTCTGTTTTACACAGCGTGTATTGTGTCACATTGTAGGACTTTTTGCGCCATGTGGTCTACGTGACGTGGAAGAGCGGGGCTGTGGGAGCCGGGAGCAACTCAGTTAGCACGGATGCCCACTTCCCATGCATTACCAATCCCAGATCTGCCTGACGGAGCTTGACGGGTCGGTGTTTAAAAGAGGGAAGTGGGAGTCGGCGCAAGGAGTGTCTGAGTTCAGAAGCGCCGTGATTGGTGCGTGTCCGCGAGCTCTTCCAAATACAGATGATACAGTTCGAAGGGAGTGGGACCCCTGGTTAAGTGAGATTTGGGCAAAAGACTCCATCACTGTTGCTGATTTACTCTTAGGGTCACTGTCTCTCTTATCCGTGACCTGATACCCCCCGGGTGTGAGTGTGTGTGTGTGTGTGTGTGTGTGTGTGTGTGCCTACATGTGACTGTGTGGTCCAGGCAGCATATGTGCAGTATGGTAACTCACTGTTAGGGCCTGCAGAAAGAGTTTATGTTGTTGAATAAAAACTCAAAGTAAATGTAATGCTTTTAAGATGTGACCTAAAGGTACCTTTCGCAGAAAACTCAAGGGATGCATGGAATCAACAGAGACCACCTTCTCGCATTTCCCACTTTCTGCTGGCGCTGTGGTTCTGTAAGTAGTATCTCACCCAAAACCGCAGGTATTGCTAATATTGAATGAAAAACGGATGGTTATCAGGTGGCATAATTAACAGCCATCGTGGCAACTCTCCGCTCCCCGTCCTCGCACAATAGCACTCTAACCAGAAAGCCTGTACAGTGCACTGCACTACTACTCATACAGCCGGGATGTGAATGTGATATATGCTTTGAAGTGTGTTAATAAGACACCTGTGAAGTTGTAATGTGTTACAGTTAAATCTTGGACTTATCTTTGGCCAGAATTATTTGTTTATTGAGTCAAATTGGTTTTCTGGAACGTCCGAGATTGGTTTTACTGTGGACTGTCAGCATCCTGAACAATCAGAAAGACTCCTTTGCATACTGCATATGTGTTGGACATATTTATACCTAAAGTTTGTCTATCACAACCTATAATGTACGTTCCTGCTGGCAAGTTTTGCAAATTTTGGCCAGACTTCTTAATGAGGTCCTGGGGACCTCACGGCCACACTCAGGTTCGAGTGTTCGCTGTTCCCAGTACGGGCACAACCCAGCTCGCTGACCTTCACGAGCCGGCCCGGGGATGCTGGAGCAAGACGGACTGTGCAGGCCTGAAATGCCCAGCAGGGGAGCTGAGAGCTACCACTTAGCTGTAAGAAGGACGAGTGTCTCTCCCACATCCTATAAACGCTCTCGCCTGTTCTCCTGGCTCCAGGAACAGACCAGATGGCTCAGCTGTCTGAGCTAGTCTCCCCCAGCCAGGCGCCCCAGCTGGGCCCGTTCGGCTCAACCACGGCGTCCTGACCCGTTGACTTTGGGCGTGAGCAACACAAGCGCTACGTGGCTGTCCGCCCTCTGGGAATCAGCCCGGATCTTGGTTGCGAATCTCGCGAGATCGGCACGGGTGTCGTGCACCCCGAGCTCGGCCACGCCCCCTGACGCCGATCCCGTCGGGAATCAATCTCAACGCGCCTTGTCTCGCGGAATTCTTTCCCTCCTCCTCCGTCAATTTGTGCTCGCCGCATCGCTTACAGTGAGATCTTCCCTGCGCTCGGAAACAACGCGCTCATTTGTCTTTTCCGGGAGAGAAGTTTCAGAATGTGGCGGCGTGGGTCGCAGCCTTCCAATTCGAAATATCAGGATCAAAGGCGCTTTTCTTCGGGGCGCTCGCACCGGCTGCATAAGGTCTGTCGCCTTCGCCCCCACACCTGCTCGTTATCCCTGCTCCGCCGGTACCGGCCGCCTGGTAATTGCTCAACAGTGTTCAAAATCAGCACGATAGTCTGAGCTGCTGTTCCCTGTGGATTTTTTTGTTTGTTTTTCCTTTTCCTCTTTAAAGGAGCATTTTCCTCAAAGATACTGACATTGCTACTGCTGAACGATGGAAGACTGGTAGCAAAATAAGCAAATAAGTAGCAACTAATAAATCTGTTCAATGTTGGCAATGTGTAATGCGTGGGTTTACTATATCTTTGTGGTGGGGGAGGGGGGTTTGTCAGTCAAGAGTAATGTCTTTTCGGATCAATGTGTGAGTGACTATTCAGGTGGAGGTCCTCCCTGTGTGTGTGTGTGTGTGTGTGTGTGTGTTCGTTCATCCATTCTCGGGTCAAAATGCAGCCTCACCGAATCCTTGGCATGTCTACTCCAAGTGTATTAGGAAGGTCCTCTCAGAACAGTAGTATGTACTGAAGCCCAGCAAGCACCGTGTCTTGTCAGTCTGCAGTCTGGCCAACCATATCCAGCACTCTGAGAGGCCTGTGGCTCCTGCACTACATACCTGCAGACAGCCCAGAAATGTGGACACTTCCTGCCAGCGCCTGAGCTAGAATAACCTCCCCCCTGTCTACTACTCCAAATACCTGGAGTCTCACTTGGCACAAACCTTGTATATAATATTTGCTTCTGGCTTTTTTGTTCTTTTTTTAATCTCTTTAAAAGCTCGCCACATCTTTCCTCTCATTGCTTTGGCCATGTTCTTTCATCTTCCCTAGCGGGACTGGCCAACTCTGAGCTCCGAGTCCCTCCACTGGTTCCATTATTAAACATCAGAAGCCCGGAGCCTGGATGTGGTGCGTGTGGTCTGTGGAGAGAGGTTTGTTCCGGACGGACCCCAAACCCAGCCCCCATCGACCCCCCCCCCGGCGCACGGTTAAAAGAACGCAGACGCAGGCACATCACCTTTAACTCCACAGCTTCCTGCTCCTTCCTCCTCACACCTCCTTGCCCTTTTTCTCCTCCTGCACCTCCTCCTACCTCAAACCACTGAGTAATTAAAACTCTCATTCCTTCTTTTTCCCCAGTTCTCGACGCGGATTGTTGGCACACACGACGCATTCGCTTAAGCTAATTTCGCTCGGTAGTCCTCGCGGGCTGGTCTGTGGCAGGTAAAACCCCTTGATGGATGCTTGGGATTGATTTTGCCGGCCCAGGACAAATTGCTGCGGCGTGATTGATTAGCAGACATTTTTATTATTCATAATTAGGGCCCCCGCACTCTCTGTGCGAGTTGGAACTCGGCCGAGCTTTAATTAGCAAAATGCTACATCTGAGTCTCCTCTCCTCTCCTCGCTTCGCCAAGCAAGTCCCTTTCTGAGTGAAACACCTGGCCAAACTTCATATCTCTTGGTGTTCGAGCTCTCAGTGCCAGAGCTCGGATGTTGGGTACATGTGCGAATTGAAGGAACACACAGGAGCCCAACATCACAGAAGTCGTAGGGACAAAATTCAATGCCCACCCCTGAAATGCTCGAATGTCTAAAATGAAATAAAAGCTAATGGGCATGAGTAAGATAACCATATTTGCATAATACCCATTAGTCTCCATTGGCCTGAATTAATAATTTGAATATTAGCATATTTGAGTGAATTATTCCTTCAAGGAGAAGCCTGACCCTTGCAAGTGGCAAAGCTAATTCCAAAGGCTGAGGGGCCCTCTTCCAATGCTAATTCCGAAGGCTGAGGGGCCCACTTCCAAGCCAGCGAGAGTGGACACAGATGAAGCCTTGCCCTGAGAATGCTCTCATTTCACAGCTTCTCCATGGTGCGTTATTTCGTTGCGGTGGGGAATCGTTGCCAGCTCTGAGTGCAAGTGTCGAATGTTTGAAAGGGTTTTTCCTAAATGGCTTTCATGAGGTAGTTCCTTTTCGAGCCAAAGCCACCACTGGAACTTTATTCTCGGCCTGCTGTTCTCCCAGATTTATTAGCACTGCAGAGTATCGTGGGTTTCCGTTGTCTGAGCGGCGAATCTTGCCAAAGACTTATGCAGTTCGGTTTGTTTTTAAAACCCAGTATATCTACTAAGTGGTTGGAAAGCTTATTAGCACATTAGACTTTCCACATTTATGTTAAGAGCACATTTCTTGGGGAACTCTCCGTAATCCCCTTGGATCCAGTATTAAGGGATAATTATATTAATAATCTAATTTCTGATAAAGTTCTCATGACTCATTCTTCGTGAAGGGTAGAAGTGGTCCGGGCTTCAAGCGGGGATGTAACATTGGGTGCCATAGCATGTTATAATGTGCTAAGAGGGATCTGGAGAGGTGGAGCATGGCAACAGCTCCCCTCCTGTCTGATATGGTGCCGTCCAGGAGAACAACGGCATGGGAAATGGTTTATTCGCGGGTGCGTGGTGTGGAGCTGAACCCCGCTGCCTGGTCCGTTCCTGATGTGGCACCACTGTCATCCGCATACACTCCTGGAGGGAGGGAGACAGCAGAAAGCCCCAGTTCTTGATTTATTGCCTCTGCGGTGGGGGGTGGGGGGTAAGTACTGGGGGGCTTCTGGAGCTTGAAGAATACCGAACAGATTTGATGGTGTGGGTCTTTTGAAGGGTATGGAGAATGGAGCAGACCTGCTGAAGGAGGAAGAGAAGGCCGACCTTTGTCTGCCCCGCTGAGGGGTTTGGCTCACCTCCCTCCACCCTGCCCCTCAACCCTTCCACTCTTTCTTTCCTTCTCTGCCTGTCCCCCCCCCCCCCCCCCCCCCCCCGGAGCGTCCCTCTTTTTCTCCACTGCTTGCAAGAGGCCCCTGGGAATTACCCAGAATGCCTCTCTGTCTGTCAGCTGCCTCCACCCCTCACACCAATCCCAATGAGACTTTATTGATGGTGCACCTCAAAGAGAGAGAGAGAGAGAGTTAGGGAGACAGAGTTAGTGAGCCTCACCACGGCTGTGCCTCAGTGCCAATGGCCCTGCTGTGTAATTCTTCCAGGGGCCGGGCTTTGTCCTGGAAAACTCCTCTGATATGCGCCGTTGCTTCTCTGCACGGCTGCGTTGGAGCACTCGGAGTTGAGCAGGGCCGTGCCCTTTAAGAACAATATTTGCCCCGGAATTTTTTGATAGCCGTATGCAGTCGTTGCAGCAACGTTGGATCCGTCCAGACAGCACCGAGTGGATCGCAGATAAATCATGTTTGTTACCCTTAATCGAGTTTAACGAGGCGATTCGCCTGACGCGGTCACGCTGTGAGGGGCCGAGTCAACGTGAGAATTCTGTGCCCTGCTCAAATGGCCTGATAATCCAGAGCCCCTCTGCTGGGACTGTTTGGGGAATCCCAAGATTTCCTTGTTCTCCCGGTCCATCCTGTGACCTCCTGGACCTCTTTCCTGCTCGGAGTTGTGCTCTCGCTCTTGCTGCAACCTCGAGGAGAGTTTCCCGAACAGAAGCCGTGTCCTCACATGCCTTTTCAGAGGGGAGCGATTAATCCCCTTGGCATGGCGATCCAGTTGCATAGCCTTAACTACAAACAGAAAGCAAAGCTAGTGTGAGATGGACAAGAATTGGTTTGTTTCCCACTGAAGCCTGAGTCAGTTCTGTCAGGAAGGTTTTGTGTTTCTAGGCCTTTCTATTTATAGGAATTTGTTCTCTTTGAATTACAACTAGTTGTGTCTGTTGGCACGAGGCAATGCTACCTGCTAGCACTAGCCTCTATTTGCAGCCTGTCTGTTAGAATTTTCGGTTCGACCGTGCTTTTAACACCCGCCTGAGGTACGAGGCCGTGTTTGTGGGGTTTCAGCTCCCGATGCCTTTCCAGCGGGCTGGCTTTTGCTCCTCTTCACTCGAAGCCGAACTGGATCGGCAAAAGTCGCCTGCTCAGCGGCGTTCCCACGGGCTAGCCTTTTAGCCGAGCACGAGTCGCTGAACACCCGCTTGTCTCCGCACCTGTCACATGCACTACGGTCCTTACAGGACCCTCATTCATTGTCGCCCTCTGAAATGCACAAAGTTTCAGAAAAAAATCGTACTTTTAAATTAGCAGTAAATAGAATTTTATCAAAGAAGATATATATCCGAAATTTACTGTCAGTGTCACGATTTTTTTATTTATTTTTTTAATTTCATATTTTTATTCTAATAGAATGCAGGAAAGCACACTGATCCCTGGCTCCATCGCACCCCCCCCGGGGTACATTTGCGAGGACAGGACAGGGAGCGGATGAAACCAAGAGGGAACGGGGTGTTCCGTCAGCGGCCGGATTCAAGTGCGGCCCAGCGGAGGAGATCGGAAGAGCTGTGTCTGCCCACACATAGAGACCGCATTATGGAATACGATCTGTGACGAGGGAGCGAGAGGGGGAGGCAGGGAGGGACGGAAGGACTGAAAGAAAGCAAGCGCCTCGCAGATTTAAACCAGTCGTGTTACCGGTAGCCATAGCAAATGTGAAAATACACAAGGGGAAGTTGAGGAGGTAGGGGGTTGTTTTGAGAGTGTGAAGGACGCAGAGAAACCTGAACCCGAGTGAAGGGGAATGAGAGACAGACAGAATTGAAGACTAACAGGTGAATAGGCAGGAGAGGTTTAGAGTTTCTTGGCAAAAAAAAAAACATTTTTCCCTCCGTGCTCATTTGGTGAAATATTGAATATTGATTTGTCTTCCGGCCGTGCAGGAATGAACCCTGCGGCTTGCCCTGCCTGCATAGCTCAGCAGTTCATCCGGACTCGCGCGCTTCCGAGACACAGCCGTGCTCCACCGACAGAAAGGCCATCGTCCCGCCCACCCACTCAAACCCCAGCATTGGCCTCCGAAGGGCTCTTGACCTGTGCTAGAAGGTTCTTTTGAAGGGTTCTTCAAGCCCTGCAAGAGGCGCCGCTTGCCAGGCTAAATCGGTATCTTCTTCCTGCGCTAAACCTCTGATGGACAGGAACATCTGGACGGAAATGTCTGTTTAATTATTTATTTCTTTTTAACAGATTTATGGACAAGACGAGCTAGACGCAGCATTTTAAGCTACTGAAAAAACGTAATACTGTGAGCAGTGTGCTGAAAAAATGCTAGTGGCACAATAATGTTACAGTACCACACAAAGGATTATTGTTCCCAGAAGCTGCAATTACTTGTGCCGTTGTTACAAAAATGTACCGTACAATTGAGTGTTGAAAAGAAGTGAGTTTAATGAACTTGGATCTCATATGAACCCTATAGGACTCGACTCAGCTTTTAACCATGCTTTGCTTCAGGGCCTGTCTGTGTGTGTGTGTGTGTGTGTTCATTCGTCTATCCTCATCCCACTGTGACACCCTCGTGTCACCAGCTTCCTGTGCCGAGGGGAAGTGATGCGACAGGAAGTACTCGGCGGTTATCAGGAAAAGATCAGATCTCTGTCGGCGACCCAAAGCTCAAATTGTGTCACATGTCCGCGCCTGACCGGCTGCCTCTGCATAGATCTTTGTTCCGGAAATTTGTCAGATGACCTTCGGTATGAGGGGATCTGGATGTGATGATGAGTGTTAATGATACAGATGAGGTTCTGTGCCCCACCCCCTCTGATACCCCCTCCACCTTCCCTAGTGACTAAGGCTGTGATGAGTTATGGATTACAAATTCATATATCTTTCCTGCCTGTTTGCTCATACCGTATTACTCCCTCTCTCTCCCTCTCTCCCTCTCTCTCTTTTTTCACCTTATTTTTTGCTGCCACTCTATAATGGAAACCTGGTCACAGCTTTAACTGAAATAACCTTGTTGATCTCACTGATGAACCCCACTCCTGCACCCTGTCTTTTTCTGTCTGCCTGTCTCTGTCTCTTTCACTCGCTCACGCACTGTTGGGATTTCATAGTTTCTTGCTTTTTGCAGCACGGGGATATAACATCCTGCCCCTCGCGTTTGGTTTGCAGGTCTTGCGTTTCTAAAGGAGCTTCAAGCACCTTGTGCTCTCTCTCTCTCTCTCTCTCTCTCTCTCTCTCTCTCGCTCTCTCTCTCTGTCTCCCTCTCTCTCTCTCTCTCTCTCTCCCTCTCTCTCTCTCTCTCTCTCTCTCTCTCTCTCACTCTCTCTCTCTCTCCCTCTCTCTCTCTCACTCTCTCTCTCTCTCCCTCTCTCTCTCCCTCTCTCTCTCTCTCTCTCTCTCTCTCTCTCTCTCTCTCTCTCTCTCTCCCTCCCTCCCTCCCTCCCTCCCTCGCCTGCTCTGCAACACATGGTCTCCTCTCACCCATGCAGAGCGTGCTGTTGTGTGAAGTGGCTCCGGCGGCGTGATGTGCCCGGCTGCGCTGCAGCACACCGTCGAGTCCACGCTCTAGCAGGCTGCTCCATATAACCTTGCCCGTCAGGCCCTGGCCAGGGCTGCTTCCCGCGCACCGGCAGCCAGATCCACGCCCTCCGAATGCCCTGCGGCTGGCTGGGCGAACACGGTCTGCCTCTGCCTTTGTCCTGCAACTGTCCTGCCTTTGGACAGAGGGCAGGACTGTGTGCTGACCCGCTGGGTCCCGCTGGGTCCCGCTGGCCCCTGTCTTTCATGCCCCCTGTGGCTCAGCGTGCTCATGCATGGCCTAATTTTTCATTATTGCTTGCAATCCATAGAAATGTTTAAATGACTAAAATAAGAAAATTAATGTGTTTAAGAAAATTAATAATCAAGAAAAACCAATCAGCTGTTATAATTGCCTGTTGTTAGGGTGGCAAACACTAATCTGTCTCCCTTTATCTGTCACTCATCAGCCCCCCAACCCACGACGGCCGGCGTGTGAGTGTTTGTGCTGAAAAGCTAAGCAAACACACATGCAGACCCTGATTAGCGCGCTAATGAGCGACTCCGCCCCCTCACGCCTCCACCTCCTCTCTCCAGACACCCTCTCTCCTCCTCTTTACCCCATCCACCCCACCCCCCATCCACTGAGGACAATAGAGCTGATGAAGGCTTCCTCTAATCCCTGACTCCACCTGCAGCCTCACACACACACACACACACTCACCCCAAACACACCCCCCTCCGCAGTTCCATTCAAAGCCACACCCATGCTTGAGGGGCTCTCTGTAGGAGTCTGTGTACTTATGCTTGTCCTTCATGTACTCCCTCTGTGCGTGTGTGTGTGTGTGTGTGTGTGTGCGTGTGTGTGTGTGTTCACATTTATGAGTGTGGCCATGTTGAGGGGGGCAGGTGTGGGATGGTGGTAGGGCAGAGACCACTTGCTCCACGCGGGGTTAATCCACTGGACTGATTACGCTGTGAGCTCTGCTGTAACGCTGTCTAAACCATCCAGGCCGCGTAACCCCAGTGAGGGGCCTCACCCCCTGTCAACAACACCCAGACTCGGCCTTATCCCTTATTATTTCACGTGTTATTTTTTGACCAGATTCGAAGACTCGTATTCCGGTCTTAGCGATGGGTAGACCGGTCTTGCAGACCGGTTTTGTAGACCGGTTTCATATTCCAGTCCTTGGGGAGCTCTATACAGGGTAGATTTTTGCTGGGGGGTTTTTTCAGCACAACTGAACCAGCTGTTTGTTGCAAAAATATGGATCATCTTGGGGTCCCTGAGGAGTAGAATGGAAAACACTGTTATAGGCTGTCTTGGTGGAGTCTGTCTCTCTCTCTCACTCTCTCTCTCCCTCCCTCTTTCTGACTTTCTGATGATGTCATACTTGGTGGTGGATGTGCTGTCATTGGTTCGCCTCCTGTTTGTGCTTGCCTTTGTTTTTAGGGGGCTCCTGCCGGGGGGTTGTTGTTGCCGTGGTAGGTGGTCCCCGGTCTGAATGACCGGTGTCCCGGGCGGCATCTGGGGTGTCTGGAGGCAGGGTCTTAAAACCAGGACGCTCTGTTCTGCTTCAGGGCAAGGGCTGGACACGGCGCGAGATGCTGAGAGGCGTTCCCGTAGTGTACGGATTACGTCTGGCTTCGTGTGAGTTCTGGCGTTCAAAATAAGGGGTGCGTACAGGTCTTGCGGTGAATCACATGCTCTATTGCTGTTGGGTTGGTGTGCGTGTGTGTGTGTGTGTGTGTGTGTGTGCGTACATGGGTTTGGTGACTGAAGCACCCCCTGCACACCGACTGTGACATATTAATAATATAGATTAATATAGGCTTTTTTCTTCCTCCACACTGAGCTGTCATCGCCGCTACACTCTTGTGTGCGTGACTGTCGGGGTCGCCGTCACACACTGTGTTCTTCGGCTAAAGCACTCAGTCACAGACAGAGAGAGAGAGAGAGAGAGAGAGAGAGAGAGATACTCATCGAAAAGCTGGACATTTTGAATATGTTTCATATTGTTGAGAGAATAAGAGGCTTTGGTTCCCATCTCCCTGTCAGGTGAAGGCGCTCCACTCTGGAACGGGATGCACAGTGAGGTCAGTGACCCCTCAGTGACCCTTCTCTCCAGGTCTTTCAGGGTCAGTGAGTATCAAGGTCCTGCCCACCCGCATCTCAGATCCACCCTCCCGTCCTGCCGGCCCGCGTCTCGGATCTTTGTCTTTGTGTCCTGCTTCTTTTTGCTCCCTTCCCTTCTTTTTCTGGTCCTCTCTCTCTCTCTCTCTCTCTCTCTCTGTGTCTGTCTCTCTCTTTCCATCTCTCTCAAATGATCTTTCTTTTTGGAGGTCAGTGGTCAGCAGAGGATAGATGGCCCCCAGTCTCCTAATGATGTCTTTATCCAGAAAGAAACTTGAAGCACCTCTGACCCAGCCGGTACCCCCACCCAGGCAGCCTGACAGCTCTGGTGACAGGCAGCCCTGACCTTAACCTTTAACCTTTTAACCTGTAAAGGAAGGGAGCCCTCTGGCTGTTTGGCAACTATGTGTAGCAACAATTAAAATGCGGTTCTGTGATAGAACAAGTTTTCAAAGTTGTTTTTCGCTTGTTTTGCACGCCCTTATGAATTTCTAGTTGAGGAAGAAACAGGAAAGCGTTCTCTCTCTCTCTCTTTCTCTCTCAGTGTTGTTTCTTTCTCTCCCTGTCTCTCAACCACCCCTCCACACCCCACTTCTCCCTCACCCCGAAAGGTTTGGCTTCTGGCCAGAGGCGGTGTGCTGAGTGAACTGCCGTTGTTCTTCTCGTGGCTTTGATTCCTGGAGCTCCACCAGCACTACAGTGGGACTCCCCCAAAGTAAACTGTGCAAAAATGTCCGGGGCTCGCTGGCGGGGCTCGTTCCTGTTCTCCTCCCTTTGAGTCCGCTCTCCCTTCGCCATCATCTGGAGCAGATGTGCACTTTCTTTTGTTCTGGCAAAAGGAGCTGCTGACAGATGCGTGAACAAAGAGCGCACACGTGTGTGTTTCATTTTCTTAGCGGCTCCACCAACACGGCTATCAACTTCGCGCTGTGTTCGGTTGGGCCCCTAGTGAGCCCCTCTGCTGAACACTACTCCCCAAACAGTATCCTCCCCTCACGTTGCCCAGGCGACATGGCGTCGCACGTGGGTGCGCACGCCGAGTGCAGTGGCATGTGGGTTCTAGTGATGAAACCGTTACTGGTTTCACAGTATAAACCACGCTAAAATTCCCGATGGTTAATATTACCGTTGCAGCTTTTAATTGTCATTAAAACTGTGGTTCATTAACACGGTTTGAAAAACTCAGGTTTAGTACTGTGTTGGCACAGGGACACACATCGTGGGTTTGTTTTGTGTCAGTGAAAACATGGTGGAGGCCCATGGCTGTGCTCTGGAGATTTTTCTGCCCTCTAAGGACCAAGACGCGTGGTGGTGAGACTTCAGGCAGAAAATGCCGTGGCCTGACTAACTTACTCTTAGCATGCTAATAATGTACTCTTGTTAAACAAACAAACAGACTACACGTCGTGTTGTCAGTGGTGTAGTGGAGCCAGTGTTGGGGCGTCGGGGGGGGGGGGGGTTGCCTCAGAGAGCATTTGCATATTCCTGAAGTGGAACACTAATTTATTTTCTTCTGTAAGGATTTTCCAGCATAACTATGTGACAGCCTTGTTTGAATTCAACTCAACTTCAGTGAATAAATTCAGTAAATAGCTGAACTCTTACGAGGTCTTCAGGCCATTAGCTGACATTGCTGTCGGGGTACGTGTACACTGGAAAACACTGCTATTTACTTAACCCACTATAGCATTATCTACATTCTCAAATTACCTATAAATTAGTCTCTTATTCTAAGACTTTTAGCAAACGACATGTACAAGTATATTCCACCCTACCGTCTGCTCTCCATTTGTAATGAATGGCGGATCCTTAGCATCCATGCTCGGACTCGCGCCTTCCGTACAAGCAACGGGAGATATGTGTTAGACCGGGTTGCTGAACTCTGGCACTCAAACCCACACATCTGCTCTCCGTATCAGAGCGTCTCTGTAGCCAAGTAATCCCCTCTAGAAAATACTTACTAATTCACCTCAACGGACAGAATAGATGACTATCGCCTTCTTTTCTGTTATATAAGAATAATTCTTCTTCACATCGTGTACCTGCAGACTTTTCGCCTATTACGCGCAGTAATAATTACATGACGTAGTTTAGTCATCCACCCAAATGTTTTTTGTCATATTTGGAATCAGATAGTCATACTGGATCGTATCGTCATTATGGAAGTGCCGACAGCAGGATCCCTTTACTCCTCTGAAACTCTACTCCTGTATTTTTGTCAGCTGTTGAGATCATTGTCTTCTTAAGGTCTTCTCATGTGTATCAATTTTGCACGGTGCATATGACAGACTGTGCATATGAGAGAGAATCATAATAATAATAATTATCATTATTGCTATTATTAATAGTAATAATTCCATAACAGTACCTTTTTTATCATTTTTACACATATTTAACAATATTGCATTAATACTGATAAGCGTGATAATGTTGGTCACTATAATTGTGATTTCCTATTTTTCACACCATTTCACCTCTAATCAGTTTGCAGTTGGGCCCCATCCAGCTTGTGTGGGGAATATAAGGGCCATGTGAAGCTTACGAGCTTTGTTGTACCATCTGAACCCAGTATACACTAGCCTGGGCTGCACCAGTGATGTGTGACGCTTACCTTCACTCACACAGGCCTTTCCTGTGCTCTGCCTGGTCATTAGTCTGTACTGTAAGGTCTGCAGGCAGTTGCCGGGAGGTCAGTGGTTTGAGACCTTCATTAACGGCACATGCAGGCCACACGGTGGCCATTTTGGCTCAGCGGGGGTCTCATTGACCTTGCCCAGACCCCAAGGAATATGACTGGAAACAGAAAACGTGTCTTAGCTGGGAGATGAAGGATGCGCAGGGGGTTTGCTTAAGAAGCACTTTAAAGCTTCCAAATGAAACTGGGTCGCCCAAAGTCCAACTTTCTTAAAAGCGGAACTTTATTAATCGATTAGGATTTATAATGCAGTTCAGTCTGCTTTTAGCTTTTCCCTCACATTAACAGTGTACTCATTAAGTGGGTTATAGCAGTTAGTTCTGAATGGTTTACTCAGGGCTGCTTGAAGAACTGGCTGGTATTTTGAGTTTCTAGTTTGACTTCATTTTGGTCTGAATAGACGGAGTTTATGAGAACAGATGAGTCTTGGACTAATAGAATTTCATTTTTCTCATGTGAATTAAATCCCTTTGTAGCATTGTTGAATAGTTAGCCGTTCAAACGAATAATCACTGTAGTTTTTGATTGGAGAGTTTTATTTTTTTAAAATGTGTGTCTGTGTTTGCATGCCACATGAGTGCACATGCACAGGTCGGATGGTTGTGTGTACGTGCATGTGTGTGTGTGTATGCATGAGTGCACATGCACAGGTCGGTGGATGGTTGTGTGTACGTGCATTTGTGTGTGTGTATGCATGAGTGCACATGCACAGGTCGGTGGATGGTTGTGTGTACGTGCATTTGTGTGTGTGTATGCATGAGTGCACATGCACAGGTCGGTGGATGGTTGTGTGTACGTGCATGTGTGTGTGTATGCATGAGTGCACATGCACAGGTCGGTGGATGGTTGTGTGTACGTGCATGTGTGTGTGTGTATGCATGAGTGCACATGCACAGGTCGGTGGATGGTTGTGTGTACGTGCATGTGTGTGTGTGTATGCATGAGTGCACATGCACAGGTCGGTGGATGGTTGTGTGTACGTGCATGTGTGTGTGTGTATGCATGAGTGCACATGCACAGGTCGGTGGATGGTTGTGTGTACGTGCATGTGTGTGTGTGTGTATGCATGAGTGCACATGTGAGGTGGGAGGTCTCTGCCTGAAGGGCCTTATGAACTACAAACGTCCTCCTTCTGATGTAGCCATATGTCTGGTCCTGAGGTGTTTTTCATGGGTCTTGTTTTCTGAAACTGTATGTCTGGTCCTCGGGTGTTTTTCATGGGTCTTGTTTTCTGAAACTGTATGTCTGGTCCTGAGGTGTTTTTCATGGGTCTTGTTTTCTGAAACTGTATGTCTGGTCCTGAGGTGTTTTTCATGGGTCTTGTTTTCTGAAACTGTATGTCTGGTCCTGAGGTGTTTTTCATGGGTCTTGTTTTCTGAAACTGTATGTCTGGTCCTGAGGTGTTTTTCATGGGTCTTGTTTTCTGAAACTGTATGTCTGCTCCTCGGGTGTTTTTCATGGGTCTTGTTTTCTGAAACTGTATGTCTGGTCCTGAGGTGTTTTTCATGGGTCTTGTTTTCTGAAACTGTATGTCTGGTCCTCGGGTGTTTTTCATGGGTCTTGTTTTCTGAAACTGTATGTCTGGTCCAGAGGTGTTTTTCATGGGTCTTGTTTTCTGAAACTGTATGTCTGGTCCTGAGGTGTTTTTCATGGGTCTTGTTTTCTGAAACTGTATGTCTGGTCCTGAGGTGTTTTTCATGGGTCTTGTTTTCTGAAACTGTATGTCTGGCCCTGAGGTGTTTTTCATGGGTCTTGTTTTCTGAAACTGTATGTCTGGTCCTCGGGTGTTTTTCATGGGTCTTGTTTTCTGAAACTGTATGTCTGGTCCTCGGGTGTTTTTCATGGGTCTTGTTTTCTGAAACCGTATGTCTGGTCCTGGGGTGTTTTTCATGGGTCTTGTTTTCTGAAACTGTATGTCTGGTCCTGAGGTGTTATTCATGGGTCGTTTCTGAAACCGTATGTCTGGTCCTGAGGTGTTTGCATGGGTCTTGTTTTTGAAAACAGTTAAAGACAAGCACCTGTTTTCCACTCAGTTTGAATAAGGCAACTTATCCATTTGTGGTAAAAAAAAAAAAAGTGCTTACTCTAAAGTTCTAATGCTAATAGAATTATTGCTTACTCTTGTAATTTGACCCCTGTTCCTCCAGTGATGTAAAATATGATAAACAATGTTTACTCATTTTTCTTAAGGCCAGGATGTATGTGCCTTTGAAGAAAGAATGCACTAAAAAGACCAACACTGTTAGAGCTAGCAATGATGTTTGGCGAGACAAGGTTAGCATCAAGCTAATGACATGCTTTGGGGAAAGTCTCCAAATACTTTGGCTCACCCCTTGAAAGCTCAGTGGAAGCGAGGAATTTTAATTGCCCTGAAAGGTGTGTGTGTGTGTGTGTGTGTGTGTGTATGTATGTGTGTGTGTCGGGGGAGGGGTTGGGAGGTTCACTGACACACTGGCCTTTGGAGGCTCCTCACACTCTCTCTGTGTAATTGATTAGAGAGCCGCCACTCGGTACTGAAGAGCCCGTTTTCATTCACACAATGCTAGAGGCGTGGAGAGGGGTGTGTGTGTGAGTGTGTGTGCGAGTGTGCGTGAGAGTGTGTGAGAAGGGGGAGGTCAGGGCTGTGTCAGCAGTCTTCCCAGTGAGAGAATGGCCCTGCCCTTCACTCTTAATTCAGGTCATTCATCATCATCTTCCTCTTCAGTGAGAATGAGCAAAGGAGGGCCTTGGGAAGTGAGTGTCAGACCCAAGAGCACACACACACGCACACACGCACGCACGCACGCGCACGCACGCACGCACACACACGCACGCACGCACGCACG
>NC_137516.1:14992500-15022500 GCF_041902795.1 Electrophorus electricus
TAAAACTCCGTCACCGTTGCAGTGTCCGCCGCTGTCTCTCGGCAGGCTCAGAGCCAAACGCTTCCCCGGGCAGTGACGAGTTAACTGCGTTGAGGACGGGTGGGGTGTGGGGGTTTGGTGGTGGAGTCCCCTTGATCAATTCTGCGCTGTGCCTTCTGGAATTTTATTTTAAAATGGTTAGGGAGAAAGGACCTGCTCATTAGCTCGCTTGTTAATCAGCTCAATAGCTCCAGTCACTAACTGTCACAGGAGTGATTGAAATTGGCGCTATTAGAAAGACTTTCCTGACATGTCAACAGCAGACAGACTTAAGGACCAGTTATGATGGACACTGACCCATCCCGAAATTCATTTGTTTTATATCTAACCACCGACAGAGCGGGAGGCCTGTGTGTTGGAGAATTAAGGATGCGACGCAAAGGAAAGAAAGATGTGAAACAATGAATGTATGAAGGTATATTTATATAGCGCCTTTCAAGGAACCCAAGGTCTCTTTACAGTCCACTCACACAGCTTTTACATCCGCCGGTGAGACGCGGCAGCCAATTACGCACCAGCGTACTTGCAACTAGAAACCTCAGACCCCTGGGGGACTGAATCAGCTATATAGGGAGGGGACAGAGGACAACACTCAGAACACAGCACCATCCAACTGTGGGCATCCTGTCACACAGTCATTCACACTTGGACAACTTCATTAGGGTAGTCATCACTGGGCATTCATATACACACACAAAGTAGTGTTTCTCCACGAATTCTCCATGAGTTGGTATCCCAGCCTACACAACTCTCGGCCCTGGTGACCCCCCCCCACTGCTCTCAGGTAAGTCTTCCGCACAGGGCCGGGTTTCCCAAAAGCAGCGTAAAACAAAGATCATCTTTTAAAATGTAGAGTGGGTATTACATTGAACACACACTCATCATTTAAGATGATCTTAACACCACGACGATTTGGGGACTGATGGGTGACTGTCCCAAGGCAATGTCCCGGGACTACGTCCCGGGGAGTCTTTCATGATCAAAATCTGGTGCGCACTGTGATTTTGCCCTTTCGACAAATTTATTCAAATGATCATGATTTCCAGGTCGGGAGGTGAAACAAAAACGATATCCCATTATCCCATCAGATAATCCCATCCGATAATCTGGTACTACGAGAGCAGAAACAGGCCAATCCTGAACTGCACAATTCGCTCACGATGGTGCTGATTTTTTCAAACATGTTTGATTTTCACAACTGAAACTGTGAGCGACTCCCCTATGAGTGAAGATCGGCAACACAGTGCGTGAGCAGATGAGCTCCAACCAACATCAGCCTAGTTAACAAATGGCAAAGGAATCAGTCCTTGCCTGCGTTCCGTGCTCCAGCAAAGGAAGGGAAAGGCACGTGCGTCTACAATGTCTCACGCTTATTCAGACGAGACTCGGGGTGCGGGAGGTTTGGTTTTTTTTTGTTTTTTTTACCCATATGTGCGTCAATCTGATATAGGAGACCCGACATTAAGTGTGCTCAGATTTTTACGTTGGCTGCGATTTTCAAAATCCCGTAGCGAGTGCTTAACAACGACGCGTATATCCGCGGAGACCTAACGCTAAGCACGAGATGTGCTCCGATTTTCAAATCTTAAGGTTTTTTCGAATCCTGTAGCATGTACCAGGCTTACAACACATTTTAGCACGCAAGGTGAGGAGGGCGAAACTCTCCCTGCGTACGTTCATTTGAATTTAAATGTAAACTAATAAAGATCCCGCACCAATTGCCTATTTTACACAGATCTATAGGACTGGATTAGGATAGGGAATTCCAAACCTTAGGAAAGCCGCACGGGGGGAATGAACTTCTGTCCTAACCGCCCCCTCCAAACTGTCTTAAAAATAAGAGGCCGCGGAAGGTTTTAGAGTAAGCGGTTTTCGTGAGCACTAGCCACACCGCTGGCAGCTCTCAGAGGGTTGTGTTAATGGAGTTAATGGAATACTTTACTGGCTCCAGGACACTGGATGCGGAACTCGGTATTCTGTCATGGAACACTGCTTACACTCACTGTCCAACTGTCAGCGTGGAAAACGCCCCTCTGCTTCCTCCCTTTCCCTGTTGGCCTTGCTGTTCATTGTGGAGACTATGCGAAGGTCACCGGCCAGCACAGACTGTTGCTGATATATCAGCACTTGTTCCTTGAGAGTAATTAGACTAGACTCAGTCTGGAGTATGTGTGCATATGGCATTCTACCAAGACAAAAGGGGTTTTTAATTAATTATTTTAAATTCCCTTTGTTTTTTTTTTTATGTAGGTATGTGTGTATATGTGTGTGAATATATATATATATATAAAAAAATCCTCACTCACCCTCCTCCTCCAGGCGGGGTCTCTTTTTCCTTCAAGCTCAGGATCTCCTCTGGGAGCTTGAGGCAGCTGGTCCTGCATAGTCTCTTAGCTTCCCAGGACTGCGCTCCTCTGGACAGAGATCTCAGACGCTGTTCCTGGGATCTGCTGGAGTCTGCTGGAGGGGTTCACAGCCCCTAGTGCTCAGATCACTACGGGAAACAGTGTTTCCTTCACCCTCCGCATTTTTTCCAGCGCTCCTCTCATCTCTTGCTACATCTATCACTACGGCCCTCTTCCGCCGTTGGAGTTTAGGTGCATGTCCTTTGTTATTTGTCACTACCAAACGATCAAGCCCTTTGTGACTTTGGAACGCGTGCCGGGAGCAGGGGACAGCGCTAACGGTATGCTTCAGGACCGGGGGAGGCTGGACGGGTGTGTGTGGAGGATGAGGCTTTAGTGTGGCGCGCAGAGTTCGGGTGAGGTGAACCGTACTGACTCGGGCCCAAGGCGAAGCCGAGTCTTCTGTTCTTCATCAAAGGAGCCCGACAGAAAACTCTCAGACTTGTTTTGGATGTTTGGAATGTTCCTACAGGAAGCAGCAGCTCCGCTGACAGGTGAGATTAACACTTGAATGACTCGAGCTCTCGTCGGCTACAGTGGGGTTTTTTTTGTTCGCTTCCCCCCCCCCCCAGCTGGGTGAAGCGCTGAGATCGCGGCGGGTCAGAAGTGCATTGTGCCATTGTGTAGTACCATTAAAGCAGTGTCCGGGCGTGTCCGAGGACGCGACATCAGTGGTCACACAATTCTGCTCTTCACAGATTGCACGCGCGCGCGTGTGAAATATGGGAAATGTGGATGGCGGATGGATAAAAGCACGCAGGGGTGTCTCTTATGGCGAGTGGAGAGGACAGGCCACAGAGCAGCAAGCTTTACTGCCTTTCTCCGTTTAAACGCAACACCTGAAGCAGCTAATATGCGATTAGCTAAATTACAAGGACTCCGGTCTCTCACCAGTCTAGTCTACACCACTCTCTCCTTTCTTCGCCGTTCCTTTAATTACGCAGCTAGCAGGGGGCTCAGATCATGCCCATCTGCTTTAGGTGGTCCCCAGATATTCAATACACCCAGCCAGTCAGTAGTTCCTTTTGTCTTTTAAGCCCACACGCCAACACAAAACATGGAAATGATGTGTATGCAGTGTATCTCAATCAATCAATCTCTCTCTCTCTCTCTCTCTCTTCCCATCGTGTTTGCTGTCGGCTGACCTGTGGTTCTGTTTCCTGTCTGTCTCCCAGGTAAGCCCCTTCTCTTCAGCTTTCCTTTGTGCGCTGTGTGTTCTCTCTGCAGGCTTCTGTCCAACAGGTTTCTGCAAACATACACCTGACTTTCAGATGAACCCCCCCCCCCCCACAGACACCCCACCCAACCCCCAGCCCGAACGCTCATGCAAGGAAACAATAAATGTTACAGATGGGAAAGACGTGTGTGTCCCTGTTGGAGTTTGTTTTCTGATTAGTAATTTTCAGGAGATGACAGCTGGCAGTTACTAGATATGGTATAATATTTAATTACTGTATAATGCAGAAAAATAGAAGCCCCGGAAAACACAATTGCAAATTTTTTTTTTATTGCTCCTGGGTGTCAGAGGAACCCTCCTAAAGAGTTCTCTTTGAAGATTAAAACTTAAGATCGAAGCCCTTCAGGAGACTTCTCAAGGACACTTAACTTGTCTGTGCTCACATGGGTCTTTAATGAAAGAAGATGTATAAATGTTTTGAGTTTTTTTTCCCTTTTTCATCTTGAAGGGGGTGGGGGTGGTAACATGCTATTCCAAAACTTTCTACCTACTTTTGTTTCTTGGTGCTCATCGTCCCTCTAAAAAAGACAGACGACTTGGGTACATAAGAGGGAATTAGATTAGGCAATCTCCTGCTGTCATTCAGTATTAATAAACAGCCGTTCAAGGTAATCCGGTGACACCGGGAACTTCCATTGTCATGATTTCACAGCATTCTGGATTTCCATAAACTCGGATGATGCCGATTGCACTAAGACAGCCCATGTCAGACAGCTTAGCACGTTCGACGTCTTTATCACCATCTCTCCCCTCTCTGTTGAATGCGCTTGGTGGAGGTCCTGCCCCGTGTTAACGCTAGCTCCGTTTAGCGGCGTGTTTGCGGCCCGTCGGCGAGGTTTGACTGGGAGCGGACGGTATGTTGCCCCCTTAGCATTAGCGGGTTTTGTTGGCGCCGGCTTTGATCTGTGTGCCATCTGTCAGTCGCACTCATGTGCGACTCGAGCTCCACGTACGAGAAAACGACTAGACGCTCGTCGAAGCTGCTCTCAGAAAGACTGAGGAGAGAGTAGGCTTATCTTGAAAAGGCGAATGAGTTTTCCAAGCAATAAATAAGCAGTAAACCACTTATGAGAACATTTAGCTGTGAGACCACAAGCACACCCAAATATCAAGAGAGGCACACTGATATGACAACCTGGACACTTCACAAAGATCTTTTCAGCAGTAGCATCAGAAAACAAGCTGACGTTTGCCCGACTGCACCGCCACAGTAGAATGGGCAATTCGCTACTGTGACCATTACCATCTTAACTTTACCTGTTACTGTAGCCATTATCATCTTAGCTTTACCATCTTAACTTTAACTGTTACTGTAACCATTACCATCTTAGCTTTACCATCTTAACTTTACCTGTTACTGTAACCATTATCATCTTAGCTTTACCATCTTAACTTTAACTGTTACTGTAACCATTACCATCTTAGCTTTACTATCTTAACTTTACCTGTTACTGTAACCATTATCATCTTAGCTTTACCATCTTAACTTTACCTGTTACTGTAACCATTATCATCTTAGCTTTACCATCTTAACTTTAACTGTTACTGTAACCATTACCATCTTAGCGTTACCTGTTTCTGTGACCATTACCATCTTATCTTTACCATCTTAACATTACCTGTTACTGTAACCATTACCATCTTAGCTTTACCATCTTAACTTTAACTGTTACTGTAACCATTACCATCTTAGCTTTACCATCTTAACTTTACCTGTTACTGTAACCATTATCATCTTAGCTTTACCATCTTAACTTTAACTGTTACTGTAACCATTACCATCTTAGCGTTACCTGTTTCTGTGACCATTACCATCTTATCTTTACCATCTTAACATTACCTGTTACTGTAACCATTACCATGTTAGCTTTACTATCTTAACTTTACCTGTTACTGTAACCATTACCATCTTAGCTTTACTATCTTAACTTTACCTGTTACTGTAACCATTATCATCTTAGCTTTACCATCTTAACTTTACCTGTTACTGTAACCATTATCATCTTAGCTTTACCATCTTAACTTTAACTGTTACTGTAACCATTACCATCTTAGCGTTACCTGTTTCTGTGACCATTACCATCTTATCTTTACCATCTTAACATTACCTGTTACTGTAACCATTACCATCTTAGCTTTACCATCTTAACTTTAACTGTTACTGTAACCATTATCGTCTTAGCTTTACCATCTTAACTTTACCTGTTACTGTAACCATTATCATCTTAGCTTTACCATCTTAACTTTAACTGTTACTGTAACCATTACCATCTTAGCTGGTTATTTATGTGATTGACAGACACTCCTCCTGGCTCTGATTGGTGGATTCTTGCACATCTCATTAAGAGGACTACGTGTAGCCAGAAGATATTTTTACGCAGATTATCTCTCTCATGTACTACTGTCAGGACATTGTGACAGTTTTAGTAAATATGGCAAAGTTATTTATGTACGAGTTGCCTACTGCGGTCAAAGTAAGCACGCGGTGTGTGTGTGTGTGTGTGTGTGTGTGTGTGTGTGTGTGTGTGTGTGTGTGTGTGTACATGTGTATGTGACTGGAGCATGGCTCTTACAGATATTGATGTACTACACTGCCAGTGTTTTGTGGATAAATCTCAGGGAGGATGGTAAGAGACTGCAGCAGAGGATGACCATAAGGAGAAGTAGTGCATGTTACCCTTAATAACAACCATCACATCCTATCTGGGATTATAGTTATTACTCCCTTCACTCAAGCCTGCTTACTCTCATAAGATATTTCCTGTTCAGTACACACTTTAATTTCTGCTGCTGCAGCAGCTGCACGTGTGTGTGCGCGCGTGCATGCGTGTGTGCGCGCGTGCGTGCGTGTGTGTGTGCGCGCGTGCATGCATGCGTGTGTGTGCGTGTGCACGCATGCATGCGTGTGTGTGCGCGCGCGTGCATGCGTGCGTGTGTGTGTGCGTGCATGCGTGCGTGTGCGGAATGTTTGTCTCATATAAAGACTGCATTGTAGCATTTTGGTGATTTTGGCACAGAAATCTCTCTTCTTTCAGTGTTCCTGTCTGTAGCCGTTTCCTTGCCAGACACCCCACAAAGCCCCCCACCCTCCACTCCATTCCCAGCTTTTTCTTGTTCCATTCCTTTATTCTTTAATCTGTCACTTATCTCCTCTGTGCACTGGACGTGAGCGGACGGCCAGCAGCGGGCCGGTTGTTCCGGCTGGCGCTCCTAGGTCCACTTCACCTGCTTCCCACTGATCATATCGTTTACTCTGGCAGCCTCAGAACCTCGTGCCATAGGCTGCTTTGATTCGAAAGGCCTTCCCAATACTGGGCCTGAATCCGAATCAGGTCCCTTCTTGCAAATGTAGCACGCTTCAAATGCCTGAGAGACTGACCCTGCATTGCACACACTCTGGGGTATTCAGTCTTCGGTCTCCACAGCGCCAAAAACTGAGCAATGTCCTTAACCCCACCCTTCTCTACCCGCCAGAGACACACACACACACACACACACACACACACAAACCTTAAATAGAATGTAAAACTGCACATCCTCTTTGCACAGAGATTATAAATAAACGCTGGCAGTGCTTAACACAACTTAATTTAGCTCCCGTTGCCTTCGCTTAAACTTCTAGGTGCTGGAAATGGATTTATTTTTTTTAATTCAGTCAATCCTGCACGTACAGAGACCTGCAGCGGTTATTCTTCGTGAGTAGGCGTGATTTTACTCGGAAAGGCCTAGCAGACTGTTATGGGGATTTATTTCAAGTTTATTTGTCCTTAAGAGAACATCTTTAGTGTTCAGAGAGCTGGTGTAGGAAGAGATGTGTCGGGCCAGGCCGTGCAAGTGGAAAGGCATGTACTTGCAGTCCTCCCGGGCGGGGCCCTGCCTTGCTCAATCATGCCTCACTGGGGAAATGGGCCACGTCTGTCTTGGGTGTTCTCAGGCTGGGTTATGTCACCGGACCGGAACCAGCACAGCATGCGTGCAGGTGAAGGAGATAGGCTCCCGGATTTCGGAGGCGCAAGCTGTCAGGAGCTTTTGATATATATATTTGCCTATTCCTCGTTATTGGATGTGGAGGTGTGTGTGGGCAGGCGGAGCAGGGCGTGAATGAGGAACATGGCTGCCACACCCAGCGCAGCGGGCGTTAAACAAGCCATTGGGTGGTTGTGCACGGATCCAGTGTCCTCGGTGGCCCACTGAGAGCCGCACCTGAAGGTCCGCATGACCCCCTTCTACTCGTTAAACATCTGAGCTGATACTAGGGTTGTGTGTGTGGTTGTGTATGCTGGTGTGTGCACATGGTTGTCTGTTGCCCCCATTTATGGTCATTGGCTGTGCGTGCGTGTGTGTGTGTGTGTGTGTGTGTGTGTGTATGTGTGGGGGGGGGTGTAAACATCCAACACACAGACTCAACACATGTTCGCACACTTACAAATGCACCCAATGCACAAAGTCTTCAGGTGCATCACCAAGCACTGTATCTCCACTGAGCATATGGGTTCAAAAGTGGTCACTCATGCCGTTTGTTAAAGTTATCACACACACAGACTTGGTAGAATCATGGGAGGGGTTAGAGATCCTCGGACAAGCTCTTGAGCAGTTATTGGACAGCCTAGAGAGGCCTTATGGATATGGAGGCAACGTGGAAAGAAGAAGACACACACACATGCGTGAGCAACATTCTCATGTTTATTTTATAGATGCTTGTGCATCCAGCTTTTAGTAGATATGGTCCACAAGAGTGCAGAGAGGTCGAGAAAGAAAAAGTAAATGGGCGTTATCTGGCGGAAAGCCAAATGTCCGAATTGATTGACGATGCCGTGAGGGATGAGGACTGAGTAAACGTCGAGGCTTCCTTACATCCTGCCCTGCATTCTGTTACCTTTGACCTCTGACCTCAGGCAAGACTGAGCAAGTCCCATCAATGTCTAAGCACATAAAGCTAAGTAATAGAATCCAGGCAGTGCACGGTGTGCGCCATTATATGCACGTGCGCACACACACACACACACACACACAAACACACACACACAAACACACACACAAAAGTTAAATAAGACGAGGGGCAACCTCATTACCTGTTTGAATCTTTTGACTCCCTGTTACGCTGAGTGTCTCGCTGTCCCTCCCTGAGCTCGGCTGACAGCTCCCCAGACGCCCGTCTAAGGAAGGGCCAAGATTGATGCCCAGCCCCCCCTCAACACACACACACACGCCCCGCCAGCGGTATTAATACTTAATGCTCCGTCGGCCTCAAGCCTCCCATGAAAAATTCATCCCAATATGAAATAGTGATGAACGCTGATGGAATGAAATCTGCTAATTTGACTCCGGCGTCCCTCATATTGCGGCTTCATGAATACCGTATGTTCGCTCACGAGAGGATTGAGGGACAGGGGACGGTGCGGTGGGGTGCGGTGGGGTGCGGTGGGACGGGGATGGGTGGGCGGCAGGGAGGTGTGTGATGTGTCCTGTGTATTGTACAATTAGCAATATTTTTCATGGAAATGTCACAAAAACCAAAATAATTGTGTAGTACATGTATATGTTACTGATGTTATTGTGTGGACCATGAAAACACACTTGGAAGTTGGGAACTTGGCTGTCCAAGAAAATAATTGTAAGAAAATGACCCTGCGTTCATCTACAGTAGGTGTTTACTGGCGTTGTTCAGTGGTATGGCCCATCAGTATGTAGTCTTCACTCAGTACTCAGTACATCAACACTGAACGTGTGCGCCACATTAACTAGCGAAAGCCGCCCACTGTGCTGCCTCTTCAGTGCGACTATTATAGTCCCATCGCTGGCAGGTGGGGACCTACTGGTCTTTCCTGTTTGGTGACAAAGGGAAAAAACAGCAGTTTACAGTGAACAGCAATGGCGTCTGAGGTGCTGACGAGCGTTTAGCACTCGGGGCTCGAAGGTATGTTCTGCAGTCGGCGTCACCGTGCAGACTGGCGGAGTTGTACTGTTGGAGGTGTTGGCCTGATCATTCTCAAAGGAGAATTTGCAGACCTGGCCTTCTGGTGTAGGTTTTTTTTTTGTTTTTTTTTTCCCTGTTTTTTTTTTTTTTTTTAAGGAACGCTCGCAGTCAACATGCTAACACCGCTAATAATCAGCAGTGCATATGTTCAAGTTCAGAAAGCCAAAGTCGTGCTAAGGCTACGCGTCTGCGGGAGTCGGTTTCCGCTTATTAACTCTCCCGAGCTGTCCTGAGCTAATTAACAAAATCTGTTAGTTGGAACCGAAACCTGTGAAGTAAGTCTGCTTTCGCAACCTGAAATGTCCACCTCTGCTAATAATGAATGCGAGCCAGTAGGAACCAGGACCAGTTAGTAGTATGCAAAGTAGATGACGATAATTGGTCGGTTTAGGGGTAAAATAGGCCTTTGCAATGAAATAGTAATCTGTTGTTTTATGATGACGACTGGATTTTTGTTCTGATAAAAAGCTTCACCGACGTGCTGGCTCGTCTCTCTCATTTCTCATGTCTTCAACCTCTGCTTATTACTGCAACGATGGCTTCATCCTCTCCATGCTCTCAAGCAGCGCGTGGGGTCTTGCACACCGAGACAGGCAAAGCTCGTCGCCAACGTGGATGGCCGGCGGCGTGACCCGCTTTCGACCCCGCCGCCGCTCTCTCTGACTCTCCGGCACGGAGCCCGCAGCGGGCCGAAATGAGCGGCTGCTCCTCTTGGCTTGAGCTGCCACGCGAGCTGTTAACGACATGCGCTCAGGTGGTCTCTTTGATTCAGTGCCGAGGCCTTTTGGCTTGTTTCGCCATCGCCTTTCAGTGCGGGCGCGCCATGCCATGGTCAGAAATCTGGAGTCTGCCCCCCCCCGCGGGGGCTGAAGATCTACCTGCAGCGGACACCTTTGACAAAGCAGGCTGCCGTGAGCTCATTCCTGTTCGTTTTAGTATTCTGAAAGCAGGGTTTCTCACTCACATACACACACACACACAATTATCTCACTTGAGAAATGGTCTCCTCTTCAATTCCATCTCTTTAGATGATATAATGATCATCACGTTTGCTATGACATTGTTTTAGACGTTACACAGCGTCTTACAGCATTTCACATTAAGCACTTTTTCTCATATTATCACCGAGCTGCGTTTATATTTAATAGTAGCGACCGCTTTGATCAGACGAGGGCGATTTATTTCCGAACTGAGCCGCTGCCTCGTAACCTCGCAGAGTCGCTCTGTCCCGCCTGAGCGAAGCGGCTAACGGCTGTGCCTTTATCACGAAGGCGTGAGCCCCTCGCCGCGTTGCAACCGATGGAAGGATGCCGTTTCCGGAAGAGTACTTCGGTTTCGGAGGCGGCCCGTCGCTCTCGGGACATGCCTCGGCGCGATCTGCCTGCTCCTGCCTACGTTCAGAAAGGTCTCTCTTCCAAAGTCTGCTTGGCCGGGTCCGACGTGGGGCCGGGATTAAGCCTGGAGCAGCTCTCTGCAGAACCTCCGGGTCCGACCCAGAAAGCCAGGACTAACCTTGGGGGGATGTTCCAAAGCCGGATCCATCTGGTTTGCGCGGGAAGGGTTCTGCCTGTATTGATTTCGTAGAACGTACGTACATGAGGCTGTGTTGACACGGCATGTCCCGGAGATCTTGATGCAATGTGGCGTGACCTTATAAGGCTCCATAAAGCCACATGCTTGTGCTGTTTGCTCTGGACTGGACGGGTTGTGGGCGGGGGAGTGAGCGAGAAAAAGAGAGACGGAGGGAGACATTGGGAGCACTGTTGATTGCCCCAGCAGGCTGTGCTGAACGTGGCTGGATATGAAGTGGATTTAGCCCTCAGGAGGCTTTTGGCTGCCTTGCACTGTGCTCCAGACCCTGCTACCTTCACACTAACACGCACGGATTAACACGATCGCGTGCACGGGTGTGTGTGTGTGCGTGCATGTGCACAGGACACGCAAACGCACCTCGCCAGAGAGACGAGATCCGTGCCTGGGCGACTGCTCACGCATGCAGAGCTGGTGGATGGGTCCGTGCCAGCAGGCCATGCCTCCATTTACCGCATGACCAGGGCCTCACGTCTGTAGGGTCAGAGGAGCAGGGGTAGGCGCATCTGGGATGGGGAATGAGGAAGAGCATTCCACACACACACACACACACACACACACACACACACTCCAAGAAGCTATGGTACACCCTGGGTCCTAATGAGCAATTGCCCCTCCAGATCATCATAACCTTCTCGCCGTGGGTGTGTGTGCGTGTGTGTGTGTGTGTGTGTGTGTGTGTGTGTGTTCTTTATGTCTCTACGGGTAACAAATAGAAATACAAGGGCAAATCCTTTTCCTAAAGAGTTGAACTAAATAAATAAACACAGGGCTGAAGCAGAGGCGGGTGTGTCCCTTTTCCCGCGTGCCTTTGGTTGCTTTAAGCTTCGCAGGTCCTCAGGTTTTATGTCTCCTCTCAGGAGCCACTAAACCACGGCGGGGGAGGGCGCAAAAATGACTTTCAAATAAGTTCCCAGCAGTCCGCGCTGGAGATGTGAGGCAGATGCAGCCCAGAGGGCGACGCCGGATGGCGAGGCCACCGTGTGTGTGTGTTTGTGTGTGTGTGTGTGTGTGCGTGCATGTGCATGTGCCTGCGATGCATGCATTTAATAACAAAAGAAAAATCAGTGGCCGATCGAGCGTCTTTGAAACCGCATTCGGGTCTGGCCACGAGTCAAACCTCTAGAAAGACTGCGGCTTCCGGAATCTTCCTCTCCTTACGGTCCCCACCACCACCTGTAAGAGCAGCAGAGATCTAATCTACCGAGCTCACAGCCAAACCACAGCAGTTTTTTTTTTAATGGGTCTTTTTTTTTTGTTGGGCGTGTGTGTGTCAAGGGGAGGGGGTGAGATTTCATAAGATTTTGTTTAATCACCGTGAGAGAAGTCATATGGTGTTAAAAAAAATTTAATTAAAAAACAAAAAAGGAAACAGGAGAGAGGGGCCTGAGGGAGAAGAAATTGAGCCATTACTCCAGTCTGAGATATGTGCAGTCTGTCAGGGCTTAAATATTGCAGAAGATATTGCATAACCGTCGCTAGACTTCATACCGGTTGTATAATTCCACAGAGTCCCGCGCAAGTTCACTGGTATGGGGTGCACGGGGACGGCTGCTTCAGGACTCGCGTGCGTACCGACCCCCAACAAGGACCGTCTGTTACGCGAAATCTCAGAAGCTCAGGGCCCGGATGGCAGCGCTAGCGTTCCCGATCTGGGCGCAGAGGGAGTTACTGGAAGGCGGCTTTAAAAGAGCTCCCCGCTCCGCCCGCCTTTTCCCAGACTCCTCTTTCCTTCCATACGGAGCTGGCGTAGAAACGCGCCGTCGGCTTTTCCGTGACCCGGGGCCCTCTGATCGCGTCCGGAGCGAGCGTCCTCTGTCCTTCTGCTTGGCTTGACTGCGAGGCCTGACTGTGTTTCGCAGGTGATGTGCGATCAGAGTGGAGCAATAAACGGACTTTGGATTTGGGTGTGTGGACATTTGGGTCTGGTTTTATTCACTTATTTGTGTGTGTGTGTGTGTGTGTTTTGGTCTAGATACTCCCTTAAAGAACATCACTGTTGTGGTAAACACCGAACGGTCTCTATAGTGACTTCTTGTCATCTCATTTACATAATCATCGTTGCATCCGATTTCTTTTCGAATTGGCAGCAGAAATGTAATGGAAACATTTTTACCGATCCCATTTATCGCCATTTTCTCCTTTTTAATGCTTTCAAAGCGCGCTTTCTAGTCATGCTTGCTTCTTTCTCCGGGGCGGCGGATACCGACGATGTCTCTGTCTGCAGCGCTCCACGCTCCCGCTGCTCTGAGTGGCACTGAGGTGTATGTACGGGGCGCACCATGACGAATGGACATTTCTTTCGGCCATTTTGAAACCTGTGTGCGTGTGCGTGTGTGTGTTTGTGCCCGCATGTCTTATTGTGGCCATGCACAGACAACAAATGGCATTTTTGCCCTGTGGCATTTTTAAGCTTTTTTTTGTAGCTTTTGAAGGGAGAGCTTAAAATATGTAAAAAGGCTTTATGGCTGCTAGACCCTAAGCGTCATAATTGTATAACCCACCCCCCCCCCACACCACCACTGTGTTGTTGCCGGCTAAGCCTCCGGGCATGCTCCCTCTCAGCGGGTCGAACCAAACGTATCTAAGGGTGGGGGTGGAGGGAGAGGGAATGTTAGCATGACAGAGGAAGCATGGGGTGTATTTATGAAGCTACAGGGAGTTGTGTGAATAATATCTAAACCGGACCTCTTCCTTTCCTAGGGTTATTGCACAACTTTATTGCTACTTTTATAGCTCTTTATAGCTCAAAGGTCCAGCTCCATCTTGGTCTTCGCCCCTCCCACTAGTACCACGTTAACCCTTCACCTCTTTTTCTTGCGGTGCCTGGCTTCGTGGATTCAGTTTACAATTGCGAACGAAGCACGGCGGGCCCCTGGGAGTTTAAATAAACGGCCCCCCGTCTCAAGAACTGGCCGAACTGACCATTTCCCTGCGGGGCTCGAGGGGACCCCTGGACCCACCTGCGGCAATTAGCATAGCGCGATTACGTAGAGGGGCCAAGGCAAGGCAGAGAAAGAGCTGTCTTAGCCAAGCGGCGACATGGTTTATTGGTCCAGAAGAGTCGAATTCAGTCCGACGTCAGAGAGGTGAAGGTCACCCCTGCAGGACATGTCATTTCTCTCTGTGTAACCAAAGCTTGGTGCTGGCCATTAGGTTGACAGGCATGTGTGTGTGTGTGTGTGTGTGTGTGTGTGTGTGTGTGTGTGTGTGTGTGTGTGAGTGTGTGTGTGTGTGTGTGTGTGTGTGTGTGAGTGTGTGTGTGTGTGTTAATGTTTGAAAAGCAAGTGTGTATACACAGTGCCTTAATATGGCACAGTGTTCCCACAGTCAGACACCCAGACACATGAAATGCCTGGGTCTTTTTTTTTTTTTTTTTTTTGCCAACTTTACTCTGTCTCTCTCTCTGTCTCTCTCTTTGCTATGTTTGCTTCATTTTTAATGCTCTCTCAGATGAGAATTTGCAGTGTTCTCTGTCTCAGTAGGTAGTGAAACTCGAACCTGTCACTTATTTGGTGAGCAGGCTTACACGCACACGCACGCATACAAACAGCCATATCGATAGCTAAGAATACACCCATTCTCACATACAGCTGCCAGACATGGACAAAATGATCATTTTACCTCCTCAAAACCAGTATTGTGGGTGTACAGATGGGACCCGCGTGCGCCTGTGTATTTACCCACTATTTCTATCACCAGTTTGTTCCAATATTGTCATATCTTTTAATGCTCCCTGGACGAGACAGACAGAGGAAGTTGCATGTGACCCGTCTCTGTGCAGTCTTCCCGGGTAACCTGTCTTTGTGGTCCCTCCGCTCTCATGACCTTATTGCATCTTTTTAAAATCATTTCATTATATGTTAATGCTTTTTTAATGATCTTTTCTCCTTCACTCAGACATCTTCTTATTCTTTCATTTCTGAATCACCTTGAATCGCCCCGTGTGCGAACCGGGCCGGGTTAACCCGTCGCGCCCCGCCTCGACTTTAGCCTGCCTCATCCGCCCCCGTCCGTGTGGGCAACGTTTACATTTTCGCGCCGTCTGCTCGACCGTCGAGGGAGGGCTGAAGGCCACCTGCTTCTGGAACGGTTCTGCGTCCCGCATGAGCCTCCGTTTTCCGATCTTTATTTCTTCCAAAATTGCAAAGAGGTGGACGACGTCTCCCCCCCTCCCTCCAACCCCCTCTAATTTTTTTTACGGCAAGAGTGTTTTATTCATCAAAGAAAAGGTTCATGCTACGATTCCGATAAGGGAAAGGGAAATAAATTATGCTCCGTCTGGAGCAGCTGTTGCTGTTTTTTGTCTCGGACAAAAGAGTGAAAGCCTTTGTAATTGTTCACGTTAAGCCTTGGTGCGTTTAGTGGGAAACGTTTTTGATTGCTCGTTGGATGGAACATTAGACAGTGGCACGGGTCCTTGACACGTCTTGATTATTGTCTTTTTTCTTCGCTGTTTTTGTTGGTGTTTTCTGTGGTTCTTTTTTTACACACCTGATACCGAGTTGCATTCGGAGACCCCGCACATGCGTGCAGAAAAGCTTCGAGAGAGAACTCGCACAGATGGTTGGCGCAGACAGTGGCTTCGGAGGAGCGCAGGTGTCTCGTGGTCGCAGCTCCATCTGGCTGCGGTCTGGAGCAAGTTCTGCGTTTCTCCGAGATCTAACTGGATACTTCCCACTCTTTCCTTTCACTTCTCTTCTCCTGTGCTTGCGTTCTCCCTTCCTCTCTCTCTCTCTCTCTCTGCCTCTCTCCATCTCTGTCTGTGTTTCTCTCTCTCTCTTCCTCTTTCCTGTCTCTTTCACTCTCTCTCCCTTTGCCACACTGGTTTGACCTTGAGTGCCACAGACGGATCCACCCGATTGTCCTTCGATGGACTGATTTTGAATGGGCACCCCGTCCAATAACACTTCCATGGCTTGCACAGACCAAAGCCATCGGAGGACTACAGAGAGACTTAATAAGGGGCTAGCAGGGGGGTGGGGGCAGAGTCCCGCCTTCTGGTGCTTAGCAACTGTGCGGGACTCTCTCTGCAAGGCTGCCTTGCTGCCGTCTGCGTGTCTCGGGAGCAGCATGGGAAAGCATGTCCTGGAAACCTTTCCAGGGATGTACGGACACGCAGCCAGGGTTACTGTATCCTCGTGCCCCAGTCTAGCTACCCTGCACACAAGCCTCAGGATACGCCACGGAAATGTGGTTACTGACACGCTCCGGTTGCTTAAAGGTTTCAATTTGTAGGCATTACCTGGACCTTAAAGCCAAAAGCAGGCAATTTGGGTGTCAGGACCAGATAGGTGGAGAGTAAATGAGAAGGTACGACAGCATGAGAACAGCAAGAGGGTGAAAAAAAAACTCTCATTCTCTTCTCTTCCCTCCGGTAAGTGTTCGGGTGAGCAGAGGACCGTTCGGGGGTGGGGTTTGGGTGTCGGTGTTGTACTGGAATGGATACACCAGCGTGGCTCAGGGGAGCGAGCTGTCGTGCACTCAGGGGCAGACGCCTGTCTGCCGCTGCCGCTCCACGCCCTCTGTCGTTCTTTCTTTGCTACACCCACAACTCCACCACTCAGACGTTCGTCCCAAGGCTCCTGGAGGGCTGCAGAGCGCCTGATCTCCATCCTGGCCTTCCGACACGGATCCTTGTCCCAGTAGCCCCCATTTAAATCACCGGCAGTTAAGTGCGCATCCCAAATCCAGTCCCCAGTGGCCACTCGGAGCCCTCGCCTTGTAGTGCGCTAATTGGCACTAAGCAGCCGCCCGTGCGGGGTGGCCAAGTTGACGCGCAGCACCGACTGCGGCTGTGTCCTCGGCTCACACGCGGCGCCTTTGATGGCGCTTCATAGGAATTTTTTGCTTTACCAACTTGCGACTGGAATAAAAAGCAAAGGCACGCTCGCCGCGTGCGTTTGGAGTCGGCTCAGGAACGTCGTCTGCCTGCCCTGCTCGTGGAGGTTCTCGTGCTTTTAAACGAGAAAGGAAGCGTGAAAGAAGAGAGGGAATGATGAAGGCTCCTATGGCTCCAAACAGATTGCTCCAGAATGAAAAATGACATTCTGGCTTTTGGCTCCGGTTGGCTCGTCTATCCACCCCCCCCCCCCCCCCCCCCCCGGCTCCTTGTGTCTTGACGCCATTCCCGAGGCTGCCACACAGCCTCCATCTGCCATGAAAGTTTGATTAAGCTGCAGTTTTCAGAGCAAAGACTCGTGGAACGCGGAGGCAGGGAGGGGAGGACAAAAGGTAGCGTCACTGGCGTCTAGTGTTTCTTTTCCGCTGTAGTCATGGCAATAATGGAAAAAGGGAAAAAAACCAAAATGACCCAAGAGGACGAAGGGGACCGAGGGGAGTCCCGTCAGGCGGCGATGTCAGGTTGTCCTCTCGCCCACCCTGTGACGTTTCCTCTGCTGGCGTAGGTGCCCCAGGACCACCACTATCCCCCTCCAAAGTCCAGGGGGGCATAACCCCCCTCGACCCATTGTGTCTGTCATCTTTCTTTTATCGACCGGGCCACCCGAGTGTTGTTCTTGCTCGTTTGCGGTCACACCGCGGCAAATGTTGTGGCTTCTTCGCTTCTCTCGAGCTTCACTAAAATAGATGTTGCGACCTCTCAAGTCTAGCGTGAGAATGAGTAGTACGGTGGGTTTTGACTCAAAATGTGTGGCTGACTTCCTCTTAAGGGTACAGGGTCTGATTTGCATGTTAATATTGGTTTGTTTTCCTGTGACGTGCAATGTAATAAAAGTCCCTCATGGACTACACCGAGGGAGGAGGCCGAACCGACGCCGGACACGGAGGCCTCTGGCCAGCGCAGCACGCCTCGTGGACCTTCACTCCACAAAGCTTGAAGCTGATTCCTCAAGGATTGCCATCAGTCTGACGTGGGAAAACCCTAATCCCAGCTCCGGAATACGGCGGATCGATAAAGATATCCTGCTCTTATGTCTGCAGACATGTGTAAGCATGTCTACCCACGCACATGCACAGAAATGCTCAGATCAGATATATATATATATTCTTCTAAAGTTCTCTCTTTCCCACTGGATTGATTGGCAGTCTATGCCATGTCAATAGCCATTTATAACAGTGAAATATACTTACATCCATGCAAAAAAAGCCTGTAAGTTCGTTCCGCTGTCAGTTCTGGTGTGGAGGGCGTTCCATCACACATCTGCTGTGTTGGAATGTTAGTTTTTTTTGCCTCTGTCTTCTGTTCTTAGTGATGGCAATAAGGAAAGTTTACTTGGGAGTAATTAGCATTGCTAACAGATCCCTACTACCTTTCATTGTTTTCAAGGTTGGCGTGATTTTGAGCGAAACACCCCTCTGCGCCTGTGTTAGTTAACTGACTGTCCTGCTGATGGCTCCCTTCCCACCCACCGCTTGCTAACCCTGTTTTATGAGAGACTTTTATTTTGTTTTGTAGTTTTATGAGAAACTATGTATTTGCCGAGCGCAGAAGCCTGGTGTCTCAGCACCGCCGCACTGACCCAGGATGTTTAAGGAGCGAGGTGGGAGCGGTTGCTGCTGCAACAAACCACTTTCGCGTACGTTCCAGCTTGTCTAATTAAAACCGCAGTCAAATGAGTATAGAGGCCCCGTGGGCTGAAAATAGCCCCGAAATTTGGAATCCCCATTATAGTTTAAGCAAACACCATCAACTTGGCCTGGGAACAGATGCGCAATTGAATGTGGGATTATTTGAGGGTGTTTTTTTTTTTTTTTTGTGGAGAGCTCCTACGTTTTTATCTCTGCTGTGTTGCAGGCCAGGATGGTGCCATGGGCCATCTCGACAGAGACAGAGAGTTGAAGTTAAGGCTGTTCAGAAAAGTACTCGCGCGCCTTTTTGCCGCTTGAGCAATGTGAGACACATCGCTTGCTATTCATCACAGTCTTGCTATTTGCAGTCTTGGAGCCGTCGTGGGGTCGCTGTGGGTGGGCAGATAATCGTTTCTAGTGCTTTCACACGCAGCTCTGGGAGCGCCACATGTGTAAGAGTCACATGCTGGACACATTGACTGATGCAGGCAGACTGGATATCGATTACTACTCAAAGTGACAACAACTCTTCTCACCGAGTGGTCCAATTTTACACCATGGTGGAACGTGTCAAATCGATCTGTTGTGGTTTTTTTTTGTGTGCGTTTTGCATCTTCGCGCATTTGTCTAAATATCACGTGTGAAAAGCTGAAGAACTTCTAATCAGTCGGAGGAACGGACCGTAAAGCCAACCGTGAAGAGGCTGAACCTTCACCTGCTCACCCATCAACCCCGGTCCGATACGCCTCCAGACCTGTGATTCCACATCCCGATTGCCCGTCATATACTGAAGTCAGGAGTCAGCGTCCCTCGGAGCCATTATTAGCCTCATTGGATCGGAGCAAAGAGTCAGACGCTGTCCTTCACCCTTCACCTACAGAAGTCGCAGCAACCTCCGGGCAGGTCGTCTGCCCTGTGGGTATTGACCACTGTTGCCTGGTTTTGGGACTTATACTGCCAAAAAAATGCCCTGGGGATGCACACATTACGGCATGGTGTCCAGAATCCTGGCAGTAAGAGACGAAGACGACAAGTCGTTACGGTTTCTAGCGGGAGCAACTGCGGCACAGCCGAGCGAGCAGGTTGAACCTGAGGGTTTGCAAAGACACCAAGTGCCAGGTCCACCGTGGCAGCTTCCACTGTTTACCTGCTAGAGGCAGAGGTTACAAGATGCGTTAATCCCTAAGTGGGGTTGACCAAGTCTCCATACTGGGCCCACTCTCAATGTGTGCCACTCTCCAGTTTTCTTGTACCTGTGATAGCCAGGTATGGAGGGAATGAGAGACAAGCTGGTGTGTGTGTGTGTGTGTGTGTGTGTGTGCGAGCAGGCAATGGATGAGTGGTTGCTTTGCTGTATTGCGGGAGAGTAGGGGTCATAAAGCTTAGTGAAAATAGAAAATAGTCCCTTGAGCTATTTCACGTGTCGGTAGAGAGAAGCTGTCCGTCATCCTCTCAGATCACGGTGATCGTCATGTGAGAGACATGGAGGCTTTTCTCTGCCATTATCTCTCTCGCCGCCATTATCTCATTATCTCTCTCGCCGCCATTATCTCTCTTGCACTGCTCTCTGTCCTCCTGAGAAGACAAATGCATTGAAGTTTGTCACAAGTCTCGCACTTTTAATCGTAACGCAGACCCCCAAAGCAAAAGACTCGAGCCAAAAGCGGTAAATCGCCTTTGACCTCTCCCATTACCCCCACCTTGTAGGAATGCTGGGACGGCAAATGACACATGGCCCTCGTGAACTAGTTCCGCCATTCCATGTGCATCTCGCTGCTTTGTCCTTGTCCTGGTGCCAGGCTTCCCAGTCAGACCCCCATTCTGGAAGTTTGCTCCTTAACCTCTCGACCGGCCCCCGCTCTGCTCCGTCGCCCCACCCGTAGACCCGTACGCGAAAAGACTACGTTGGCCTTTTAAGTGAGCCATACACAATGAGACAACATCGCCCGTCCAGGTTTACGTCTGGCCGGTGGTTTCATGTGGGGTTACGTGGCGTCGTCTGTTTTTTTGTTTGCTTTTGCGGTTCCCAATTTATTGTTTCCCAGTCGTGGAAAGCATCAGATGGGCTTGACAGAAAACATCAGGAAACTCATGGTGTAGGGGATTGGGAGACGCTAAGATCTTTATATGGAAAACTGGCATGTTCTCATTTTCCTCACATAAGAAACGGACACGCAGCACAGATTACAGACAGTCGTATCATTCGGCCTTCAATAGAAAGTAGTGGCCTGCTGCAACTTGGCATCTTATGCAGAGTGTCACAAAGTGCGGTTCCGGTCGCCTCTCCATGGTGTGTGTGAGAATGGACGCGCTCAGTATGTTGCCCGGTCTCAAACAGGAAGCGGAGCTCTTAAAAGCGTTAATTCTGTGACTGTGAAGAAAGGCGTGACTGTGATGTGCTCTTCATCGTCCCGGTCAGTCTCTTCACCTGGGGTGCCCTCAGATCCGCTTGGCACCGCCCTGCTACAGGATGGGCCTGTACTTAAGATTGTGCCTCCCGGTTGCCATGGTCACAAGCAGAGGGAGGGAATTAGGACTGCAGCAAGAGCCAGAGGCTCTCGGAATTCAGCCAAAATTGTCGGAAGTCATTGGAGAGATAACACAGAGTGATCAGCGCAGAAAAGTCCCTTCCCACCAAAATAACTGTACTGCAAGGCAGTTTTCTGATCCACATGCTGGCTCGGAATCTGTTCTTCCGTGCTTCAGAAGGGGCAGAGGTGGGCTGGCGGGTTGGATCGAAGCAAGTCAAACCTTTCTCCTGCAGCCTGCCAGAGGAAGTCCAGAGGGGTCACATTTCAGGGCCCCATCCGTGTGTATCCAGTGCCGTGGGGAGGTTCGAGTTGTCAGAGCTTCCGGCTGTGTGGAGCTCGGGTTACAACGGTTTGCCACTGCGACAGGCCCCTTTCATGCCGGCTGGTGCCCTATGGGGATGCATTTGCATGGCCCCGATGAGTACCCTGAGCGATGACCATTTTTCACAATGCCATTGCTCAGTCACGCGGTATTCGGCCCTGTAGCACCACGTGGCTCCCATTGTGGAACTGGGACACGGCGGCTCGAGTCTGTGTGTGTGTGTGTGTGTGGGTGTATGTGTGTGTGTGTGTGTGTGTGTGAATTTCTGTGTGTGTCCTGCTGTAATTTGATTTCCTCCTCTGCTGTTCCTGTTTGGCCGATGATAACTGAAATGCTGCCAGCCTCGGGAGTCCTCATTGTGTTTGACCGCCTGTGATTCGCTTGTGTGCTTGGGGCTCCAAAGCAGACTCTTCGCAAAGTCATTCCGGAGGTTTCTCCACACTGCCGCTCACCGCAGGGTGGCCCTGTCCTTCCCCAACCAAACGTTATATACGCTAATCCGCAGCGAGCGAGCCCCCGACACCCATCTTACCGAATCACCCCAAGAATTCGGAACGAAAAGCTGATTGATCCAGTGCAGACTGTCTGGTGCTCAGTGACTTGTGTGATGAGTTGGAAGTGTGGAATCAAGAACCCTCCCTTGAAGCAGTATTCAAATACCAAAAAGTAGAATTATTCAAATAGGATGTATTGTAAAGACCAAGGCCGAAAGCTGATCACGAGTGTAGCCTTGACTAGTGAATGAATTAATTAAATGTCAGGTTATGCTATAGCTCATTTTCCCACAGATGGAGGGAAGACGATTTCTCATTTGGGCGATTTTCAGTGTCACACTCTGCCGTATTGCTGTTAGAGTAACCTGGCGTATCCATATAAGGTAATCACGAGGTAACGGCTGGGGCGTAACGACAACTGAGACATCATACGGGCCAAACGTCCCGTGGACCGATGCTAAAGGCCAGATTACGGCCCTCGGTGAGACAGGAAGTGAAAGGGAGGAGGTTCGACCTGCTGGCCCCCCTTTCTGTGGCTTTCCCGGGGCTGAGTGGGAGCCCCCCATCCAGAAATCTCTTCGCCCACTTCATTAGACTGGTGGCCCCCGTGTATGTTTGACAGGAGCCCCTCCTCATTGATTCAGGTTTAATTGGGCATGGAGGGGGGAGACTTCACCATGTGGCTCCCACCGTCGCAGCTATGCTCTGGTGGATGGGGACTGGCTACGATCTGGCCACGGCCTTAGTGAAAAACAGCTTCTGACCAAAATTAGTGGTGAACCCTCTAGGTGTTGCTAGTGTTTTGTTTCCTGTATGTATGAGTTGAACTGAATTTATATTGAAATTGAGATTTTACAAAGAATCCAGTTTTCAAATGACAAAAGCTACAATTTTATTCACAACATTGCCAAGATTCTTTACTAATTTCATTTTTTTTAATTTAATTGTGCACATTTTTATCATGTTCTACCATGACAACTCTATGGGGTGTGCTATTAGTGCTGTTCATGTGGGTTTAGCTGGGCTTTGGGTCTTTACTATGGCACCCTTGTCTCGGCTCATCTGGCCAGGTTCATCAGAGTTGTGTTAGTGATGCAGGCCACGCCCCATTGTGCCACCATCTTGGTCCAGCAGGGGGCACATGGTCAAAGTTATCCGTGTCCCTTCTCCCAATGAACAGAGTCTGGATATCCCCTGTCGGGCGCCACCTCATCTCCAAGCACCTGCCTTGCATCTTGGGCCTTGGGCTTTGATCTGATAGGTAGATGTAATTTGCATGCTAATGTATCAAGGTTGGGAGGAGGCGGAGCTAAGACCCTCAACCTTGTCTGGGTGACTCTAGTACCATCCTCCCATTCAGCGAACATCATATCAAAGCAAAGCCTTTTTTCACGCTAATGAAATGTCCCTACCATGTGTCCCTACCATGGACACATAACTCTGGTTAATCACACAGTATAAAGTTACCACGAAGTAGTCCCATGTATATAGATTAAATATATATTAAGGATTACCCTGTGAACCATTCACACACTCTTGGATAGTTTTTCGTTTGTAGGCTGGAAGCACTGGTTCTGTTTGGTAGTGGTAAGTTTTTAATAGCAGGGTTTTGGACCAGGAAGGCCGGTTTAAACATCTGCACACTGAAAACAGTAGACTGTCCGTTAGGATAATATCTGCAATGAATTTTCTTTGTAATGTTGCCAGCATGGCCCTTGTTGAGCCAGGCTGATCCAGGAACAGGTGTCATGGTGAAGACTTCTGTACCAGGGGACGTGGGAACACCTGCTGCTGGGCTGTGATGCTCATGGCAGCTTGGCCATGTTTACAGCCTTCCCAGTGTTGTGCTTGGTGGTAGGACCCACGTCTATTTGACTCTTTTGTATGTGAACAGAACAAGAGGCCTGCTTGTTCCATTGCGGTCCCTCTGTAAAGGTCTAGTCTGTTTAACAGAGCAAATTGATTCTTTTGCCAGAGAGCTTTTAGGTTTGGGGAAAGTGTGACCCTCTGTGTCTAGGTAAGTCTCAGGTGGCTTGTGATACAGGAGAAGGCCCTCCGTTTGGCCCCTCCCCCTGCGGGTCCGTCCCGGCCACAGGTCACATGACCTCTTGGGCAGTTGCCATTTGAACTGGCTCTCTTCCACAACTGCTGCCTTGCTTCCTTCTAGTGCTCACTGACATGATGGCATATACATTGTTGGAAATACAAAAAGAATTTTTAAAAAATATGTAACTACCCTGCCCCCACCCCCCAAAAAAGAAAAAAAATAATGGAAGAGCCTTTTAGAGAGTCACTGTGGCTCTCAAATAGCTCTTGCTCTCGGCATCGAAGGCGAGCCGTAATCCGTGCCGGAAGGTTCAGCAGTCCCACTCTAACAGCACCATCTGTCTAGTCATTAGCCTCATTAAGTGGCCGTTAATGTCAGGGCTCACACAGGCCACCAAGACTGGGCTGACACTTGCATCCATCCATCCTCCCCCTCTCCCTTACCTCTGCTCTCCTTCCACCGCTCCGACTCCTCCAGGCTGTGCTCCTCCCTTGGCATCCGCCTCAGTGGAGGTGAGGACATCGTTAGCCGTGAGGTGCTATGCTCGTTAGGAGCACTGGGTGTAATCTGTTCTTAAGTAATCAGTTCTTAAAAGACTTTAGAAATGTTATATATATATCATTTTTTTAATATTATGATATATTTACGTTTTTTAACAGCTGGAGATGCATGTGAAGTCTAGTGAGCTAAGTCATCAGATGGGGATTCGCCACTCTGGATATCAACAATTAATGCCCGTAGAAGCTTTCGGCCGGCTGAAAGACGTCAGGGTTTGTGTCACGCTCGTGGGCCCCGACACTGTGTTCCTGACACTGCTTCCCTGGCATGTGCGCTTAGGCTGGATTTCAAATCCAATGTTCTTCGGTTCCCCGCAGTTGTTTTTACACGTGTGCGTGGGAATAGACAACTCGGCAATGGAATTTCCACGAATCTGTGGAATCAGATTCCTTCAGCAGGTTTTCTCATTGTCCTTCTTTGGGAGAAACAGTATAGGGAATCGCGTTCCTTCGTTCTTTCTTCCTGCTGGTTCTTAATTCCACAGCTGTGGTGCTTTCATTTTCTCCTCCTGCCCTCCGACCGCACCCCAACCAGCCTCATGCCACCCCCCCCCCTTCACCCTCATGCCCACCTCCACCACTAGCACCCTCATGGCCTCCACCAGCTCACCCTCTTTCACAGGACACTTATCTGGTTTTCCGCCAGCGTGCATGCCAGAACAGGCCCCTAGAACATTCCGGGGAGTGTGGCACTTGGCGCCACCCCAAAGCTACCAGGCCTCATGTTCCCACTTGGCTGTGAGGGGCGGGGCTTAGAGACTCGTCTTTGAACTTTTCCCACATGCCGAGCTCATAAATCTGCGTTGTTATTTTTGTCCTTCAAATCTAGGTACTCATCTCATCCTAAAGAGCATATTAATTTCTTGTTAAATTGCAAATAGTGCGTAGCCTCTGGGAACATACAGATGATGAATATTTTGCTTTGTGCGGTATGCCTTCCTAATGCGCTTTACATACTAGCCTGTCTAGCGGCCAAGCTGAATTGGTGTTATGTATTCTCGTCTCCATAATGCCTAGTGGGGAGTTCACACCTCCATTCAGTGCACTGCATGGGTTGTATTCCAGCCCCCAACCCAGCTTATAATGAACAGATATAGTTCCTACTGTTTACAGAAAGGTTCCCTGAAACCCTAAGCAAAGAGACCAAGCGCCATAACATGTTTAGCGTGGTATGTAGTTATCGTCTCACTCGTCTGTGGCTCCTCAAGATTAATCCAACTAATTTTGCTCTTTAATCTCTCTCTCTCTCTCTCTCTCTCTCTCTCTCCATCTCTCTCTTTCATACGCATGTCGCTGCTTGCCTGCTTCGCCCCCCACTCACATCTTCTCCCACCCTCCCCTGCTTTCAGTCAAGAGTCTGGCAACCTGAATCGGCACGATGACTGATGACTAAATGTTTAAATTGCTCCTGTGCTCGTGAGCGCTTGCTCCAGGCCGAGTCTTAATGTCTCTGGCAGCGGCCTGTGTGACTTGCTGCTGTATCGAGGTGCATGCCAGGGCACTTTTGAAACCACCAGCAGAGAGAACACTGGGAAATGGAGTAGAAGGTGGTCATCTTCTTATGTGTTAAGTTGCTTGGACGTAAGAGGACATCGATTGCAGTATCCTGCCTTGCATGACATCATTCCTTTGGGGCATATTAGGATTTAAGCTCCTGCTTATACCTGTTTTTGGAGGTGAGGGTTTGATTGACAGATTCTTCGGTGGGGGGCGGGGTTTTTGGGGTATAAAGAGGGGCCAATGGGCTGTAGGCCAGCATGGCGTTTTAATCTGGAGCTCCTTGCTCCTTTAGCCGTATGGGGGATTAAGTCTGTCTTTGTCCCGGTCTCCAAAGGGCCAATTACAGCACTTTGTGTTGGAGGAGGAGGCGGATCTTACTGTGGAAGTGCCTGTCAGTTTACGAGCACACGGGGAGCTCACCTGCAGTTACTCACAAACACATCTGTACACGCCCCTCTCAAGACTTGAGCGGGAGACTTCCTTCCTGTCGTTTTTCCTGTCATCTCACAGTTAGGCGAGCAGCTGTCATTGGACTCGGACTTCGTGCTGTACATGTCACACCCTGGAACGCGGGTCTTCTCTGACACAGCTTCTGAATAACACCCCTCAGTTGTAACGGACATTAGCGCGCCCGCCACGGGTTTATGGTACCCTGTCAGGCATCGCTGTGTAAAAATTAGCTTGGATAAAAGCTTACAAGGGCTTAACCACTTCCTGTCGTCATCACTGCCATTCTCAGCACCGGAGTCACGTGGCCGAGCGTGATTGGCTGGGCCAGAAGGTGTATCCAGGGCAACGGATGTGATACGGATGTCAGAAGGAGGGCGGTCTGAGTCTGCAGCCTGGCTCCTGAAAATGAATGGCCTTGGAATCAGATGACGATGGGGACAAATGACCTGGAGATGCCCCTTAATTCGTGCTCTGTCTTTTGCTTGCCCCCTCCGTTCTGTCAAAGGCACCTGACGGTTAAAGCTTTTGAAACGTTATGAATTCGAATGGCCATGTGCCTAAGTAATTGCTTCCACCGTTGACATGTCTTCCATTCCTCCTCGTCTCGCTTCTCTCTATCTGTCTGTCTGTCTCTCTCTCTCTCTCTCTCTCTCTCTCTCTCTCTCTCTCCTCGACCCATGTCTCTCCTCTTGCTGACTCATTCCACAGCTGTCTTTCCAAGAGGAGAAAACAGAAGCACCTTAATTGCCCCGCAGTGCTCGAGTGACCTGTGGGTGGTGACTCAGGACATTTTAATGGCAGCTCACTTTGCCAGGGCACCCTTTTCCCAAGATGCACTTTGATTTACGTCGCCGTGCATACGCTTCAACCCTCTCCCCCTTTTTGCCGGTCAGCAAAAAAAACAACTTTTTTTTCCCGGCAGCTTGCCCGGCAGCGTTTATCGATTGCCGGTGTTATTAAGCGCTGCAGCCACGGCGGACGACCGCTCATCACCGTTACTTTGGCTGCCGCGATGGACGAGTGACAGGTGCCGTATTGTACATGCAAAGTAAGAGGCTTTTGAAGGGAAATGCGTTCGTCTGTGGAGAGCATCTCCGCGGCTCCTTGTTGTTCCGCGGAGCATCTCTGCGGCTCTCTGTTGTTCTGCGGAGCATCTCTGCGGCTCTCTGTTCTGGTTTTGTTGTGCACAGTTGATGTTTTTTGTCCTCTCTGCTGACGTTTAAGGGAAGAAACATCTCTTGAGAAGAGGTCTGAAGTTAAAGCTTAATGTGAAAGTTTTGCTGAAGTAGTGTCCTTACAGTACAATTTTAAGGAAAAATCTTGGAAGTGTTCGGTTCTTGGCCCAAATTGGAAAAGACCAAAAAATACCAAATCGACAGGTTTGTCTCTCGATCACACAAGTACATGGCTTTCCGAATGTGAGAAGGGGTGATATTTAGTATCTTTTGATGACACTAGTATAGGGCTTTCTGAATGTGAGAAGGGGTGATACTTAACGTCTCAGGTCACAGAAGCTGTGCCAAAGTAAAACGAAAATGACTGCCAACAGTCTTTGGCCCCGAGGGACTCTAAGGTGACGATTGGGTTTCACACACGCCTCTCTTTCTCTGACACAAACAGCCTTTTTCTTTCTTTTCCCTAAGCACTAAAATCCAAATGACACTTTCCCATCAATGCCTCATCTGTCAGCCGACACTGCAGGGGAAATGCTGGGTGTCGTATCCTACTGTAAGCACCGAAGGTCCGGGTTGCTGAGGTGCGTGGGTGTAGCTGCTCGCTGGTGGTCTCGCGGCTGGGGGAGACGCACGAAGAGGAGTTCCCTTCCTCCCCTGCATCCCTCCCCAATACCGCCAGGCTGCGGTAGTCTGAAGCTCAGAAACGGACCAGGCTTAGTCCCTGGAGGAGCTCCTTTTCCCTCCTTTTGATGTAGTCTTCCTCCTGTCTTTGTGCTTTCTCCACACAGCCTTTCCTTTGACCTCCCTGTTTCTCACCAAACTTTTCTGTTCACTTTCTCCCCTCTCTTCCACACCTCTCCTCATCGGTATTCTCCCCCGCTCGCCACCCTCCCTGCTTTTCCCTTGCGTTATTTTTACACCCACATCCCACTTGCTTTCCTGCCCCCCCCCCAAAGCCCCCTCCCGCCCCGTTCAACTCCGTCCGTTAGCCAGGCTCGTCTGCAGCCCGAGGCGCGCTATCGATCTGCCACAGACGCCGCGCTGGCCAAACGGAACGGGTGGTGGAGGTGGAATTGTGCATCGATACTTCCTTAAAGGCTGAGCAAAAGAGGACCTGTCTCCTCGGCGCTGACCTGCTGGTTTTTCTGTCTCTCTCTCTCTCTGTTTCTCTGTCTGTCTGTCTCTCTCCGCCTCTTGAGAGAGGGAATGCACCATGCAGAGTTATTCTGGTCTGTCTGTCTCATTAGCTATTGAGAAAGTGTGAGGGCAGTTCTGACAGTGAGAAGGAGTTCATGAAATGGAACTCATTGTTCCTTGTGCTGTGGGGATCTGTCATGTACAGTCTCGGACAAATATCTGAAACGGGTCACTTCAGAAAATGCTCTATATTACCAGTTTAACGGAAAGTGGCACAGCATCGAATACACGCTGCGTTGTAGGATCGAAACGGCAGCCGAGTCAAAAGACACGAGAGCTCAGCACTGAAGCCTGAAACCTCTAGCCTGAAACCTCTTGAATCTGCATCTGAAACAGACGCTAACCTTGGCTTTGGAGAGCCTACCAGGGCATCCGTTGGGTGCTGAGACAGGTACAGAAACATGACAGCACTGCCGACCAAAGTCGAATAAAAGTATCACCAAAAAGAGAGAGAGAGAGAGAGAGAGAGAGAGAGAGAAAATAAGGACACAAGCTCCTAGGACACAGGAAGTGATGCTGCTAGGGCTATGTATTGCCGGTAGCTTCACGATATGATATGTATCACCATATGGGCATCACAATACGATACGTCTAACAGTCTGTTATGTAAACAATTCTTTTTATTAAGGTAAATGTTACAAAAAATGGTTTCCCCCCCCCCCCCTTTTTTTTTTTTTTTTTTTTTTTTTTACAATAATACACTAATAAATAATAACTAATGAAGACCAATACCATAATCAACGGGACATAACATTTAAAGTGCCAATACCGAGATTAGAAGGAAAAGTAAAAAAGAATTCCTGAAAACAGCTAACAGCTTCCAATCTCCCACGATCAGGAAAGGAGTTTACAATTTTATTAGAGCTCACACATTTTGTTAAAAATGAAACAAACCAAAATGTCACCTCCTTTTCAAAAGCCACTCAATTTTTTTCTCTTTTTGAGCTAC
>NC_137516.1:15032500-15037500 GCF_041902795.1 Electrophorus electricus
AGTGCCTACTGTCAGCGGTGACTTTGCAGAAGAGAGTGCATATTTTGAAGTTTTGCCAGCAGACTAAAGTTGCCCACGCGGCCGCGGAGTTTCGGCGGGAGTGACAGAGGTCGTTGACTGCGGTTGCGTGGAGGGTCCTCGGCCTGCTAAGTGCGTGTGAGTGAGTGACGAGCCAGGTCAAAGAAGTGCTTCCAAAATAAAATAAATTATATATATATATATATATATATTCTAAAATGTATTTTATTTTGGAAGCACGAACGGACGTGAGATCTATTGCCCACGCTCTATATTCATGCGGATTCGTGCGGCTGCTTCAATCATCCGCATGAATATAGAGCGTGGGCAATAGATCTCACGTCCGTTCGGCTCGTGCAGAGCAATGTCCAGACACAGACGTTTGAATATTTCTCAGGGACTTTTATTATGAAATGCCGAGTGCGTTGATAGATTGTGCACTGACGTGAGTGTGGAGCGATCGGGTCTGACGGGATGTTCGTTATGGAGCTGATGCTATGGCCTCCAGCTTTGTTTGCGTTTAATCCGGGAAGACAGAGGCCCTGCTCCTATCCGCTGTCTGCTTTGTTTTTCCCTCTGTCAGTCCACGGCGCCCTGAGTCTGACGTGTTATCTCATTAAGAGAAGAAATGACTTTGATAAAACATTCCAGCTGCAAGCCCTGCATATCTGCTACTGTTACAAAAGTTCACTGAAGTCTCTCTCTTTCTCTCTCTCTCTCTCTCTCTCTCTCTCTCTCTCTCCATGGATTTTCTGCCTACTGCTGTTTCTGTTTGCTGTTCATGTTGGCACATGAAAGGTAAGCGATCTAACAGTGGAAGGGGGTGTGTGTGTGTGTGTGTTAGCGTGTCTGCATGTATACGTGCGTTTGCGGGGCGTCTGGTGTATGTGTGTGTGTGTGCGTGTGTGTGTGTGAGCATGCAGAAAGCTCTTAGAGCACACCATACCCATTGAGATATGAACACATGCAAAGGTTGACGTCACGTCGGTGTTGACGTCACGTCGGTGTTGACGACACGTCGGTGTTGTCTTCGGGACATTTGGGAGATGCTGTCAAAGGTTTTATTTTTCTCTCCTTGGCAATGAACCAAAACTGTTCCTTATGATTATTGAGGTTAGGATTGTAATGGTATTACATCATTCAGCTGTGCAATATTAGAAACACCCCACAAAGGCAGCAGTAGAAGACGTTTGTGCGTACGTGTGTGTGTGTGAGAGAGGGAGAGTGGGAGATGCACACATGTGTTTGAGCACGAGAGAGCAGTTCAGACAGTCGCTAGGTCACTATCTGTCTGAATGCGGGACAGCGCAAACGCTTCGACTGCCCGAGATATCAGCTTATCTGTTATAAAGACTTTCAGACTTCATAACAAATTTATTTAGTGTGTAGACCACACTGCGTGTGTGTACATCTGTGTGTGTGTGTGTGTGTGTGTGTGAGAGAGAGAGAGAGAGAGAGAGAGCAAGGAAGAGGGAAAGATATCTGTCCGTGTGTTTAAAAATTATGGTCTTGTCCCCCCAAATTCGAAGTTCACTTCAGTCTGCAGTTTCACACTTAGAAATGATTTTCTGGCACGTCAGCGTGCGTGTTTGTGTGTGCGCGGGGTGGGCAGCCATCGTCTGCTGCTAGCGTGTGACTGATAGAGCGCATCTCTGATGTGATGTCACACGCCGTGCGCTTCAGTGCCTCAGAAATGACATCCGGCCTTTCAGAGGCAAACTCAACACTGCCTGCCCATAACAGATCCGGAAACCAAGTGTGTGTATGTTTGGATGCGTGTATGTAGATGTGTGCCAGCGGGGGGAATGTGGCGTGCACATATTTGGATGTGTGCATACACACTCTTTCCCTTGTGTAATATAGTCCGTTGCCATTGGAAACACTCATTCCAGTCACTACTTAGACCTCTGGATGAGGGCGAAAGCTATAGTCAGTAGAGTCAAGGTTCCAGATCTTCCTCTATCACATGTGCATCAGTAGCTGGACCAAAGATCCATTGAGATGTAAGGTAGCTGCTCCAGAGACTGTGTTCTGGGGACTCCACCGCATTCCCAGCATTCCTGTCTGCCCAGCGTGGGTCATTCAGCAGCCGCACCCCCGGCTGCATTCCAAACCAGGTTCTTTCAGACAAGGCCTGAAAGTGCCCAGACTATTCTGCGTTCCCTCAAAACAGGCCAGCAGGCTGCGAGATGCCCAGAAGACTGTAGCTGGCATTTACCTTTACAGAATTTATGAGAAGTTGAGGGTCTTGCTCAGGGGCCCCACATTGGCAACTGGTAGGGCTTGAACCAGCAACCTTCTGAGTACCAGTTAAGTACCTTAAACCACTGAACCAGCACTGCCACTGTTAAGGGGCGAATGAGGGGGATTCTCCTGTATTCTGTCTGTGCTAGACCTGAACCTTCTAGGCTTCTGGAGCCACTGATTTTGACACCTTTTTCTGTGTGTGTGTGTGTGTGTGTGTGTGTGTGTGTGTGTGTGTGTGTGTGTGTGTGTGTGTGTACGGTGGGGGCAGTGGGTTGCATCCACACAGAGTGTTTTATTTGTTACTGTTCAATGGAACATACTTGACTTTTGGACTCGGAAAACTGGCTCTACGTGTGTGTGTGTGTGTGTGTGTGTGTGTGTGTGTGTGTGTGTGTGTGTGTGTTTCTTTGCTTGGAAAACTCCATGTTGCCTGGTCACTGTACCATGCACTTGTTTGGCCCTTTAGACTCAGTGAGTGTGTTTGCGTTTCTTCACAGTTACATAACACACTCTACCTTTCTTCATTATCCGCTCTCATTATGCGCCTCTCGTCCCCGTCTGGCACGGGGCGTGCGTGCGTGCGTGCGTGCGTATGTGTGTGGTGCATGGCAGAAGTAAAGCGGGGTGTTTACCCGCTCTGATGACACGCTGACACCTCCCTCCCTCTGCTAGCCTGCTCAATTACTCCACAGCGGTGGTGGCAGGCCGCTTTAACACGGCAGCCACTAGAGGGTGCTGTGGTTCTCTCCCCTCACCCGGCTCCTCGCTGAGGAAACTCGTCCCCTCGCCGTATCCTGTTGTTAAAGTCGTTTATGAGCTGAACCGTGCTTGTTAGCGCACGACGACGGGCCGTCTGTCGGGACGCCGCCGCCCCGCGCTCCGTCACGCCAAGTAATGACGCTCCGTTCCACAGGCAGTTTGAAGATACCTGTATAGTTTCCTCAGAGGCGCGGAGGCTGGGTTCTTCTACACCGTCGCCGGTACAGCACCTAATGGGCTGTGTGGTTCTGTTATTTCGCTCCTAATGAGATCCCAGGGCGCGGGAATTTAGCTCACTCTGCCGAGGTTTTGTTGCCTGCTTTTTCTTTCATGTCGAGGGTTTAATGGTGACGTCAAGCGCCGTGGGCTGGTGTGGGGTGTGGTTCTGTCCGCCGTTTCGGGAACGGGAAGGCAAAGCCGCTCTGGGGAGGGAAGGCGTTCCTGAAAGCTGAAACAGGTGGGTGTTCCAACATGCTGAGGAAGATGGGCATTCCTAAATGCTGAGGTAGGAGAGCGTTCCTACAAACTGAGGCAGACGGGCGTTCTGCTCGGCTGGCTTCCGGCATCTGAGAAGTGAGAACGCTAGTGTGAGTTCAGTCCCGTGTTGAAAAAGGGTTTCCCAGGAATGTCTGTATGGAGTGTGTGTGTGTGTGTGTGTGTGTGTGTGTGTGTGTGTGTGTGTGTGTGTGTGTGATGGAGGGTTTCCTGTTATGACACACACATTTCATTTTTTTAAACCACAGTGGAAAGGGGCCTCAGTGTAACTGCACTGTGACCACACAAACACACACACACACGCGCACACACTCAAACACAACAACTACACACACACACACACGCACACACACACACACACACACAAACAATTCAAATGATTAATATCCCTGACCTGGGCAAACAAAACATAAATCCTGCCAAAACAATCTTCCTGTCACCAGCGTGTCATTTGATTAGAAGAAAAGAAAAATTCTGTTGTTTCAGTACTGCTGGGAATGTTGGGACAAACACACACACACAGTCTCTCTCTCTCAAAGCAGAATGACTAACTAATTAGTCAGCCCTGTGCAGTGTGAAGGTCTGAGAATCACAAAATTTTATCATAGTTATTAGAGCCTCTCTCTCTCTCTCTCTCTCTCTCTCTCTCTCTCTCTCTCTCTCTCTCTCTCTCTCTCTCTCTCTCTCTCTCTCCATCTCCCTCTCCCTCTCTCTCTCTCTCTCTCTCTCTCTCTCTCTCTCTCTCTCTCTCTGAGTTTATCACCTCAAGTTTCTCTATACATGTGAACAGTAGCAGGTGTGGCAGAATGTGTCAGCTGTAGGATGTGTTTACTGTTTACGTACACACACACGCACACACACACGCATGCTTGCTCCGACAGTGAGCCACAGCCCAACGCTCATTAGCATGTGCACATTGATTGGACTGCGGTAATTAGCTTTTTTGCTACGTAGCCGAAGCTCCCGTTAGACGGCAATCGATTAGCCCTGCGCCCGCCCCCGGGGAGCGCTAACTGCTGCGCTCGCTCATCGCCGCCGGCTGTCGATCCGAACTCGCCTCCGCCCGGTCCCGGCTGGCCGCGTTCCTCATCAAGCGGAGTTTTGAAGCGTCGCCGGCATTTGGGAGCGGGACGTGACTTGTCGTGGGAGACGCAGGGAGGGAGGTGTTTGAGGGATCGTAGTGCACATGGAAACTGAGCTAACGAGGTTAACGCGTACGGGTTAGAGAGGTTTTTTCTCATCCAAGCACCCCGTAACCCAGGGTTCATGAGTTTGACCTCTTTACTCCCTTGTGGAACTCTGGGTAATTTCCTTAAACATAAACATTTCCTTAAACATAAACAGTCATCAAACATTCATCTCCGAGCCGATGCTCTCCAGATACACTGCTGTGCACTTATTCAGACAGGCCGTGCTTAATCCGGTTACACACCCACACACACACTCGCGCACACACTTGTGCTGTCTGGCCCAGTCTGAGA
>NC_137516.1:15040000-15065000 GCF_041902795.1 Electrophorus electricus
TGCACATATCCATCATGTTCTGAAAACATTAAATTACTGTGTGTGTGTGTGTGTGTTTGTGTGTGTGTGCATATTTATATAGACTTTCCTTCTTCCCTTCTCCGGTACGTTTCTAAAGGCAGGACCCCCGTGCGTCTCTCCCCTCCCCTCTGGAAGACCGCCGAGACGGCCACAGACGTGTCCTGCATTTGCAGCTGTAATCTTACTTCTTTCGTTTCATCCCCGCTGTGGCCGGTTTCTTTATCTGCTGTGTTTGCTCCCATCACTCTCTCCACCCCCCCCAGCTGAGCAGAGTCTCTGAGCACTCACGGCAGGGGGCGGAGACTGGAATAGGGCGGGAGCGAGGGAGGGTGGATCAGCCTACACCTCCCCATACTGCAGAAGGTGATTGAAACTGTGTGTGTGTGTGTGTGTGTGTGTGTGGTCCATGCCTGCTGGCATACAACTGAGCAAGCGCTTGCCCAGCTGGTGGCAGCTTATCTGCCCTTCACGTATGTACCGTGGCACACCTCTCTTCTAACACGCCCAGTCTGCGTGCTGCCTGCATCATGTATGTGCTGTACATCATGGTCCCAGTCCCACACACCCCCAGGTCCGTCAACAGGCCCCTGGAAAGAAAACGAAGCGTAAAGTTTGTGCGGACTAGCTTGATCATTCTTAAATGCTCTTTGGCCGTTTTCTGATTCGTATTTCCCAAGAACATCTAAAGAAAGCAATTAAATCAGAGGACTCGGCCGACCCGTTTCCATGTTCCGTTGCTAAGGAGGACTCCCTTCCTGACCGCGGTCTCATGGTGGTAGCCTAGCTTAATGCAACGCTTCGTTTCTGCCTTATCGTCGATGCTGGCACACTGGAGAAACGTCCTGTGGCTCTCCCCACTGCCCTGGACACCAGACCAGACCATTATTTTCACAAAATCTCTGTCCTTGTATCTGTGAGAGAGATTTCAATCTCTGGTAAATTCTAGCAGTGGTAAATATCTCTGGTAAATTCTAGCAGTGGTGGTGGTAGTTATTGTGGTGGTGGTAGTTGTGTTAGTAGCGGTGGTGGTAGTTATTATGGTGTTGGTAGTTGTGGTAATGGTGGCAGTTGTTGTGGTGGTGGTAGTAGTATTAGTGGTGGTAGTTGTGGTGGTGGTGGTGGTTGTTATGGTGGTGGTGGTAGTTGTTGTGGTGGTATTTGTTGTGGTGATGGTTATTGTGGTGGTGGTAGTTGTAGTAGTAGTAGTAGTAGTAGTAGTAGTAGTAGTGGTAGTAGTTATTGTGGTGGTGGTGATCGCAGTAGTAGTGGTTGCATTCCAGAAAAACTGCCATTCTGTGGTGGCACACAAGAAATAAATAACCATCATAATCATCATAATAACAATAATAATAATAATAATAATATTTCAACAGCAGAGTATGGGAGCTGGCAGCTATAAGTCAGCAGAATTCTACTGGGTTCACGCTAACTGGTTGCGCTCTGGTTCCCTTTATCATCAGCCCTGTATTTTCTCTCCATTTTCAGGACTTCCAGTAGAAACTAGTTTATTAACTACATCTTTTTTATCTCCCCACCACAGGAAGTTCTACTACATCACCCTGCTGCGCGACCCCGTGTCGCGCTACCTGAGCGAGTGGCGGCACGTGCAGCGAGGAGCCACGTGGAAGACGTCTCTGCACATGTGCGACGGGCGCACGCCCACCCCGGCCGAGCTGCCTCCCTGCTACGAGGGGGCGGACTGGGCTGGCTGCACGCTGCGCCAGTTCATGGAGTGCCCGTACAACCTGGCCAACAACCGGCAGGTGCGCATGCTGGCCGACCTCAGCCTGGTGGGCTGCTACAACATGTCCTTCGTGCCCGAGAAACGGCGAGCGCAGCTGCTGCTGGAGTCGGCGAAGAAGAACCTGCGCGACATGGCCTTCTTCGGCCTGACGGAGTTCCAGCGCAAGACGCAGTACCTGTTCGAGCGTACCTTCCGCCTGCGCTTCATCCGCCCGTTCGTGCAGTACAACAGCACGCGGGCGGCCGGCGTGGACCTGGACGATGGCACGGTGCGCCGCATCGAGGAGCTGAATGAGCTGGACATGCAGCTGTACGACTACGCCCGCGACCTCTTCCAGCAGCGCTACGTGTACAAGAGGCAGCTGGAGAGGCGTGAGCACCGGCAGCGTGGAGGGGTGGGGGGCGGGGCCGGCGACAGCGCGGCCCGCGACGAGGCGGTGGAGGCGGAGGCCTCACGGCTGCCCACGGAGGACTACATGAACCACATCATCAACCGCTGGTAGCCCACCCCCAAGCCCCCGGAAGGGGGGGGGCATCCGAAGCAGGGGAGCGGGGAGGGGCGCTGCTCCGTCACCCGAGCACGCGCCCCTTATCTCTCCGCGGATGGCAGACGGCGTTCCCGGCCCCTTTGGAGCGCCGTGGGAAAACCAGGAGTCACGGCAGAGCCTCCAAGACTGAGCGAAGCAACAATTACGTAAAGCGGTTTTCCCGCCTAAACGTCTGCTGCCATTTCAGCCATGAATTAGGTTTTATTTGTTTGTTTGTTTTCAGGGTCCTCATGTTTTTTAGCACTGACACCAACAATGCTACCTAAGGGTTAGTAGATGGAATCGGAACAGCTTGTCTTAGCCGGCGTTGGGAGACCCGGCCCACTTCCTGTCCCTGTTTTGTTGCGCGTTGGACCATAGCCATTATTTAAGCCATCCGTATGCCGCAAGGGACCCGTGGTCGGTCATATGCACGGACGTGCTCGTGGTGAATGTGAAGCTTTTGGTGTCACTGACCTCCACCCAGCCTCCAGCAGGTGGGGCAGAACACGGGACGGGGTGTCAGCGGGGACCGACCAGCGTGGCCCTGACCCCCGAAAGCTATAGAGGTGAACTGGAGACCGGTGAGGTGGACGGCACCCGTGGGGAAATCGAGGGAGAATGCCGCCTCACTTTTTTTCAAAGATGAGTTCAGAGGTGTGCAACCATGTGCAGTATCGAGACAGCTCCTTTGTGTTGGGCTATTGCAAGAATGTTGCTGTGTGTGTGTGTGTGTGTGTGTGTGTGTGTGTGTGTGTGTGTGTGTGTGCGCGTGTGTGTGTGGGAGGGAGAGAGAGATGCTAAACCCCCAATCATAGAGAAGTAGCAGACATGGCCTTTCTAAATGTCCTCACTGATCTCAATTCTATCTGACTACTCACATGTGTATGCAAAGGAGATAATGTGAGAAGTGTGTGTGTGTGTGTGTGTGTGTGTTTGTGCATTTTACTGAGTCTGAATGAATGTATCATGGATGGATATTTGTTCATGTGTGACTAGGCTTTTCCTGTGTGTGTGTGTACGTGTGCACGCGTGCGTGTGTGTGTGTTTGTGATCTCTTGAAGCCGTGGACTTCAGGGACTGAAGCTAAAGCCAGTAAGGGAACGAGGAAGCCCGTGACCTCCCAAACATGCTGCTAAACGCAGCATGTCACACGGCTGAGCGCCCCGGCAAAGCTCAGGGAGCCGAGACCCACGTGCACTGTCTGCGGACGCGAGTTATCCCACTGGAAGTCTCCCGCGCCCCGTTCAGCCTGCCCCCCACAGCCCGGTGGCGAAGGCCCACCAGAGCTTGGCCGTCGGACCGCGCCTCACAGCTGTGGTGCCTGCACCTTTCAGCCATGTTTATCTGGTTATTTAACCAAGTCTGGAAATCCTTTTATCTGGAAGTTTGTTGTTGTTTTGTTTTGTTTTTTTTAAGTTTCATGGCAACAAGACTTCCCTCAACTTTGGGTCGCTCTGTTGATGTAATGCTACATCCTCTTCTGAAAAAAAAAAAAAACAACAAAAAAACAGTGGGGGATCTTTCAGGGTCTGGCAACCCGAGCTACGGCTGCAGCGAACTCGGGTTCTTCTACGGATGTGTCGTGCTAGAGGCGGGCTCCGTCCGTTTCTCAAATCCCCTGCCTTATGTTAAGGAGGGTGGAGTCACGGCCTGGGCCCGCCCCTCTCTTGTTGCCACGGGAGGCGGGGTTTTTTTTAGATCTGCCTGCAGTGTTCGGCGGGCGCATTGCTCGGTTTCTTTAAAAGCTGTGACTGAATCAAAATGTATACGATTGGAAGTATTACAGCACTGGACAGTTCGTGAACTTTGCCCCCCAGATCATGTGTTCTTCTCATCCCACGTCCTTTGACCTTTGCCTTTCTTTCCCTTTAGCATTACAAACATGGATCATCAAAGCAAAATAAAAGAGAAGTTTCATTTTTATATATTATCAACTTGTTGTCTCATTTTCTTACTAAGACGCTTCACGGTGGCGTGAGCAGTTTGGAGTCCTCTTAAGATAACCTTTCCCAATTTAAAACAAACCCCAAAATATTGGGCACCCCAGCCAATTTTACTGTACTGGGTGTCTCATTTAAACCAACAGCTGTTCTCACAAGATCCTCCCAAATTCAGCATTTATTTTCAAGCCAAAGTGGCATACGGTTATTACCAAACACAACAGCAGTTGAGGGTCTTGTTCAGGGGCCCCAACAGTGGCAACCAGGCCAGGGAGGGACTTGAACCAGAAACTTTCTGTTTACAAACCGAGCACTTTAACCACTGAGCTACCACCACCGTCTCAACGTCTCCTTTCCGGTCGTTGGCAAACCGCAGGAGCCCAGCGGCTCGAGCCACTCCACTGCTCCAGACCGCTCGCGCAAGCCGTTCCTGGATCCAACCGCGGTGTAGGCTGAGGGGTCACGTTAGAGAGATCAGAGTAACGAGCAATTGCTGTGGCATTTAACAAAAGAATTGGGAGGAAGACGGGGCGCCAGGGATGCATAATGGTCCGGACTCCGCTCCGTGTTTGTCTCCTGACGCCCATTTTCTTGGTGGCGCGCAATCAAATAAAGGATTTCTCCAGGCATGCAATAGCATAAGCTATATAGATGAGCTCTGCGTAGTCCAATCGTATTCAGATTTCCCAGCTGGCATGCTAGTTTCAACACAGACACTTTGACGTGCATATATAAGCCTTCGTCGTTATCTAGGTGGCTGGAAGCAGGCGTTCCCGGGCCAATCCTGGCGGCTTCTGGGGCTTTCAGTTACTTGAAAGGTGCTTTAGCATTGAGAAGCTCTCGTCTGGGTCGTTACGGGTGGTTGAATGGAAATCTCCGGAAGGCGGGCTAGCTCGATGCAGCATTTTTCTTTAAATATGCTGGGGGGGGGGAGTTTAAAACAACCTAAAATCGTTCCCTGATGTGTAGCTTAAAGCGGGATTCTGACGGCCCAGCGCAAGAAGACGCAGACCGTCGTTCAGACCAGTGTGCCATTCGCAGGGGAAATTTTATTGCCAGGAAATCAAATAGAATTCATTTCCCAACCTATCGAGAACTGTTTAGATTGTCGTCTCCTGTAGTATATATTCAGCCTGAGCTGTTTGTCCCACTTACAGTGACCCAGGAGTCACAATGTTTTGGCAGGGGATCTCTCTCTCTCTCTTCCTCTTTCTGTGTCTGTCTTCCTCCCTCTCTCTCTCTCTCTCTCTCTGTGTCAGGTACCTCAGCACGCACAAGGCCCCGCCCCGCAGCATCTGGACCTGGGGCCCGGAGCCACAGAACCGGCTGACTCAGACGAGCGGGGTGCTTCCGTTAATTACGACCCCACTCCCTGGCGGGGGCCCCCAGCCTGCCTACCTTCCTGCCGCCCATACGGAAGGCAGAGAAGTCTTGCATCAGCAGCCATTATCATCTCAAACGGAGAGGGGCTAAAAGCACCCCAGCTCCTCCCTGTGCCAGACTGCGAATGAATACCTGGCCCTGGGCCCCTGGCCAGGGGCCACGGCCGACTGCCTTGTAGCCGCCGTTCTGCTTGAGATAAAATAGGATTTCTCGAATATGGTATGGTGAGGCAGGTGAAGCAGCTACAGAGATAGAAAGAGAAAAAGAGAGAGAGCGCAAGAACCTGGCTGTACATCTGGAGTGTGTGCTGAAACAGCTGAGGCAACACAGTGAGCCTCTGGTCCGCGATGTGGCTAACTAAGCAAAAACCAGCGGGTGAGAAAAGGCTCTTCTCGGGGAAAACGCGACGAGCAGGGACAATGGTGTCTGTTTTAGCCAATGGCGTGCTTTTGTTTTTTTTCCTCCACATTGATACAGTATAGCGCAGGGTCGCCTAGCACTGGAAATGGCATTGCTGCTGGTCGTTTTCTTGCCCGATTCACTACAGAACGCTGAATAAAATGCGTGATGAGTAATGGGCATCGAAGTTGATCGATGCGGTCATTTCTGGTTTTGATGACCGGTGCTCTCTTTTTTTTTTTGCCGTTTCTGGCTCCTTGCTTGCAGTTAGATAAGACGTGCTCCTCCATTTCCAACACGAAAAAACAAGGAAGAAAGAACCCCAAACCCACAAACAAAACGGAAACCACTTAAGCCGTAATGAACCGTAACCATTAAATCAGACTGAAGCTCCTTGAAACGATGTTGGCTAGCTAGCAAAATCGCTCCCGCACAACGCTAGCAGAGAGGCCATGCCAGCTGCCACCCATGGCCCCTCTCCAATATCCAGTGAATGATCTATAATGGAACAACCTTGACCCCATGACCAGCCTGTTCCCCTGACCTCTCCCCACGCAGCGGGCTGTCACCGCTGATATACCATTTTAATTCAACCGAGGAGCACTCGGTTCGAGGACCCCATCATGGAGGTGGGGGGGGAGGTGGGGCAACGCTTCGGCCGGCCTGCTGTAGCCCTTCCGCTGGATATTAATATCCCACGCGCCCTTGTGGGTTCGACCCGGGAGTGGTAATATCCGGCGGCCTGGTCGTGGCCCATATCGCAAACGCCACGTGCACTTCGACTTCTGGCCTGCAGCTTGGTGATCAAATATTTACCAGCCTGGAGACTAAAGACAGAATGGGGCAGGAGGCTGGTCTCTTTGTTTGGGGACTGGCTCAATGAGGAGCGTTCCCTGAAGCACAGGCAGGGGAAAAAAGAAAACAAAACAATATCATCCCAGCCATTAGGAAAACAGCCAAAAAAAATCTATCACCATATAAAAGAAAGTTCGCGAGCAGCAGATAACTTCTTCCAAATGGCTGCGTACCAACCATTACTACCGACGTTGAGCCGTTGTTAGCTGCAGCGGGGTTTTGAAATTCATCGTTTTCCTTTGTTACAGGCCTGTTTAAATAAGAAAGCATTCTTTTGTTGAATTTATAGTGAACCGAAGCTGCTGTATCCTAGGAGCCCTTCCGTAATCTGCCATTTCACAGCGCTGCCTTTCAGAAGATGCGCACCGTAAGAGCTTCGGTATTTGTAAGCTCGATTCCTGAACTTTTGGGAATGGAACACTGCCTGGCGGGCGGGTTTAGCGTGAATGTGACGGTTGGTGCACTCAGGTGAACAGGAACAGATCAGTATGCGAGCCCATAAAAGAGAATTAACACGCTTCCCGTCTTGACCTTCTAGGAAACGTTAGGCTCCCTGGAATCTGGAGACCGGACGGCATCCCTGCAGACGGAATCATTGGTGATGTGGAGATGATCTGATCTGTGCATAACATAAAAATAGATATTTCTTTGCAGGGAAATGGTGAAATTGGACTTCTCTTTCTGGTAAATGGGTTTGTTTACACTGTCTGATTAAGTTCTGGTTGTGATTCTGGTTGTGATAAAAGGGGTGTACCAGCAGGACATAACCTTGGTTGAGAAGGCTTGTCGAGGTGAAAATGTTAGGACTCCTCAGATTTTTAAAAAGCGGGTTTTTTGGTTTTTTTTAAACATTAGTTTCATGTAAACAGAATGTAACGCTGTCTGAGTGCGCGGGGCATGGAGCAGGATGCACAGACCTCCTCGACGTTGTGCAACATTTAATGACATTAAACACACGTGATAATGGTGGCATTCACACGTAACATTAATAGCGAACATGTAGATACTTAAACGTGGGCTAGACAAACAAATACAACACAACCCAACGGGGGTTTAAATAGACTGGCGAACACTAACGATTAGCTCCATACAGGTGCGCGCCTTCCCGGAGGTGTGGCCGTACCACATGATCTGCAGGGGGGGGGGGGGGGGTCCTTTTCACATCGAAAAAAAAAACTAAAAAAATTTATATATATATATATATATATATATATATATATATATATATATATATATATATATATATATATATATGAGAATGTTAGGAATGGGGAGATGCTTTTAAAAGAATTCACTGACAGACTAGTATATTTTATTTCTATTTATTTTTACATTAATTCACTGATATGTTACAGTAATCAGTAATGAATATAAATACATCTTAATGTAAACAATCTGATTAATTACACAAGCCAAATAGATTAATGGCTAATGTAATATATCTATATATATTATGAAATATAATGAAATATATGAAATATAATGTTAGCGATGAAAAAATCTGTTATAATGTTCAGAATTGCGATTATAATTATATTCGAAAAATTTAAGTAGGCAGCGGAGGGTTCAAAAGGGTTGAGCTGGGTAGAGCAAACATGTCAGACTTGTGTTTAACCCAGGTCAACCTAGGCTGACCTGTTATCTGCATGTTACATGGCTAATGTTCATCATCATCATACACAGTAGAACAGAGGTAAAGAATACCACTGCTGACAGCCACACCATCAATGCTTTGGAGAAGTGTGGGCCAGGAAACTGCCAGGCAGCCCAAACCAAGGCAGGAACAACTGAGGGCCTTACTCAGGAGCCCAACAGCAGCAACTCAGCAGCAGCGGGGCTTGAACCAGCAGCCTACCACCACCATGGTTAATGTTACTGGCTGGCAGCCAACACTGGTGGTGTGAAAGGCGTAATAGTGAATGACCTTTAAACAATCTTATCATCATCATCATCATCATCATCATCTAGTGGCATTGTCTTGAAGATGTATTACAAGTCATCTGAGAGGCTTCCTCAGCTCAGGTGAACGGCGGCAAACTCCCTGGCCTTTAATTTTCTGTTGGGCGATTCACGTTTAGGATGTAATGAAACCCTTGACATGTGACCTTCCTGAGTTGCCTTGAGTTGCTGACAATTCGATGACCTTAATTACAGAAACCCTTGTAGGCCTGAAATATACTACTTTTCCAGTGGCCAAAAGTGGACCATCCGTAAGAAGCACAGGCACGTTCCTGACCTGAATCCCACGGAGGATGCATTTCATTTATTAAAGACAGGAATGAAATTTAAAAAAAAGGTCTTGAGATAAACACAGACTGAATGCAGCTGCATTACCTTGTCTGACAGAGGAGAGATCCACAGAGCGCTGATATCTATGGGTCATACAGTGCCTCAAAGTAGTATTCAACCCCCTGCAGACTTTGCAAATAATTTAGAGCCTTCAAACTTTGAACAAGAGTACCAATTATTAATAGATGTCTAAATATTACAAACAAAAAGTACAAGTTGCTCAATTAAATTATAATACATTTTAAACATAAAAATTAGGGTAAATTATTATTCAACCCCTAGGTTTAATATTTTTTGGAATAATTCTTGTTTGCAATTACAGCTATTAATCGTTTTTTCTAAGACCTGATCAGGCCTGCACAGGTCTCTGGAGTAATCTTGGGCCACTCCTCCATGCAGATCTTTTCCAAGTTGTCCAAGTTCTTTGGGCATCTCTTGTGGACTTTGATCTTGAGCTCCTTCCACACGTTTTCAGTTGGGTTAAGGTCAGGAGACTGACTAGGCCACTGCAACACTTTGATCTTTTCCCTCCTAAACCAGGCCTTGGTTTTCTTGACCATGTGCTTGGGGTCGTTGTCCTGTTGGAAGATGAAATGACAACCCATCTTAAGATCCATGAAGGAGGAGCGGAGGTTTTTGGCCAGAATCTCCAGGTAGGATGTGCTATCCGTCATCCTGTGGCTCTCTCCTTGTCCTCGGGTCAGCCCGGACCGTTCAAACAAGCCTGGCCTCGGCACGGGAGGGAACTTTCAACGGCTGGCCGTGGAAGGATAACAGTAGTTCCATAAGCCTTCCACTTCCGGATGATGCTCCCAACGGTGGAGACAGGTAGGCCCAACTCCTTGGAAAGAGTTTTGTACCCCTTGCCAGCCTTGTGACCCTCCACAATTTTGTCCCTGATGGCCTTGGAATGCTCCTTAGTCTTGCCCATGTTGACCATGTATGAGTGCTGTTCACTTGTTTGGGGAGGGGCTTTAATAGTCAGAAAAGGCGGGAAAAAACAGAAAATGAATCCAAGCACAAGATCATTGTTCTTAATACCTCAATTACTTGTTAATACTTGAGGGAACCAAACAGAATTCTGGTGGCTTGAGGGGCTGAATTGACCCTCTGGTAAACTTTGCAAAATTAAAAAGAAATAAATAAACAGAGAAATAACATTCTTTTTTTGCTGAAGTGCATTTCACACGTACAGGCACATCTACAGTCCAAATTTCACAATGCTAAGTTAACTCCAAATGTGTAAACCGGCAAAATCTGCAGGGGGTTGAATACTGCTTGGAAGCACTGCATATTCACTCGAGTCTCACGTTTGCCCTTCTTGCAAGTTCAGCTGTATTATAGCATTCCGGAGCCTCTGGGAAATTATAAGACAACCGCATCCCTTATTGCCGCTGTGCGGGGTGCTACACCCATAAAGAAGTCGGCGCGCGCTCTTTATCTCTCTTTATTGTGACTGCTGTGCACCTGGGGGCTTGTACGATGTGACTGAAATCCAACTAACTTTCTGCCTCACGAAGAAGGATGAAATTGTGAATCGTTTGCCCGAACTCACTGTCGGTAGGCCTCTGTTCAATATGTTTACTAGTCAAAGATTGTCTAAGCGGCTTAGGAAAATCACAGTAAACCATCTCGGAGAGGTTCTTCCTCATTAGTGTTGCTCTTTGCTTGCTGAACAGAAGTCTGGACCTGCGTTTCTTTGTTTTTATTTTATATTTTAATATAAAGGCAGTTTCAAATTAACTGACAGTTGCAAAGGGTGTTTGCAGCTACTAAGACAAGTAAGAAAGGCTTTAATATACTGTAGCATCTACACAGAAGAAGAACCAGAAAATACTATTTTCTGCTCAAGGAAAATCTCTTTATTTACATTTTCAGCATTTAGCAGACGTTCTTACCCAGAAAGAACGAAAGTACTGCAGTTGTCTACTTCAAGTAATCTTGTAGTCCAAAAATGCCCCTAGCAGACAGTGCCAAACACAATTGTCAGTACTGAAACCTAAGTTAAACCGCAACACAATTTTCAACTATCACACATACCACAAACAAAAAATTAAATAGACTAAATGAAAAAAAAAAAAAAAAGGGGGGGGGGAACAATTACCAACAGAAAAAAAAACACACCACAATGATGACAGAACATTTTTAACATGTTAATTAAATTTATAAAAGACAGAATTACCTGAACCAAACAAACACACACACGCACACACACACACATTTTTATTGAAAACTATTTACTGAAAGCACTGAACATTAATATTCAGATTAAATAAAATCTGCAGAGAGGTGCCGGACATTATTCTGTGATTCCTCAACGTGAGCCCATCCAGGGTCTCACTAAAGTCAAGTGGCAGATGCCACAGTGCGTGTCTATATTATAAAACATATTCCTTATCTACTCACTAAGAGGTGTTAGTATGGGTAATGAAATGTGACCATCCTATGCAAACCTCTTTGTTGGATGGATGTTTATTCCATTTACAGTATTTAGCTGACACTTTTATCCAAAGCAACTTACAATTATGACTGAGTACAACTGGAGGGTTAAGGGCCTTGCGCAGGGGCCCAACAGTTGCAGCAGCAGGGCCTGAACCAGCAACCGACCAATTACAAGCCAAGTACCCTAACCATCTTAACCATTGATGACATTTTTGTTATTGCTACATACGCATTAGAGGACCTCCAACTTTTCAATTCTTCATTCTCCCAGTTCCTCCTAGCTCTTAAATGCAAACCTCCCGTTTTGGGATGTTTCAGTGAAGTTTGCATATGCTTGTTTAAATTCCTCCATCTATTATTAATCTACAGAATATCCTTCCTATTTGCAAAACATTTCTTCACACCCCAAGGCCTGTAAAAACGTACATGCATTTGCAGTGAGAATAAAGACTTCCACCAGAAATGCATGTGTGAATATCTTCAATACTGTGAGTGTCCCGATGAAGTCGTAGGCGACGCCTTTGCTCATGTTTTAACTGTTCAGAGAGTGGACGCACTGACCTATAAACAATCTGTTAAGACTACAGGAAATCCCTTGGTGCTCACTTACCATCCTACAAATAAAACAGTGTCTGATATTATACTTAATGCTTCAGGATCCTCCAGGACGATGCAGAGGCCACATCCATTTTTAAGGGTTCTCCACTAATCTCCTACAGATGACAAACATTTCAAAGACACACTTGTCAAGAGTGAGATAAATGACCATTCAAATAATGGCTGTGGTACTGTGACCTGCAACCCCTCTAGATGTAATCAGATTTATATTGCAAAAACCAAGAGAAGGCTTGCTGATTGGTTTGTTGGACACCTTCTGACCACCAGAATTAAGGATTTGTCATTTCCAGTGGCCAGGCATTTTAATACTAATGGACACTGCATTAATGATGATCTGTTTGTATTGCCAGTTGTTGCTATGGCAGCAATGAAAATCTACACTCTTAGACATCTACTGTTTCATATGTGAACTTATGAACTTGCTTGCACAACTGATGATGGACCTCTGTCTGAAACATCCTGTTTCCTGGGAAACTGGGTACTGTGAATTATTACATTTTTTAATCTCTCTCTCTCTCTCTCTCTCTCTCTCTCTCTCTCTCTCTCTCTCTCTCTCTCTCTCTATATATATATATATACACACAGAGATATAAATATTCAAAATTGTAGTAAAGTACACAAAGTTTCTAGAGAAACGTTTCAGGCAGAGGTCCTTCATCAGCTGTGCAAGCAAAGTGCTTCGCTACAATATCTTTATACAGTACACTGCAGTTACTATATATATATATATATATATATATATATATATATATATATATATATATATATATATATGACTAGCAATATCATGTGTTAACATTTTAATATGCTGATTATATATATATATATATATATATATATATATATATATATATATATATATATATGACTAGCAATATCATGTGTTAACATTTTAATATGCTGATTATATATATATATATATATATATATATATATATATATATATATATATATATATATATATATATATATATATATATATATCACAATAAATGGGAAAGTGTAGTAATTTATTCAGTAATTTGTAAAGTCAATATCGCAAGCATCCCTCATGCTAGCTCTTTTCTCTCAGAATTCTGCGCATAGAATAGCAGAAAAAATTTATGTTATATATAAAAATTCAATAATTATATATAACATAAAACTCCTCGTTTCTTTACAAACTAACTTGCACGCGTATATTAACCCAAATGACCTCCTCACCACGAGTGAGGAGGCTATAGAACTGCCTTTAATAAAAGGTTATTAAATCTTGTCGATTCTTTGCTTTATCGGTATTGGATTAAATAAAGTCTATTTTCAGACTCTAATTTTCTCATATGTGATATCGCTGCATACACCATGTCATGTCGGAAATTTGCCATGGCATTTTTGGACCGGCAAATATACAAGTCCAAAAATACAAGCGTCACCTGTAAGCAACACGGTGAAGGACCTCCCAAACATGGCTACTCCCGCAGGAAGCCTGGACGCCGGTGGAGGTGCGGCGTATCCTTCCAACACAAAATGCGGCTTTTGTTAGTCGTTGTTTGTCGTGCCAGTTATTTTATCGGTGCGCACAGATGCCAATATGTTAAATGGTGTGGAAACACGCGTAAATGTGTCCTGGTGTCTTGTCTTCGGGCATTGACTTCAGTATTTAGACGTCAGCGGCTAATAGTTGTTAGCAAGGCTAACACAAGCACAGGCAGCTGCTGTCTGCAGACCGGCGTCCTGTTTCAGCACAAATCGGTGAAACGTCGGAAATCAGGGAAATAAACGACCCATTGGATCTGGTGACGGCAGAAAACCCTTCGTGCGACGTTAGCTTAGCTTCGTTAGCTTAGCTCTTAAGTCATGTCGAAACTAAGCTATCCTAGCTGGGTATTTCTTGTATAAGGAATTGATTTAAAAATATATATATATATATTTTTTTCAAAGGCGTGTGTTCATTTTCGTCTTGTGAACGCACACGGTTGTGGCAGACAGTGTTTTGTTTTTGACAGATTTGGTCTGAATGAAGGGCACCTAGGCTCCGGATTTTATATTCCGGAACTGCTGCTTTCTGGTGGTGCTGATTGGGAAAACGCCTTGCCACGCTCTGGTTTGCGATTGGCTGAAACGTGTTACCTTGCACCCCCTGTCGGAACCGACCCGCTGGTGCCAGTGAAAGCGAAAGCGGTTTGACCGCGGAGAGACAGCTCTCAGACTGAAATTGATCGAGGGTTATATATATATATATATATATATATATATATATATATATATATATATATATATATATATATATATATATATATATATATATATATATATAATGAGGTCTTGTGTTGATTTCGAGTCTTATGGGTCTAAAAAAATGTTGCGTGACGTGTTGCACGCTTGTGTAGCCTTCATGCGTCCTGTTTAAGAGGCATCAATTCACTCAACCTCTCCTCCAGCGTTTTCTCTCTTTCTAGGCTTTAAGATGTGGCTGTTGTGTGCGGCACTTTCTAGGCTTTAAGATGTGGCTGTTGTGTGCGGCACTTTCTAGGCTTTAAGATGTGGCTGTTGTGTGCGGCACTGGCGGTCCTGTGCTTTGTGGTCTCCGCTGACGGAGACTCGAAAGCTGTGACCACGACGCTAACGACGAAGTGGCCCTCCACCCCACTCCTCCTGGAGGCAAGGTAGGGAAAGTTTGACCTAAATGGCTTTACAACACTGCTTTCGAAATGGCCTGCTACGCACTGGACGCCACGTACTGCACTCAGTATGCACTGTATACTGGTCCCAGCAGTAGATTGCAGTACAGTGTCCAGCATACTACGAGGTCTCACGGACACGTGAGAGTTCTGCCCACTTATGAAAGGTTTTCCTTTGCTGTTGCATAACAGGATACAGTACAGCATGAAGTCACAGCTCTGGTCAGCTACTGGGATATTTGGCCAGAGCACTATACCATTGGGGTGTCTTTCACATACGGGTAAAATTAATTTTGGCGGCATACAGTATACTCACCGAAGTCGGTGTGTGAGTAGTAGTTGGCTTTTTTTGAACACAGCCTGGGACTTTGTGTCATGTTGCAGTCTGATCAAGGCAAGCTGGGATATTCTGTTTTTTCTCTGTTAAATGATCTTTTAGGACTTTGTAATCTGCTAGTTACATTCTCAGTTAGAACCTGGCTATATATAATGAGCCCTGGGCCTCAGTTGAATATTTAATATAGATTTTGTTGTTTTTACCTTTAAATGTCATACAGAGATACTGAGGGTTAACATCTTTTTTTTTTTTTTTTTTGTCACCAGCGAATTCCTTGCTGAGGAGAGCCAGGATAAGTTCTGGGACTTTGTAGGAGCTAACCAAGACATTGAGAGCGAGCATGACGGTAACGGTTTTGCCACTCGGCACTGAATTTTCCAGTTCCTAGCACCGGTGCTTAGTTACCGGCGCGTCTTTATGTGCATACCTCTACACGTGCGTCACGCGCTCCGGCCGCAGGGTCAGGGAGTGATGGCTCGGTCCGTGTGCTTTCCCTGCAGGCTCGGATCTGTCTTACTACGAGCTGATCGTAAAGAGGGCGGGGCAACTCCTCAGCCCCACCCACCTGAAGCTGCTCAGGTTCGCCCTGTCGCTGCGCTCCTATTCAGCCACCGTCCACGCTTTCCAGCAGGTCAGAGCCCCGCCCCCCTGAAAATAATCCTCGCCCAATAAAAGTGAAGTTTAAGAAGTGATTAATGCTCATTGTATAATCATTGTTTGTGGAACAAATTTGTGGTTTTCTGCGCCGCTGCTTAATGGGGGAAAAAAAAAAAATTTAAATCTGTAAGACACCAGAGTTCCCACTTGTGGTTAAAAAAACAAAAAACAAACCACCCGCCGTGTTTTTGACCTGGTTTTCTCCATTAATGTTGCCCAGATCGCTTCCAACGAGCCGCCCCCCCCAGACTGCAGGGTCTTCTTCAACGTCCACGGGGAGAAATCCTGCAACCCACAGAGCCTGAAGGACTTGCTGGACACAGCCTCCGAGCGGTAGCCCCCCCCCCGTTACGCTAAGCTCTTGATATGAAGCAGGCTCACGTGTTGATTTTTAATTTTTTCCCCCCTTCCTTCCCCCCACAGGCCAAAGCCTTTCCTCTTCAAAGGTGACCACAGGTTTCCCTCAGCCAATCCCGACGCTCCCATCGTCATCCTCTATGCTGAGCTGGGCACCGGCGAGTTCAGCAGGTTCCATCAGCAGATGCTGTCGAAGGCCAACAAGGGGCTGATTAACTATGTCCTGCGGCATTACCTCCCAGTAAGGATGGATCTTCGCTACAGGCCACGGGATTCGGTCCTGATCGGTCCGGTCCGTTTCGCCACCAGTGTAGTTAACCGATTCTCACCCAGCAGCGTCCTGTGGGTCGGCATACTGTGCTAGTGATGGGCAGGTTCATCGAAACAACCCGCTTACTCCTGCTGGCACGTCATACTGGTGTAGGAAGCTCCGAGGATTTCCCGTGCTTTTCCTCCCGCTTGTGAAACTCCCGTCGGTCCCTCTGGCCAACTAATTTCGCCTGTGATGCAGGACGTGTCCAGCCCCCTTCCCTGCGCGCATCTGCAGGAAACCCCGTGCCTTTCCAGACGCGACGCGGCCGTGTAATTCGTTTTAAAGACTTGTCCGTGCCGCTGGCCTTTCTCCGTGCGACCCTGTAGTGCCATGCCCGTGCGCCGGAAATCACGTGACGGGCCTTGCATCTGCTTTTTTTTTTCTATACAGCATCCCAGCGAGAGCCGTGTGTTCCTGTCCGGTTACGGGGTCGAGCTGGCCATTAAAAACCAGGAATACAAGGCCAAAGACGACACGCAAGTACAAGGTCCCGTGACTCTCAGCTTTTAAACCCCGAATGAGCGAATAAGGAACGCTCCGCAGAGCGTCTTAACAAAGACTATAAATTCGCAGGCGCCGACGTCAACGCCACGGTGATCGGCGAGAACGACCCGGTGGACGAAGTCCAGGGATTCCTCTTCGGGAAGCTCAAGTGAGTGGCCGCGTTTGCGGCACGAGCGTCTGGGGAGAGGAGGACTCCTGACGGAGGGGGTGAGACTAACCTCCTCGCTCTCTCTCTCGTTCCCTCCTGCAGGGTTGCCTACCCCGAGCTACGGGAGCAGCTGAAGGAGCTGAGGAAGCACTTGGTGGAGAGCACCAACGAGATGGCCCCGCTGAAGGTCTGGCAGATGCAAGGTGGGCAGCCTCAGCAGCGCCTCCGCGCTGCGCCTTGGTCCGAGACCTCCCTTCAGTGCAGGTTTTTCTCTCGGCCTGCCCCGTATGTCAGCGCTCCCGGCCTGCCCCAGTGATCAGGATGTCGGCGTGTGGTAGCGCTGTACCGCGGGAAGCCCGAGCGTTCGAGGTGTGCATGGACTCCTAGACGAGTCCCTTTGCTTCAGTTAGCTGTGGCACTGTTGGCCTTGTGTGGATTACAGCCCATAGCAGCAAAAGCTCATCAGAGCTCAGCTAAGCAAATGACTGGCAACTTTGACTGCGCGCGCGCACACACACACACACACACACACACACAGTGTGCTGGAAAGAAACGTGCAGGCGTAATCCATCTACACGCTCAGCCCCTTTGATAACGCTCAGCCCCTGTTAAACCCGAGACAGCCTGAGCGGTTGATGATAAGTCTCCGTCTTGAATTAAATCACGCCGTCAGTGGTAAATCCCTGGCTAATATCCTCTTTAGCTAAGGCGAGGTGGTGTTTGTCTGACAAAGCTCCCCGTCGGCGAGGGGTGTCAGCGCGAGAGCTGAACTCTCCGTGGACTGGAATCAAAACCTCGACCTCCGTAATCTACGCGCTCACTGCCCGCTTTATTAGGAATGGGGCGCTAATCCAGGGAAGGGCTCCCGTTCTCCCTGAGAACTGCCTCACGTCTTCCACGATCCGTTGAAGACATACCTTTGAGATTTTGCTTCGTGTCGACACGTTTGCATCACGTGGTTCACGCACCGACTCGCCAGTTCTGCCTCGTCCCAGAGGTGCTCCGGTGGACTGAAACCTGGTCTCTGGGGAGGCCCGTTGCCATAGTCACAGAAGCCAGTTGCAGGTGGCTTGACCGTGTGACCTGGTGCGTTATTATGCTGGTAGTAGCCATCATAAGAGAAACCAACTGTTGCCGTTATCGCGTAGACTCCTGCATTCGAACGTCTGACTCACCAGGGTGGAAGTCAACGTTTCACATGTTTGGCCTCTTGAGAGGCTTCTTAGAGAGAGGTTATTTGAGTTAGCGTCACCCTGTCAGGTCAAACCGGTCTGGCCGTTCACTTCTTAATTCTCTCATCTCACACACAAAAACTGCTATTCTTTTTTTTGTTGTTGTTGGGTTTTTGGGTTTTTTTTGTGCCATTATGCATAATCTTTACAGACTGCTTGTGCATGAAAATCCCAGGAGATCGTTTTGAAAAATGCTCAGACCAGCCCATCTGGCTCCAACCGCCATGCTCAGTCGTTCAGATCGCATTATTTCCCCATTCTGAGGTTTGATGTGGGCATTAACCATAGCCCTCGACCCATACCTGCGCGATTTAATTCTCTGCATTAAATGCGCTGCTGCGCCATAATTGGTTGATTGGATAATTACATACACGAGCAGGTCCGCTGGCTTCCCCAATAAAGTGGCCGGCGCGTGTCGTTGTACATGCGTGAAGTATAAAGTGGCGTTTTCACCCCAGTTTCTATTGTCCTTTGAAGAAGTCTTGGTGATTCAGGATGAAAAACCCAAACTGGTTGCAGGTATGCACTCTGACACCCCTGAGACTCAGTCTGTCTGTTTATCTGTCTATAAACAACCCCCACCCCCCTTCAGATCTGAGCTTCCAGACAGCAGCACGCATCCTGGCAGCCCCCTCTGTAGATGCGCTCAATGTCATGAGGGACTTGAGTCAGAACTTCCCCAATAAGGCGAGGTAGGCCCACCCCACACCCTTCATGGGGGCTCACTGCAATGTTCCATTAGGGTTGGGGTTTGAGAGAGAGAGATTGATTGATTGATTAGTATGTATTTGTATGGTGAAATGGGTAACAGCGCTGCCTGTCCTATGGGAATGGGGTTCGAACCCCATCTGGCCAAGTGCTGTCTGCTCCTTCAACAAGAGTCCTTGGGCAAGACTCCTAGCCCGCCTTCCTCCGCCTCTGTAATGTTTTGTTTTCACATATCTCTCCCTAAAATCAGCAAAGTATAATTGCCTGCACTTTGATTTATTAATTAAAAGATTTATGCATTTTTCCCTTCATTATTCCAGCTATTTGGGGACGTTTTACAAGACACCCTGCTTCATGCCTGGGGCTAGGGGCTATTAACAACAGACTAGTCTAAGATTTTTTTAAAATGGAAAGAAACATTATTTAAAAATGAGTTTGCTTAATTAACACTTTTTAATTTACCCACAAGCAATTGCCAGAATAGAGTGTGTGGACAGGGTGTGGAGCAGTAGATATTTGGATAGATACTTTCTAAGGATACTTTATTAATGTCACTTCCACACTAAAGCGCTTCACCTCGAGTTTAAACGCCTCCCTGTCATTGTTAATAAACGTGGCATTATAGTAATGTACTTGCTGACTGCTTTTGTATGTTGTTTGAGGGCGGGGGGAAGCTTTTCTTGGTCATATTGACCCAGTACTATGTGCAAACATCTGACAAATTGTTAAATGTATCTTGTTTGATTTTGGTTTTCAGGTCCATAACCAAAACTGTGGTGAACTCGGAGATCCGCAAAGAGATAGAAGAGAACCAGAAGGTGCTGCTGCTGGTTTTTTTTGTTTTTGTTTTTTTGTTTTCTTTGCGGAGCGTGCCTTCAGTCAGACTGCCAGTCTGGAGCTGCGAACTGCCCCCCGCGAGAGGTGGCTCGTTGCGCCGGGTTAACGGCCCCTGGGTCACGCGTTCACTGGAGCCCTTGTTTACGTAGCGTAATTCGAAGTGGGGGGGGGGAAAACCCCTCTTCATCCTCACTGTAATTGTAAACAGCGCATGTGATTAAAGGTCACGCGCTCCCACGAAACGTTTCAAAATCAGTTTTCATTTCTTTCCGGCTCTTTATTTGGGACGACGTGGGAATGAAGCAATTGTCCTGTTTGTGATTCTGTGGAGGTGCGCCTCGTTAAAGCCTCGCCGACTCTGAGTCATTTCCCGTCTCCTATAACGAACCCTGTGGTGCGCCCTCTCCCCATCGCTCAGTATAATTGACCCCCCCGCCGCCCCGGATCCCCTCCAAACTGTTCCAAACATCCACGCGTGAAGGAAAGGCTCCCTGCTCCCAAGGAGCACTCTGTGATCCGGGCCGTGCGGGTGGGCTCCGAGCGCAGACGCTGGCATTAAAACAGCCTGTCGTCCCCCTGGGCTCCGAGGGTTTATGGCCTGCTTCTGTTCCAGCTCGTCTCTGAGCCTCCGGCCGGCAGCTGGCTTTTTGTGTGCTTGACGGGAAATGCGTCTAGTCAGCGCCGACCTCGACGACTACGGGATTATAATTGATATGTTTGTGTTGGGGCAGATGATTCAGAACTACCGTGAATTAACGAGTCATTACAGTGAAGCTAACCTGCGATGTGTACATGTATGCGGGACTGGGCAATTCCGGGCAATTTAACGGACTGAAATGCTTGAGCACGCTGCCATTGTAATGTGCGGAAATAATTTTGAGTTTATTAATAAATTTAATGACGTGACTATAATTGGGCAGAGCAAGAGTGGCTGAATTAGCAGGCGGACTTTGGTGTCAGCCTGTCTGGATGAGGTGGACGCTAACGCGGCTGTGCTGTGCTTTAGTATTTTAAGGGCACGTTAGGCCTCCAGCCGGGAGACTCGGCTCTCTTCATTAACGGACTCCACATCGACCTGGACGTGCAGGACATCTTCAGGTGGGGAGCTTTCTCGCATGCAAATTTAAATATGTATATGGATGAATGCATCCAATTTGCATATCGAGCCAGGTTTCATTTTTCTACCTGCATTCCGGTGTGTGTGGAAGATAAATTGCTGGTGTGTGTGTGTGGGGTCTGGTCGCCGCAGCATACTGGACATCCTACGGAGCGAGGCGCGGGTGATGGAGGGATTACGCAGTCTGCTTGTCGACTCTCCCCACGTGCACGACATCCTCAAGCTGGACGTGCAGCCGGCCGACTCCGACTACGGCGTGGACATCCGCAGCCCCGCTGTCTACGTAAGCTCCACCCAAATGATGATGATGATTAATAATAAAGTTTGCCTTTCACAAACCCAAGGACACATTTCACAGTAAGAATGTAGGGATTTAGGAGACGGACTAAGAGCGGCAAAAGGAAGAAGAGAGGATTTGAAACGAGACCGTGCCGAGCAGTTACGGAGAGATTGAGACACGGGGTCCCGAAGTTCCCGAGCTGGACGAGGGCGGGCGGTGTAAGGGCGTAGGTTCGGAGCGACAGCTAGGAAACAGACCACGTGGTGCTTTGAAGGATAGAAGAAGAATTTTGTCCTTCGGTAGACTTTCCAAGCTGCAGCTGCTGGATGTACCGGAGACGGTCGATCGGTTTCGTGGAAAAGGCTGTAGAAAAGAGTCATAGTCATCAGTTTGGGGGAAACATTTTGGAGTCGCCATCACTGATCGTGGGGGCATAAGCGCACGGCATTGCGTAGATGATGAAACGCGGTTCTAGCGGTCAACTCGACGTGAGACTCAAAGGCGAGGGAGGTGTCAAAGAGACAGCCGAGGTTTTTAACGACACCTTCAGCGTCAGCGGGAAAATAGCGACTTGGCTCCAACTAGTAGAAACTCTGCTTTGTCGGCGTCGAGTTTCAGGTAGTCGGTATGCGGGCGAAGTTTTAAGTCTGCAAAACGCGAACGGTGCCTGGGCAGACGCAGCGGAGGACGCCGCGCTGATGTAGACGAACGTCCTCGGACATGCTGGCCGAGCGGGCAGGTGTGTATGATGAAGAGGAGCGGTCCGAGAACAGATCCCCGCAGTGCTCCCCGATCAGCAGGGTCTGTTGGCGAGAGATGATCGCAACCAGTTGAGGTCTAGGACAGAGATGCCTAGGAATGAGTAGGTCATGACTGACGCTATCAAAAGCTGCTGCCGGACCTGAGAGAGCCAAGATATGCGGGAAGACTCAGTGTTGTGCAAGAGGCCTGCTTACATCTCAGTCTTAAACCCAGATACCAGCTTAGACCAAATACCTGTTTAGACTTGAGTCTCAATTTAGGACTAAACTCCTGCTTAGAATTTAATTCCAATTCCTATTTGGCTTTAAGCCTAAATGAGTGATTAGACTTGAGTTCAAACTGGCCGCATTTCAGCGTGTTGTCCACGTGTCTGCGTACGCTGGCGTCGCGACGCACCGCGTCACTGAAATCATTCCATTTCGCTTGCTTTAGAAGTGCCTGCGCAGGCGGCTATTTTCTGCTGTCCAAGCAGAATGTCTTTCTGCCTCTCTTCAATCTGTCTCTTTCATTTTAATTTAATATGACATTTCTGCAAAGTAGCTTGGTCAACAGTTTTGTTTTATTAAAGGTCCTCCACACACATGACTCGCGCGCTTGCCTAGGAAAACACTGCAAAAATAAATCAAACATTACTGATATTAAAACATGTATGACACTAGTATCTTAGTATGTGTACTAAAAATGTTTTTTGTTGTTTTTAACAATTGGCCTGTAGCATGCTCAAAGTCACATACATGTGACTTCAGGTGGATATGAACACACTTTTACCTGTGTATATACACACACACGTTATGTGTATGTGTTTTTTTCTCTCCTCATTAGTGGATAAATAACCTAGAGACCGATGGCCGCTACGCATCCTGGCCCTCCAACGTCCAGGAGCTCCTGCGGCCCACCTTCCCAGGGGTCATCAGGCAGATACGCAAGAACTTCCACAACTTGGTGAGCACTGCATCGCCGCGTTCCCACAGTCTCATGGTCCCGCCACCCTCCTCCGGCATGGCGTCCGGCTGCGGCGCTCACGCCGTGAGGGTCGTCCGCTCCGTGTTTTCCGCTTTACTTCCACCAAGCTCTCCGGCTGGACGGTGACGGGGGGAAGCTGGAACGGCGCGCTTCTGAAGGTGCCGAGTCACTCAGGAGGAGGGAGAAATTGCCACCATGTTGTGATGAAGCCATGATCGATGAGATCGTATAGGAGTCTCGTGAAGGAGAGTAAACGCGCTGATTCGATTGCTCTGAGCCGTTCATCCAGAAAGGACTGTCCTCCGATTAAATCTACCTTCCCTTTAACGTCTCCGCCAATAGCCCAATGGATGGGTAATAGCGTGACAAACACTTCATGACTGTAGCTTATGATTCGCCTTCGTGCTGTCTCCGCCTTTTCGTACGTATCCTTTAAGTGTGTGTGTGTGTGGGGCGTCCTGTTCGCAGGTAATGATTTTGGACCCCACTCATGAGAACACAGCAGAGCTGCTGAGCGTGGCGGAGATGTTCTACACCAACAACATCCCGCTCAGGTGAGTCTCGCCAGTTCCCCTCCACATCTCACCCGTTCAGGTGTGTCTCGCCAGACCCCCTCCACATCTCACCCGCTCAGGTGAGTCTCTCCAGTTCCCCTTTAATACCAGACCCCCTCCACATCTCACCCACTCTGGTGAGTCTCTCCAGTTCCCCTTTAATACCAGACCCCCTCCACATCTCACCCACTCTGGTGAGTCTCTCCAGTTCCCCTTTAATACCAGACCCCCTCCACATCTCACCCACTCTGGTGAGTCTCTCCAGTTCCCCTTTAATACCAGACCCCCTCCACATCTCACCCGCTCAGGTGAGTCTCTCCAGTTCCCCTTTAATACCAGACCCCCTCCACATCTCACCCACTCTGGTGAGTCTCTCCAGTTCCCCTTTAATACCAGACCCCCTCCACATCTCACCCACTCTGGTGAGTCTCTCCAGTTCCCCTTTAATACCAGACCCCCTCCACATCTCACCCACTCTGGTGAGTCTCTCCAGTTCCCCTTTAATACCAGACCCCCTCCACATCTCACCCACTCTGGTGAGTCTCTCCAGTTCCCCTTTAATACCAGACCCCCTCCACATCTCACCCACTCTGGTGAGTCTCTCCAGTTCCCCTTTAATACCAGACCCCCTCCACATCTCACCCACTCTGGTGAGTCTCTCCAGTTCCCCTTTAATACCAGACCCCCTCCACATCTCACCCACTCTGGTGAGTCTCTCCAGTTCCCCTTTAATACCAGACCCCCTCCACATCTCACCCACTCTGGTGAGTCTCTCCAGTTCCCCTTTAATACCAGACCCCCTCCACATCTCACCCACTCTGGTGAGTCTCTCCAGTTCCCCTTTAATACCAGACCCCCTCCACATCTCACCCACTCTGGTGAGTCTCTCCAGTTCCCCTTTAATACCAGACCCCCTCCACATCTCACCCACTCTGGTGAGTCTCTCCAGTTCCCCTTTAATACCAGACCCCCTCCACATCTCACCCACTCTGGTGAGTCTCTCCAGTTCCCCTTTAATACCAGACCCCCTCCACATCTCACCCACTCTGGTGAGTCTCTCCAGTTCCCCTTTAATACCAGACCCCCTCCACATCTCACCCACTCTGGTGAGTCTCTCCAGTTCCCCTTTAATACCAGACCCCCTCCACATCTCACCCACTCTGGTGAGTCTCTCCAGTTCCCCTTTAATACCAGACCCCCTCCACATCTCACCCGCTCAGGTGAGTCTCTCCAGTTCCCCTTTAATACCAGACCCCCTCCACATCTCACCCACTCTGGTGAGTCTCTCCAGTTCCCCTTTAATACCAGACCCCCTCCACATCTCACCCACTCTGGTGAGTCTCTCCAGTTC
>NC_137516.1:15070000-15132500 GCF_041902795.1 Electrophorus electricus
TCCGCCCCGTGACGTTCTGGGTGGTGGGCGACTTCGACCAGCCTTCGGGCCGGCAGCTCCTGTACGACGGCATCAGACACATGGTAAACGTTCTCGCCTAGACAATAACGGGGTAAAAGAGATCAACATGGCAGTGAGTGACAGTCAGCTGGACCAATCAGTATTAAGCAGATAATTGATAATTGATAATAGGTACTGGACTAGTCATCAGATGGTTGCCCCACCGCTGCCAATGTTGGGGCCCCTGAGCAAGACCATTAACCCTTAATTGCTGAAAATTGTACTCAGCCATAATTGTAAGTGGCTTTGGATAAAAGTGTCCGCTAAATGTCATATATGTAAATAAGTAAATGACCCTCCCAGGTGCCTTGTGGGCTTTGCTGGGCAAGTTTTTAGTTGTTTTTTTTTGAACTTCATGGATTAAAAGCAGATCAACTAAATTTGTTCAGCCTTTCCCTGCTAAGTGTAGCAATGCCCAATTTTATTTTTAATCGTCTGACCTAATTGAGTCTCTTGCTCAGAAAACCAGTAATAACGTGCGGCTAGGCGTCATCAATAACCCCACCGAGAGCCCGTCCAACGGCACCGCCCTGATCGGCCTGGCCATCTGGGCGGCCATGCAGACGCAGACAGCCAACAACGCCAAGAACTTCATCACCAAGCTGACCAAAGAGGAGACGGCCCGGGCGCTGTACACCGGCGCCGACCCCGCCGACTTCGCCGTCGGGGTAAAGAAGCCGTCCGTGGGCTGCTCGAGTTCTGTCGGGGGGGGTGTGTTTTGGGTGTTCCTGTGTTCCACCGCTGCGCCGAGCGCCTCTCGGGACCTTCATCTCTCTCTCCCTTGGGTGTCTCCAGGGCATGGACGTGTCCCTGTTTATGAGTGTGTACCAGTCTTCTAAAGTGAACTTCCTGCTGGCTCACGCGGACTACTGCAGAGACGTCCTGAAGCTGCGCAAGGGACAGAGGGCGGTCATCAGTAACGGGCGGGTGAGTTGGCCGTTCGCCCGACGGAAGCCCCTGGGGACGGCCTACTGGGGTTCCCCGGCTCTCGCAACGTTTTCCGTTTTGTGACTCCCTTGTTTTCTCACGTGGGCAGATTATCGGTCCCCTGGAGGACGGTGAGGTCTTCAACCAGGATGATTTCCTGCTTCTGGAGAGCATCATCATGAAGACGTCTGGAGAGCGAATCAAGAACAAGATTCAGCAGCTGGGCGTGGAAGACGAGAGGTGTGGCAGATGACTGACAGCTTGCCTCATGGCCCAAGGCTCTTTTAGATGCTGGCAGCTGCCGTTTTGTGTTGTAAGGCAGTTGTGTTTCCATGTCAGGCATGCTGAGTGTTTTAAGGGTGTGTGTGTGTCTGTGTGTGTGTGTCTGTGTGTGTGTGTGTGTGCCTGCTTCAGAGCTAGCGATCTGGTCATGAAGGTGGATTCGCTGCTGTCGTCGCAGCCTAAGGGCGAGTCTCGGGTCGAGTACAACTTCGCCTCAGACAGATACAGGTACGTCCCCCCACCCCCGACGAAGACGCTGTCCTCCACACCCCCTCCGCCTGGCCTGTCGCCTCACCTGCTCCACCCCCCCCCCCCTTTTTACCACAGTGCGGTGAAGATCCGACCGCGCGAGCAGGAGGTGTACTTCGACGTGGTGGCTGTGGCAGACCCGGTCACGCGCGGCGCGCAGAGACTGGCCCCACTCCTCCTGGTAAGGCCCAGCCCGAAAAACGTCCACACGCCAGACCGTAGTGACTTTGCTGCGTACCTGCCCACGGCTGAGGCGAAATTCCCAAAAGCAGATGAAACTCGAGAAGAAGCGTAAAAAATGAAAGAGGAGGTGGGGTTGGCCATAACGACTGAGCCGTTCGCTCTAGTTATTCCAGCGCCTGTGTCGATAATCTCGCGTGCTACAGCGTCACAGCGCAGGTTACGGTACCGCCGTTCTCCGATCGAGCGCTTCTCTGGCTTTTGATGTTTTTGTCTTGTATTTTGGGGATTAGCGGGGGGCGTAGAGCCTCCGCGTCTTCCCGGACCAGTCGTCCCGGTCCCCGTCCGGCCGCGAGGCTTCGGTGCTCCGTGTCACTCCCTCTCCTCCCGCGCAGGTCTTGAAGCAGCTGGTCAACGTGAACCTGCGCGTCTTCATGAACTGCCAGTCCAAGCTGTCCGACATGCCGCTGAAGAGGTGAGCGTCCCTCCGCCGCGTCCGACGACGGGTTTGGGAAGCGGCAGCCTCCACACTTGCCGGAAACCCTTCCTTTCTTTTCCCTCCGCCAGCTTCTACCGCTATGTGCTGGAGCCGGATGTGTCCTTCCTGGCGGACAACAGCTTCGCTCCGGGACCCATGGCCAAGTTCCTGGACATGCCCCAGTCTCCGCTGTTCACGCTCAACCTGAGCCCCCCCGAGAGCTGGATGGTAGAGTCCGTGCGCACGCGCCACGACCTGGACAACATCTACCTGCAGGAGGTGGGCTGTCCCTCGTCGCCGGCTCCCTTTTTGGGTGGGGCGGGATCAGGCGTCTCGGGGCCGCGTGCCGAGGAGCCGTTGGTCAGTGAGCTCGGCCCCGCCCTCATGTCCCCCTGCAGGTGGAGAGTGTCGTGGCAGCAGAGTACGAGCTGGAATACCTCCTCCTGGAGGGCCACTGCTTCGACGTGAGCACGGGACAGCCCCCACGCGGCCTGCAGTTCACCTTGGGCACCGCGGCGGAGCCCGTCATCGTCGACACCATTGTCATGGCCAACCTGGTGAGGGGCGTTCCCTTATAGCAGCGGGGGGGGGATCGCCGAGTGCAAATCACCACCCGCCATTCCTGTCTCCCGTAGGGCTACTTCCAGCTGAAGGCCAACCCAGGAGCGTGGGTCCTGCGTCTCAGGAAAGGAAGATCAGACGACATCTATAAGATCTACAGGTGTGTGTGTGTGTGTGTGTGTGTGTGTGTGTGTGTGTGTGTGTGTGTGTGTGTGTGTGTGTGCGCGGGCGTGCGATATGGGCCGGCCAACGTTTTGGGAAGCTAATCTGATATTCCGTGAGCAGGTTCAGCCGATTCCAATTTGAGCCAATCAGGATTAGGGGTGATAAAAGGCACAAACTGCAACAAATAATCAGCGAATCTTTGGAGTAGTTTAAGCCCTCCAAGGCGACGGGTGCAGTCAGTCCACATTAAGCAGACGCGCAGAGTTTAGCTCCCTGATCCGCTGTCACAGGCCGGCGCTTAGTGTCCTTCACGCTGACGGAAGGACCATCGGCTGCTCTCCGATCTCAATCTGTAGACAATCGATCCCTCCAATTCACGTGTGTGTGTGTCCGTCCACAGTCACGATGGTACGGACTCCCCGGCTGAAGCAGAGGACCTGATCGTTGTACTGAACAACTTTAAGAGCAAGATCATTAAAGTGAAGGTGAGCGATTATTTTTTTTTTGTGTGTGTGTGCAGGTGTGCAGTGTCTCTTAAGGCAGGTCACTGCAGTACAGCCTGCGGTGGACTATTGAGACATGGACGAGTTGCCAAAAGTTGAGTGTGGAGGTCTTCACCATGAACTGTTAGCACTGGGCGTGTGTGTGGGGAAAGCATGTGCAGAATGTCTGGGGATGTTAGACTTAAGTCCACCGAGCTGACCGTTGTCATGTTTCAGTTAAACTTTGCCCACCGTCCTCTGTCCAAACCGGCGTGCCCTAAAACTTCACGTGGTCATCCCATCAGAGTTGCCTCCGCACCATATCCACCTCGCTCCTGCCAGCTTTCCCGTCTTGTTGTCACAAAGCAGCTTTACAAATGTCCGAGTCCGAGCCCCCAGTGAGCTTTAAATCGGGGAACTATAACGTGCAAAGATGGACTCCGTCAGATCCAGCACAGCTAAAAGGAAAGCTCCAGAAGGAACCACAGGCACCACGAGGAAAGCTCCAGAAGGAACCACAAGGGCACCCTGGATCGTCAGCGTTTCATCACTCGGCCAACAAACTATTTCGAAAAGGCTCCAACCCCTTGTGGTAGATTTTCGTATTCTTGGTCACTGGAAGTATTTTGTAATCAATACGAAGTTTTAGTGGGAGCCAGTGTAACATGATGTAATGTAAGACAGGAGTCATGTGACAATTTTTTAGTTCTAGTAAGAACTCCAGCTGCTGCATTTTGAGCTAGATGGAACTTGTGTAGGCGTTTGACGGTACAGCGCTCGTGTGAACGCCGCGGTGCTCCGAAACGCCCACGCATTAGCCGTCCGCCTTCACCCAGGGCGGACGCGGGCAGGAGGAGGTCGTCCTTCTTACCGGGTGCTGATGGGGCGCTCTCCCACCGACGCAGGTGCAGAAGAAGCCGGAGAAGATGAACGAGGAACTGCTCAGCGACGGCACAGAAGAGATCGACTCTGGGTTCTGGCACTCCTTGACCAGGTAGGAACCTCAGCCATGGGCATGCACAGGCAGCCTTCGGGATTCACATTAATGGAACTCTCTCTCTCTCTCTCTCTCAGGGGCTTCACGGGTGGGTCGAAAGTGGAGGAGGGCAAGCCGGAGAAGGATGATGTCATCAACATTTTCTCGGTGGCTTCCGGCCACTTGTACGAGAGGTTCCTGAGGTACAGACTGACTGGCCGCCGTCCAGTTCAACCCCAGCCAAGCCCTTGCCTGCTGTCTTCGACGCAGCGGCCCCACGCACGTTTTACGTTTCAGACTTGGCGTGTGTGGCATTATGTGATATTTGAAAATGGCACCATCTTGGAATAAGACGTCGGCGTGGTGCGCCGGCCGACCAGAGAAGCGCTGGGGCCTTGCGTGACATTTTGCGTTCGTGTGCGTCACGCCTAGTTGTGTGCGCTGCCTCCAAAAAAAATTCTCTCCTCTCCTGACGCGTGAGCTCGCTTTCCACCTGTGATCTTCAGATGTGCCAGATCTTATTAGCTTCGCTGTTATTACTTTGCCAGCAGATTTTGCGTTTTTTAAGGTCATTCGCATATTTCTTCCACGGCCCAGTGGCCGCCGGGAAAAAAAATGGGCCCGACTCTGGGGTCGAGGCCTGGCACCAGACATCTTGTTCCAGGATCCATTAGCGCCCATCGTATTCAGACTGTTACAGTTACATGGGCTGGAGGAAAGCCCTTCCAGATCAACATCGTTAAGGCGATGCCCGGAGCTTGACCCCGCCTCCCCCTGTTCCCTATAGGATAATGATGCTGTCCGTCCTGAAGCACACCGAGACGCCCGTCAAGTTCTGGTTCCTGAAGAACTACCTGTCTCCAACCTTCAAGGTGCGTAAGGGGGAGGGGAACCGTAGGCCGTTATCTGCATGAGCCGCGGTCACCGCGGAATCCTGGACGATCGTTTGAATGCCGGGCGATCGCCGTGGGAAGTGAAGGACAGTCGTAGTGGGGTGGGGTGCTCGTGCCGGAAGTCACGTGTTACATGTGCAGGCGTCCGGCCCTGACCTGGCTGGTTTTAGCGCCTGGCACGTCTGGTTGACAGTTTGATCCTCTAGTTTTCGTCGCACCGAGTCCCGTGTTGAAGATGTCAGTGTGGAGTTATGTGGAGGGTTTGTACAGCATGTCAAGTGTGCGCCTGCCAGCAACTCACTGGTCACACTGGGAAGAGCAGGCCAGGAAAACCTCCAGTTAGCTTCTAATATCTCTGTCCCTCTCCCGCCTTATTCCTCTCTCTCCCCCCCTCTCTCTCTCCCCCCTCCTCTCCCCCCCCCCCCCCCTCTCTCTCTGCCTGACTTTCTATCCTCCCTCGCTCTGTGACAGGAGTGGATCCCCTACATGGCTCAGGAATACGGGTTCCAATACGAGCTTGTCCAGTACAAGTGGCCTCGCTGGCTGCACCAGCAGACGGAAAAGCAGAGGATCATCTGGGGCTACAAGATCCTCTTCCTGGACGTGCTTTTCCCGCTTGCCGTAGACAAGATCATCTTCGTGGATGCCGACCAGGTAACGGCCCCCTACTCCCAGTCCGGCGATCCGTGGTCCGACCACGAGAATCCGTGCTCGGTCTTTCTCAGAAGTAGCAGGGCACGTCCGTGTATTTCCGACGCGGGCCTGAGCCTACGCGGCTGTGCATATAACGGTGGAGGGCTTAGTTGCATTGGGAGAAACCCACTTCTTGCGCACTGCTGCCCCCTTCAGGCAGAGCCGTGTAACTTTCCGACCGCCCGTGTCGTTCTATCCACGCAGATCGTGCGCACGGACCTGAAGGAACTGCGCGACTTCGACCTGGAGGGGGCGCCGTACGGCTACACCCCCTTCTGCGAGAGCCGCAGAGAGATGGACGGTTACCGCTTCTGGAAGACAGGCTACTGGGCCAGCCACCTGGCGGGCCGTAAGTACCACATCAGGTGAGCGGGATCGGGAGGCCAGGGGTCAGCGATGTCCCTGCAGACAGTGCAACGTGATGTTGGTGTTTAGGTAAGGTGAGGCAGGCCATTTCAAAGTACTTCATACAAGAGGGTTATCGCAGATGTTTTTTGCAAAAAAACAACAACAAAAAAAACAAACCTTTATTTAAATGGATAAGTTAATCAAATTAAAAACGGTTGATTCAAATGTGAGCCAAAAAAAAAAGATCTGAATCAGAACTAGAAGTGTTTAGATTTTAAGTACTTCAAGTTTAAATTGGGCATGTAGTGACGAAATAGTGGATACAAACAAAGACCCGATTCAATTAAAAAGTAAAAGAAATAAGTGAGTTGTAGCACTAAAGTTTAAAAGTGCAGCGCTAGACAGAGGCACAAGAGAGCTGCGTTTTCAGTCTGGACTTGAACGCCTCATGAGGGAGGTCATTTCAGCTTTCGGTGTCGTTGTGGCAAGTCAGTGTAAATATCCCACAATCAAAGTAACAGTAGCGCAAAAGATTGCCTGCAGACCACGCGGCGTCACGCCGTCTGTACCGACACTTTGCTGATGGCCCTGGTCCGTCTGCCCCTCTAGCGCCCTCTACGTGGTGGACCTAAAGAAGTTCCGGAAGATCGCGGCGGGGGACCGTCTGCGGGGACAGTACCAGGGCCTGAGCCAGGACCCCAACAGCCTGTCCAACCTGGACCAGGTGGGTGGTCGACGGGGCGCGCGGCGTTTCCGGTGCAGGACTTGTCGGAAACGTCCATCGCTTCTTAACGGCCTTGAAGCCACGAAAGCTGAAACCCCAACATGTTCACAACAATTACTTTAATATTCTTGGGTCCCTTGCACACGAAGTTACTTGTATGGCGTTGCTTTAATCTACTCAACCACTAATTAATCTCTCTCTCTCTCTTCCTCTCTCTCGGCTCCTTCTGTCGTTCAGGATCTGCCAAACAACATGATCCATCAGGTTCCCATCAAGTCTCTCCCACAGGACTGGCTGTGGTGTGAGACCTGGTGTGACGACACTTCCAAAACGAAGGCCAAGACGATCGACCTGGTGCGTCCACTCCCCGCTCTCTGTACCTGCGTTGGTTCTGTGTGCCGATGCACAGATGCCAGACCGACATAGCGAGTGGATCGGCCTTGATGACCCGTTCATGCTCATGAACGGTGCCTACGCTCGCCGAGCTCATGTTGAGTGTGTGTGTGTGTGTGTGTGTGTGTGTGTGTGTGTGTGTGTGTGTGTGTGTTCGCGCCTTGCAGTGCAACAACCCTCAGACGAAGGAGCCCAAGCTGCAGGCGGCGGTGCGCATCGTGGCCGAGTGGGTCGACTACGACCAGGAAGTCAAGAGCCTCTACGCCAGGTACCTTGAGGAGCGAGAGAGGGGCGGAGCTCCAGACAGAAGCCACGCCCAGAAAGGAAGGAGGGGTGAGTGCTCGCCAATGTCTCAGCCGTGTGACCGCCAAGGCACTTGGTCAGAGAAATTAAATAAATCTTTCTCTTCCAATCAGATGACCAGGAACACACAGAGCTGTAGGGAGACGCCTTTCGCTGGAGGGACGAACGACTGGCTCTGTTTAAAGAGTCACCCTTTTGTTTGTTTGTTGTTGTTCTTTTTTTTTTTATTTTTTAGAAGCCTATTTTCCTGGAGCGAGGTTCGCGTCAGCGCTCTGAAACTTGAATGGAAGTAACGCCACCTCTTTAGTAGATGTCCGAGTGGATGGGGCAGAACTAGGGGGCTACAGAACGCAGACTCAGCGCCAGCTCACGCGCAGCAGGACTCGCTAGCGCCCCCTAAAGGACTACTGAGGAAATACGGGAAATGGGGTGTGCTAGTACGATGCAAAGCTGCGTAGAAGTGTTGTGGGTGAGGAGCAATGGAGCTCGTGTGTGTGTGTGTGTGTGTGTGTGTGTGTGTGTGTGTGTGTGTGTGTGTGTGTGTGTGTGTGTGTGTGTGTGTGTGTGTGTGTGTGTGTGTGTGTGTGTGTGTCCCCCTGTCCCTGCATGCACTCAGTAAGAAATCATCAAATCAGTGACGATGAGATCAGCGAATTACTCCCTTGAAACAGGCAACATTTCCGAGGTGACGAGGGAAAGCTCTGCTGCGTGTTTGTTCTCTAAAACGATCCCAGAACAGTCTACATACGCAGGGCCCAGAATTCTGCTCGGTTTGCTCCTGGAGTTCATCAGTGCATAACGATCCCAGAACAGTCTACATACGCAGGGCCCAGAATTCTGCTCGGTTTGCTCCTGGAGTTCATCAGTGCATAACGATCCCAGAACAGTCTACATACGCAGGGCCCAGAATTCTGCTCGGTTTGCTCCTGGAGTTCATCAGTGCATAACGATCCCAGAACAGTCTACATACGCAGGGCCCAGAATTCTGCTCGGTTTGCTCCTGGAGTTCATCAGTGCATAACGATCCCAGAACAGTCTACGTACGCAGGGCCGTCCCATCGGTTACGTAGCGCCAATGCAATATTTTTGGGGGGTTCGTTATTATTATTTGATTATGGTGCATTTTCGTCTGGGATCCTGTGTAAGCATTGTGCTTCGTGTCGGTAGTTTTTGGTTTTGTTTTGTTTTTCTCCTGTGTTTGGTTGGATGGTGTGGCACCCGCGCACCCCTGGCCGCTAGCACGACGGAAGGCCGCGCGCTCGAGAACTCTTAAGCACAAGTACGAACGAACGAAAAGCACAAGTACCGATTCCGGGGGGAACCGAGCAGAACTCGCAGGGCGTCGTGTCTTTGGCTCAGCGACGTCTCGGAGGCATGCCAGAGTTCTCTTTCTTTTCCATCTGCTGTACTTTTTTGAAAGAAAAAAAAACAAAAAACAAATCTGTTAACGGAAGGGACACCTTCATTTGTGCGGGGTAATGGTAGAATTAATTGTTGGATATTGATTTTTTTAAAAATAAAAGAATGACCACATTCATCTCTTGTAATGTCCAGTCATTTGAATGCCATTTAAATTGTTCATATATTTATTCGACAGAAAGTTCCTCACGTTGCAAGGCATTGTGCTTCCACATGGTGGCAGCACAGATCAACAACGTTAACATGAGTTAGAAATGTCCAGCTTTCTATCACTTTGTCTCACGGGTACAATAAACCTTAAAAGAAATAAACTCGGCATCATTCATTTCAGGGCCACTTTAGAAATCAATACATTTCGTGTACTAGGTACCTTAAAACAATTAGTTAGTTTTTTGTTTACCCAGTTTATACTTGATGTTTGTATAGCAGTCTTTTTAGTGGCTGGATCCTAAAATGTCAGTTGGACGTGCACACAACGCAACGCAGGAAGCATCACCGAGCTCTTGGTCGTGCAGAATCGGGCTGAGGCAGCAGGACTGACCGGCGACAGTGGGCAGACGCCCCCAGATTCCCCACGACCGGCATTAACAGGGAAGGGCTTACTGACCTCGGCGTTGGCAAAGAGTTAACTGACCACTCTGGAAAAGGAGGAGGGGAAAACCCAACACAAGCTTGTCGATATCAATTGCGGTGCAGTGGAGCCAGTGAGAAGGTCATTTGCATGTAGATGATAGTTTTAGCCTGAATCTTTTTCTTCTGCACTGCCTCCCTGCCTCCATAGTTACCATGACGACTCTCCTGCCATTTATTTCTGTACATTAGAAGCAGGCCGCTTTTGGGGTGGATGTATTCGCAGGTAAATGAATTTGTGCTGTCTGTCTCTATCCTGTTTTTTTCTTTGCCTTCTGTTTGTTGTTCTTTATCTTCCCAGCAGCCGCCTTCGGTTTGGTAATACACAGCTTGAACTCAAAAAATGAAAAGAACACTCACAAAACAGACCAGCCTGAGTTTGGCTCGGATGGGACAAAGAGACCGGAAGAGAGTAGTCGGAGAGAAACTGGACGTCCCTTCTGTTGCTGGGGAAGACACACAAGTTTGGGTGACAGAGTGTGTGCGCGTCCGTCCGTCTGTCTGTCTGTCTCTGTCCAGATGGCAGTGGTCAGCTATCCCTCACTCAGTAGACGCATTAAACAGAGCGCTGGTAATAATGACCAGTGGTGACATCTGCCATCGCCCTCCCTCCACTGCCGTGGCTTTGATCTCCATAACTGCTGTCGGACTGGACTGGGAAGCTGCTCATGCCAGCGCCTGGCATCCCGGAGGGGGTTCTAGGGGGCATTGGGGCGGAGCAATATAGAAAAATGAAATCTACAAGTTTGGCCCTGCTCAGGGGCGGCTGGGACGGCGCCGCAGCGAGCTTTGCGTCGTTTGCCCCGATACGCGTCCAGCTCTGCCTCGCGCACGTTACCGAGGCCGCGGCGAACGTGACCGTCCGCGCGAGGGCGAGAGGCGGGCGCTCGGGTTTGTGCGGGTGGAGCTGCTGGCCGTCGTGCTCTCGGGCGCTGGGATTCCCAAACCTGACTTCTCCTGCCCGGTGGCTTTACAAATCAGGGGAACCGGTAATCGATCGCGGCAGAACAGACTCGCGGGTCTCCTCCGCAATCTCCCTCGCCCTTTACTTTCACTCGCCGCGTCCTCTCCAACAACAGCTCTTTTGCGCCGCCCGCGTTTCTGGCTCAAAACAGGGTGTGGGGAAAAAAAGAGATGATGCTGGTTCCAGAGTGAGGCTTCACAATAGTACTTCCCTTAAAGACGCCACTGTAGAAAAGGTCAGAAAATGCTTCCTCCACTTCCTCCACGTTGCATTGTACTTAAAAAGGTCCTGCAGTATCTTGTAAAGGTTGTAGATAACTCCCTTCCGTTATCGCCGGTGCCCCTGACCACATATTCTGCCCTGAGGTGTCTGCTTCTTTTGATAAAAGTTGACCAGACGGTCACCGTCCGTCCCCCTAATCACACAGATGACCACCTCACCATTCTGGACGGGCTTCAGGAATATAATCCCCCCCAAAGAGGACACGGGACAACTGGGTCGTGCGTATGTTTGGCGGCGTCGCGCACGGCGGCCAACAGGTGGCGCTGTTTGTCCGCCGGGTGGGCGATGTCTGCGCGAATGCGTTTTAATGATATTAATTTTCCATGTTTTCCACCAGGGTTCCTCCCGCTGAGAGCGCCGAATGACTTTGTAGGAGGGAAAGAAAAGGAGACAGGTGTGCTGTGCAAGAGCCCAGTCCTTGCGTGAGCCGTGGGCCTTCTGGGTTTGGCCGTTGACTGGCGCGAGCTCTCCGCGCAGGAGGGAGCTCGCGCTAGCCAGGCCCCCTCGAGCCAAATGCTGAGTCAATGACCCTCGCGCTTAATCAGCTAGGACCACCTCCGTATGCATTAATCCGCAGGCACTCGACCTCATTGGTCTGTACTGCAGGTGATTTAATCGATTAATCGGGTCTAAGGAGCAATCGCAACAGTGGCGTTTGTGCTCATCTAGCCAGAGCCAAGAGGCTGAGAGTTAGAAAAAAAAAGAGCCCTCACATAGATGATCATGATTAGCCAGGCCTGTCACATATCCACCACTTTGTACTTTCATTGCATGGAAAAAAAGTGTGTAGTTGACCTGCAGGTACTTTTAGCTAATATTGTAATATTTTGTATAATATTATACAGAATGTAATAATATATTTTGTAATATTTTGAGACATGTTGGATAAGGAGCGCAGTAGAGCAGCGACGCCACGCGCTTCTTCCTCCTCCTGCTCAATCAATCAGACGGACTAACGAGTGACACCTCGTCCCAGACGCCTCCATCTCTGCTACCGGTTAGGCGCTCTGTTCTGAAGGCCGAATTATATGATAATAGGCACTCAGAGGCATTAAACGGACGGGCGGCTTGTTTTCAGCAAGGAGCGACCGACGGAACCCCTCTGCAAGCAGGTACCTTATCAAGCGCGGTAATTGCAAGGAAATGGACATACTGGCAACTTGGAAGATACGATGGAACGCCGAGATGATGCTGCGCCGCGGTCTGCCTTTCATGGACGACGGCAGGGAGTGACAGCCTGGTTCTCAGGCCGGCTTCGCTGTGCGCTCCCAGCGCCAGAAACTAATGAATGCAGCTGAGTGAGTCCATTGTTATGCTGGTGTTAAAGTGTTAGACTGAATACTGTTAATGCATCTGATTTGCGACGCTGATGTTAAAAAAAAAAAAATAAATCAGATTATCATTGACTGACAGTCCCTCAAAAGCTGACATCATCGATTAAGAGTAAGAGGAGGACTGAGGTGTGTGACATTGAGTGACACACACACGCAGGCGCATCCTCTGCATTCCTATCTATGACCTTCAGCATGTGTTGAGGAACTAGAGAGGCTTTTCTCTGATGTGTGCTGCACCCAAGTGCCAATCGCCCCACACACGCGCACACACACAGACTCACCTGTGCTCCTGGAGCCCAAATCGATACTCCTAACTCTCTCCTCACCCTGCGCTGGCATGACTCTTTCCACATCGCGGCTCCTGCTGGGCTCTCCCCGTGCAGACGGGGGGCTAATGACTCCCCCCAGGCCGTGCTAGCCGCACAAACGTTTAAAGCGCTCTAATGAAATGTGGATTCACGCCCTCCACCGCAGGGCCCCAGGTGGAGCCCGTGAGATCTGCGCCGTTTCCTCGGGCAGCCAGCGTTTAACGCAAATGTGGGAGTGTGGAAACTGGGTTGAAAAGTTTCGCCGCGGGGGGGGGGGCGTGATTTGATGATGTAAATGTACAATTACCGTCATCGGTATCCATCATTTAGACTTTAACATTCTCCAGGTTGTTATTATTACTATTGTTATTATTATTTTTAGTTGCATTTGTATACTGCCTGTCTCAGACGCATGGACGCTTTACAGACGGATATCAGCTTTTTTCTTAACACAAACATTCCCACAGGGATGACTATTGGGAAAATTTTCGCTAATTGCACTCCTCGCTACCTAATGGAGGTTTCTCGCTCCTCTCTTCTCTTTTGTGCTCTTCTCAAACTAAACCGATGTCAACGGGCTCTTGCCAAGGCTGTTTCGAGGGTGGAAGCCGGCCATAATCCCTGTCCATGTCCCCGAGTCCCTGCAAATTAAGGAGGGCGTGAGAGTAACGGCCTTGTTTAAAATGTTCCTCCAACAACTCGCCAGCGTTCCAATTCATTTTCGGTCAGATTCCAGTTACTAATCAGTTTATTGCAAGTAAAAATGGCGTATTTAATAAAAAAAATAAAATAAAATAAAAGGTTCAAATCCTTTATCAAACCTTTGCAATACACAAGGAACTTAAGAAGGTTCTTTGGCAACCTAGCCTGTTCGCGGAGCAGAAGCCTCTCTGCCGCCGGACGCCAACCCCCCCGGAACCGCCTGTTCCGGCCGATTTTGTGTTTGTGAGGAAGGCGCGCTTTTATCCAGCATCTGAGGGTAAGAAATGCAGCTTTCATGCCTCTCTGTGGCGCGCTCACACACACACACACACACACACACGCTCCCTATCTCTCCGCTGCTGAACCATTTTCTACTTCCCGTCCCTCCTGATTTGGCGCTGCCCCTCCGCGCACCTGTTAGCTTGGGTACATGAGAGACAGCACCATTTCCAGGTAAGAAAGTGGTTCCCAGAACCAAGTAATGGGACACAGCAGCCGTGGACGGGGGGGGGTTGGGGTCCGGAGGTCTGTTGCCCTCTGGCACGGTGGCAGGTCAGGTGAAAATGCCACCAAAATGCCACCAAAGCAAACTGACACAAAGAAAACGAGCGTTGATGTTACCATCCATATAGCACTTTCAAAGATAAAGATATGTCAAGATACTGAACATTATCTCTGAAGCCCTGAGAACAAGACATCTATTTTGGTGTGCCATAGTTACGTTGGATGCTTGCCAAATTAGGCTTTGTTGTTGTTGTTATTGTTGTTGTTATTATTTATATTAGATTTGATTTGTTTGTCTAAAATCTTCATCTGGATGCATGTTATTTCCCTGTCAAGGCTTTTATTAAGATTCCTCTACAAAGACCTCTAACAAGCTGAAAGTGGAACTTTGACCTTAAAAGTAAGATTTGTCCAATAACGTCGACTCTGAGATGTCTGACAGGAAACGTGCAGCGAGCTGGCTTTTCGTTTTGCTAAAGGATTTTGGGGGTTTAAACCTCACTGGTGTCTGAGGTGCTCGGCCCTTATAATCAAGACTTCAAAGAAACCAGAAGAAAAAGTTCCACGGGAAACTCCTACGTCATGGAAGGCTCCTTCTCCCTTATACGTCGTCTTGCTCGCAGCTCCAAAAGAATAATAATGAAACCCCCTCCTAAGCTCACTTGGGCTGAAATGGCTAATGACTGAATCACTGCAGACCAGGGCTGGCGAAGGAGTGTCATTTCGCCCACACTTCCACGCTCTTCATTAGACTTACCGAGTGCACTTAATCAAAAAAACTGCCAAGTGCACACTTTTTTTTCTTTTACCCTTCAAATGCCCATGTAATCCGCTTTCTTCCACATTTGGCTAAGCACGCTCGGACTGCCCGCTGTCCAGATAAAAAGCGCGAGCTGCAAGAGAGTTGCACTATAAGAGCGCGGAACCGCACGCGACGATGGAAGCCCCTTCGATCGCGGGGTGGCGCGTCACTTCCGCTGTGTGACTGGCCTGCGCACGTTGATGGCATGGCATGTAGGTGTGTTTTGCTTTTGACGGCACACCGCAAACACTGCTGACGAAGAGGATCGTCTGGACGCAGGTGGTGTGTGCACCAAGAGAAATTCCTTATGCAGCTAGCGCTTGGTGAATAGAGATTCCAATTCTGTGCAGCAGTAGGGGGTCTGGATCTACGTAGGCCTTCTTCCTTTATCATGGCCACGCCAAATGATGGACAGTGCAGGCAGAGCTCGGTCGTGTCCGCTCTTTCTTTTTTTTAGAGCAAGTTTCTGGCTTTGGGGCAGGTAGTGGTTTCTGATTCGGAGTGTGTATCGGTAAGTCTGGTTTGAGCATTGTTAAAGTCAAATAGTACCAGACTTTGGCCTGAGGATGTGCAACCATCCCTGCTGGATTTGTCCAATCAGACTTTGCAGTGCTGATGAATGCAAATCAGCGCAGGGTGATTTGGATGTACCACCACCTTGAAATCAACAGCTGAGAACCACTCCGTGACACGGCGAACCGTAATTTAATGATTAGGTTAGACGTGTGTTATTTCTGATTACAGAAACAGCACATCTAAGTAAAGGATACAGTCCGTTATTCATTGCCGACTCGGGTTCGTTAATGAGAACCGGCTTTCGGGTGAGGGCGAGGTTTGCGGCTCACCCTGATTGGTTGGGACCAGGTGAGAGGGCAAGGAGTCATTGGGGGGGAAACATCAGCTGCACCGCCACAGTCGGTAGAGTAGAGGCGACAGAGATCTCTTTCAAAAGACACACCCACAGCCTGCTTCCAATTTCCTTCAGCCCGTCGGAAAATAACACATCTGCATTTCATTCGTGTTGTTATTATTCACTCGGCGATGTGGTAATTTTGATGTTTCACCTGCAAATTCAGATGTAACGAGTGATAAATTAAGACTAGTCGTAGCTATTATGCAAATTAGTATTATGCAAATAAGACAACACATTACCATTTTTTTAATGCACATTTCTTGAATATTTTTTAATTTAATGCAATACTTTACACAAGAGGTGAGTCATAAAGTTAACAATAAGAATCATTTCAGGAAATAGCCCTGATGTCCACTGCTTGCCAGTGAATTCAATATTAGGGAGGTAATTTCCGTTGGCATATTGGCTATGTGGAGCACCAGACACCCAACGCTTTAATGAAGCCTTATCTAAAATCGCTTCTGCCCGTCTTGGACCTTAAAAAGCCCAGCAGTGTCCCGTTGGCGGGGGCCAAAATAGGCGGCGCCAGACTGTACTTCGCTTCCCCCTCACATTAACGGAGCATCTGATATCCACCGTTGGCGACTGGGCTGCTAAAGACAGTGGAGCTTGTCAAATTACTATAGTCAAGAAAGCAATAACGTTGAGACTGACAGAGATGGATAGAGAACAATGCTGGAAGTGGGTGGTGGGAGTCCGGAATAAGGGCTTCCGATATTTCTATGGCGCCCCATTTGGGATAACATCATACGTTCATTTCATAGTTCATGCACAGATGGGCCGAAATCTTCCCCAATATCCGTTGTAATTGCCATTGTGATGATGTAGGCTTCACGTGATGGTTAGTTATGGGTGTAACGTATGCACCTATACGTGTGAGTGTGTGTGTGTCTGTGTGTGTGTGTGTGTGTGTGTGTGTGTAAGTCATACGGACACACCGCCCAGGGCTGCGTGCGAGGAGCTGTCTCTCCTTGTTTTGGCGCTTCCGTTCGGCTCCTCCCGAGCGAGAGGGATTCAGCAGGCTGTTATCTGCGTCTCCCAGGACCCTGCTCAATGAGCGCGCGCCTTCTGTCTCTCCCTGCCTCCATCGCCACACCTCGCGAAACCAACCCCGGGCCTGGTTGGCACGCAAGCCGCTCCGCTCCGGCTGCGGCTCGTCCATCCAGGGCCATATGGGTAGTGCTGACCCACGACCGAGTGTTTACCAAGCTCAAAACGCCTCTTCGCCCCGGTGCCGAACCGACCCGGAGCCTCCTCCGCGGCTTGCTGTCAGTCTCTGGTAATTAGTCTGTAGCAGAACTCACCCGCCCAGTGAAAACAAGGACAGTTGGAGGAATTCCCGAAGGAACTGGAAGCTTCTGTAATTTCAAAAGCAGATGATCAGGTCAATTTGGGGCACAGGGCTTTGAAAAGAGACTCATTTCAACAGATTCATGCAGAACATATGCAATCCTCTCCAGTCACGATGGGTATTGGTTAAGTCAATCTCATGTCTCCAAAACAATAGCAACAACAACAATAACAACAACAACACATATAAAATGAGAAAAACATCTAGGCGTTTGCACAGATTTGCCCTCAGTAGGAAACTACAAGAGTTTATTATTTTAGTCCCTGGGTGCATGAAATACCTTGCGGACATGAAGGGAACAGTCAGCTTCTGAATTTATGTAAGAGAAATCAAACGTGTCAGGAGAGGTTTCTTGCAGCACACAGCCTTGCTGTATTGGAGAAACCGTTCTGCGGGCAATGTTTTAGAGACAGAGCTTGACAAGGAAGGCCCAGAGGAAAGGATGCGATACCCTGAGGTAACTTGGCATTGGAAGCGGGACGACGAGCCAAGACCCAGATTACGGTTCCGCAGTCCGCAGCCAAAATTTACGGCATGGGCTCTCAAAGCCGGGTGTCCGTTGTCCTGTTGTTATCTTTCCGATTAGCCAAGCTCTGAGGGGAATGATCGCTCTTCTACCTCTGCCCTCTACCTCAGGATCTGAAAATAAGAGAGGAAAAGTGAGGGGAAAATGATTGACCTGACAGGACAAAGGACTTCAAGGAGGCAGGAGCAGTTTGGATGATCAGGCCAGCCCTCTAAATTGCGGCCTGGCATCCTGTGTCAATGAGGAGAGCCGGCAAATTGGCTTGAGCTTCATGGAAACCTGTCTCAGAAGTGCTCTTGGACGACGAGTGCAATTTTGGGACAACGAAGCTGTGACCCTTGAATCCCTTGAAGGAACATTGAAGGACCAATGTAAGACTTTATGGCTACAAATTCTTAGGAACTTAGAGACTGGGAGAGGTTCCCTTAGTGGAGGTTAGGGGAGGTTATGGGAGGTTATGGGAAGGGCCCTTTAGCTGCCACAGCTTGCTTTACAGAATCCTCGGCGCAAAATCCAACAAAACCGTCTTTGTCCGTTGTCCTTGAGGGGTGTTGGGATAAAGGCTTACACTAGGAAAAACGAAAAATCAGAGGACTCGTACATTTAAGTGTCCCGCCTTAGACCGCTTGTCCCTGAAGATGCATTAACCCCGAGTTGCAACATAAGTCCTCCATCCACCCCCCCCGAGAATATATGTTGTTATTGCAGAATATATGTTGTTACTGCTAAAATAAAGGGTTGGGGGGGGGGGGGGGGTCAAGCTTAAAGGACATATTGCATACCTAGAGCAGTATTCATTAAAGACCAAATGTGCACATGCAATTAAGATAAAATAAACATCATCACTGGGTGTCGCTCCAAGGTGTACACCGTTCTTTCTCTATGTCACTCTTTACAGGCTTCGGCCCACATTTCCATGTTTTGTTTTCCTCCATTCTTCTCCTCGTCTCATCCATTAGGTACATTTTGTATAATGACGTTGGTTTGCCTCTTGGGGGGGGGGGGGGGGGGGGGAATGGTGTTATTCTGGTGAAAGCTTTGCCATTTGCCCAGCGTGTACACACCGCTGGGAGCTCATGGGGATCAAATCGATTACTTATTATGAACAGCTATTTGTGACTTACTTGCCTGAATGAGCTCACGATGTGGGCTTGCATTTCTGGGCCATTCTATACACACATCATTAATAATGTATTCCAAACACGGGAAGATTCAGATCAAGCCAGAATTTACAAAACAATCCGTAGACGGTTCTGGAGCTCCGAATCAGGAGACTACAGCAATAGCGAACAGAAAGGTCTGGGTAAAATTCACCAAGGACCTGTTTGGTTGACACCTTTTGTTTTAAAATGAGTTACTTTTCTAAGTCTTGTTCAGACTGCAGCAAAGTGTGGGATTCTCAGTGTCATCGGGTGATTGGCTCGAAGGAGGAAACCGCATAGACACACTCTATGGTAGAACAGCTCGACACATATCGGAGTGTCTCTCTCTCTCTCTCTCTCTCTCTCTCTCTCTCTCTATCTCTCTCTATCTCTTTTTCCAGAAATAGGAAACATGTCCAACAGAATGGTTCATCGCACGACCTTTCCCACCAGACCAAAGAAACGTCAGGTCCGATTCTGCCTCTTTTGAATCCGCTGGTGATGGGACTGAAGGTGATGGGACTGTGTCGTGTAAACAGTGACACGTTTAATCCCGACACACTGTCCGCGCACACAGCTTCTCCACAGGCTGATGGGAGCACAAGGCCTTTTTTGACGTGTACAAAGACTGTTAGGGAGGCCGAATCATAATGATTTAAACTTGCATCACACCTCCCTGGTGATATAATTTGGATTTGGATGTGTGCGTATTTGCATCTTACTTTAGGCTGAAAAATGGGCTTTTTCAGTATTTGATGTAAAAAATAATCCCTGAATATACATTGTTACTGATTGAGAGAGAGAATATGAAATCTTTTCTAAGAAGAGGTCAGTTAGTGAACAAAGCTGAAAGATTTGATTTCATACATTGTAATGGCTATCCAAAGCCAAACAAACGCGAGGTCACCAGCAGAACACAAGTCAATATCAGAATGCTCTAAAGGTAGACGCATAATATGCTTTCATAACTGCATATTATTGCTCGAATAATTTTCCTCCTTGGAAAAATGTTCCTCCCATGCCTTTCCAGACATGCTCTCTCCAAAACGAGCTTGTCAGGGAAAGGTTAAGAATGCCGATAACATTTGGAGAATATATTCATTTATGGAATAAGCCACTATAGATGAGCTATTTGTCTTGTGTGCTATCTCCGAGGCCAGATTTAAAGGGGACAGTCTCATCTTCAGCATCTAGCCACCCAAGACTGGGGACAATTTCAAATAAGCGTATTACAGGCATTTGTCTCCCGTAAACCAAGAGGGCACGGGAGGAGATAAACTCTATAAAAGAGGATTCGGGTGGTTCTGTATAAATTACAGATGCTTTGAATCATACTGTCTCCAGTAACCCTGAATATTGAATATAGCTTGATGATATTATAAAGAGATATGTGTTCCCCTAGCAAGAAAATGTATATCATATAGTGTCAAGAGGACAAACCAAATGTGGTATGTGCCTAGGGTTATGGTTATATGTTACTGACACTTACGAATAGACATTTAGTTTAACTTGTTAGCAATTAAATTTAACAAGATGAAGGACATATCACGTGCAGATATGACAGATTACATCAATTTTGATTACCATCAAATTTGAATCTCCTTCTTTAGCCTCGGGGTATGTATTATTTATTAATTAAGGAACATTTAGAGTAATGGTGGTCCATGCTCTTGTCAGAGACGGCTACGTCACAACGGAAACGGAACACAGGCGAGCTCCTGGCGTCTTCTGGAGTTACCAAATCTCCCAGGCATTCGGTTGGAAAAATAAATGAATGAATGAATAAAGAAATAAATAAAGAGACCCGGCCCTGGCGTGTTGCTTTCCTGCCTCCCCTGCTAGCTGTGCTGCTCTCGCTCTCCCCAGTCAGACATCTTGTTTGTCTTTGCTATGGCCTCCATTTTCCACCTTAGTGTTTGCAAAGCAATCAGCGCACACACCACCTCTGCTTATCTCCTGCCAATCTCGCAGAGTATAAGAAGCTTATTCCAGCTTGTTACCGCTGTGGATGAAATCCACTGATTCACAATGCGCTGCGGTTGCCAGATCTGCTGGTAATCATCCCCCACACCGCCCTCCCTCCTCATCTATGTGGTTTAGTAATGAGGAGGCAAATACTCAGGTGAAGAAGTTAATAACTTAATAGCTTTTCTCTCTGTTAGGTAGTGCACAGAACAGAGGAGTCACCGCAGCAAAGAGACAGAGCTGCAGAATAACGTGATACATTTGATTAGAGTGTCTTGATTTCAGTTGGCAGATACTGTCTGACTCACTCGCAGTTTATTTCTCTGGAAAATAATTGAAATTCTGAATGGCTAAAGCCGCAATATTAGTTGCATACTGCACTCAAATAGCGTCTGTCAAAAAAGAATCTATTATAATGAAATTTGCTCCGCAGAGAACAAAGCTAATGGAGGGCATTTGTATACTACCTTATCTTTGCTGTGACAGGCACACATTTTGGTTCTGTTCTTTTGCTGCATCTCAGACGTGGGAACCTGACAAAAATCTTAATCTCAATCTTAAACAAAACATCTCATAAGCAGTACAGATATTAAGTATCAAGATTAAGTGTATATTCTCTCCCCAGACACACATCCTGCATCCGCTGTAATGACGTGGCACTTATACCGACGCTCAAATTTCGTCTGCACCACTGTGCCCAGGCTGCCTCCTACATCAGTTTAATTTTCAAAAGAAAACCACGAAAAATGAATTCGGCTCTCTTTTGGTGATTGTTTTTATGGGCTTGTCACAGTTACACTACATGTCTGCGTTACATGGACAAAAAGTACACACGCAAAGAGAAAACGTGCTACATATAGTGCTGGTTTTTTTCCTCCTTCTTCCGCCCCTTCCAGAGTGCTGAGTGCAGTCATTGCTATTCTGGAGCCGTGATTGCAGCATGCAGGCAAGGTAGAGGGAGAATCCCCAGAGGAGAACGAGAGCCTCAATCCCTCCTTTTCCCCACCTGAATTAGCAATAACTCCTTTTGACTTTGACGGGGGGGGGAGGGCGAGAGGTAGAAGAGGGCTGGCAACAATTGATCCCTGTGTCAGTGGCCTCATGCAGGTAAGGCGGAGAGAGAGAGTCCTGGAGGAAGGCATCGACTGACTGAGATGGATCAAAGTGATGCACCGTAAGTGAGGGCAACCCCTCCCCCGTTCAGGAGGGATAAATCACCGGGAGCGTTTTATTGTTCCAACACGCCTCCTGATCTCATCCGCACTCGTTACGGCCCTGGAAAATTAAGTAGATTAGCGCTAAAAGAGGGCTACTTGATTTAGCGGCCACGGAGGCCGCAGAACTTTCGCTCCGTCTGAGTTTTTGCTAACTAGAGTCTGGCGGTGTGTTGCATTACCCCTCCCCCCCACTGCATTGTGGGAAACGTAATGTTCTCTTTATGTGCTGATCTATAGAGACGTGTGTTACTGGTTGACTATGTTTAATGTTTCCTGTCTGGCTCATGCGTCTGTTGAAAGCTAAGTGAGGTAGTTTTTCTGGTGCTTCAGGGTTCTGTGTGGTCAACAAGAAGTGCACCGCTCAGCAAGAGTCATCTCTAAGCTAAAGTGGCCTTGGCCTGGCACTTTCTCCCACACTGTTCTTTAAAGCACATGTGGCTTGCTTAATGTAAGCCAATTAAGGCTTGATGTAAGCCAATTAAGGCACCTCCTGTATCTCACCTAGAGCATGGTGCCATTTCCCAAGGAGAATGTGCACTGTGATACTGCTGTGTAGGTTGGCGTGAATAAGAATGCCTGCCAAATGCCGCAATTGTAAATAAATTAATGACTCAAGAGGACTCGCAAGGCCGGACGGGTCCCCGTTAACAGGAATAACTTTTCAAATTAAATAACTTTAGCGTGACTCAGCTGCAACCTCATATCACTCTATCCAGAGAAAGCCACATTTAACATTTCAGACTAGGTGACTTCAGGCTTCATGCCGGGCTGTCGGACAGTGTGTAATGGTGGGCCTCTGGAATAAATAGATTTTGGTTTCTAATTTTCATACTCTCTGTTGTTATGGAGATAAATATTACTAGACTGGGTCTTTCCTTTCATTTCTCCCACACCTACCCCCTACCCACTGCCTCTACCCCTCACCCCACCTCCAGCACCCCGGAGAGCAGTTAGCAATTCTGACCTGGCTGGTTAAAATGAAACCAAATCTAGGATTTCAGAAATGAGAGAGAGAGAGCGAGAGAGCGAGAGAGAGAGAGAGAGAGAGAAAATAGGTGACTCTGAACTGTGCCCAACGGTAAATATGTTGCAGCAACGTAAACAAGCAAGCTAGCCAGCGAACTAGCAATTTGCTAGTTACAGTTGCTGTCACTTAGAAACAGAACATGTGGATGAGGAAGCATGGGATTTTCAATCATCATTCAATCATAATCATCTTTTCTCTGGTTAATATAACAGCGACAGTTATATGACAGTTTCAGCTGTCAAAGTTAGCCAGCGCAGCAAATAATTTGTAGAACACAGTTCCGGAAACATCCACAGTCACCTCTTCCTTCAATGATCCATCTCCCAGTTTGGGGGTCACAGCCTATCATGCTCCGATTACCACAGGAACAACTGTTGCCTTCACCTTCCACTTTATTTCTAGCTCTCCCTTCAGCCCTTGGTATTCTTCCAGCTTCTCGTGTTCCAGCCTTCTGTTGCTGCCATCACTACGGACCTCTTCTGCTGTTTGTCCATCACTGCTATGTGTGGTTGGTTATGTATTACCATTTTGCCAGTCTGTATCTGGAAGTCCCACAGGAGCTTATCTCGGTCATTCTCCCCCACCATCGGGGGTGTATCCCACTTTGACGTTGGAACCTCCAGCCTGTTCTCAAGAAGGATGTTTCTGTACACTATCCATCCACTTGGTTATGACATTCCATGTACACTCCGTCCGCTGTTGTGTGCTGGATTGATTGCCTCAGGGGCATCTTTTCACAGCCTGCATCTGAGGTCCTGCCCAGTGGGGTAGATTCCAGCCTCTGTTGATCTTGTATTCAGCACTTGTTCCTGTGCTGCCATGATAAGTGCCTCTGCACTGTCTTTCAATGCAGCCGTTTCCAGACATTGGTAGGATTTTTCCGTATCAGGCACTTCCACTATTTACAGATGGCACATACCGTATGGAGGTTTATCCTCTGTCTGAGGTATTCACTAAGCACTTCACCACTTGAGGAGTCTTCATACACCAGCCTTGCCAACATTGGAATGGGCTCTGTGATGTAATCATGTAAATCACCGTCTGGCTGTGACTCCAGTAAACCCATTACAGGAAGATGAAAACAACAATTTACAGTGCAAAGCTTGTCTTTACACTGTACACCTTTACAAGGTGATGCTTTTTATAGAGGAACCATGGGAGTGTTTGTCCTTGAATTTTGTTAGACTGTTCACAAACTTCTAATCCAGCCAGCTAATAGCTAATAATGCTAATAACAACCAAAAAAGGGCTCTTAGATGGTATTTATAGTATTATATCAATATTTCATTACCAGTGAATTGAGTCCTCTGTCCTTTAGTGCTCTTTAAAATGATAGCATTGCTAAAAGTGAATTAAACGTAAGTTTAGACCAGCAGTCGTTATCTGTATGGCGTCATGTATAAGTATGGGCCCTCATTTTAGCTACTATTCACATTTACCTACAAATTTCATTCCCTCTCAATGTTCTGCCTCTTGTGAATGGCCTCAGAAGTGGTAATCGGCAGGGGCATGTGTGGCCCGCTTCAGCGGCGGCGCGGGCCAACCTTCCCAGAGAGCCTCTTCCGCCTGCTCACCGCACAGTGCCCCTCGTTGGGCCAGCACCCGCAGCCGAAGCTTAAAACTTCGTTTACCCATGCACGTCGAGGTCGGATCACGCGGCAGGGCTCGGGTTGAGAGTCTTTTAAGTCGTGTCTCATTAAGCTCTTTTAAATAAAAAAAAAGAAGAAGAAGAAGTTTGAGGCTGAACGGGTGTCGATCACCTTGTTCTGTCCAGATCTGGTCGAACCTTTTGGGAAGAGCATGGATAAGCAGCACTACTGTCAGCATCTCACCCGGCTATGAGTGGTCAGCCCAGCAGCAGAACACGCACGACACATCCCTTCATACCTCTTGGAATGCGGCGCTTTCAGGGTCGTCTTTTGATCCATAAACAGAAACCGGAGTTAAACTCGGATGGCGGCTCATGAATTATAGATATGACGCTCGAGCTGTTTGAGAATGCTTGTTTGCACTTATTTGATGACACGTCAAAAACACTGTGGTTGCCTCTAAGCTATTTATCGGTGTTTTGTTTTATTTGAAATGAAATAGAAAATGTAAAACAATACACTTATAATGACTCATATTGAATTTTTTTATTGATTTATTTGAAGCAAATTGCAGCCAATCCCAGTCCATGTTTTTTAAGAGATTGGGCAGCAGTAATATATTTTAACCTGGAAAACTTTCTCACAGAATAGTTTTGTGGTTCTTAAGCTTGCTACAAGTAACCTCCTTTTCCATGCAGAAATAATATGTTCTCTGTACCAGAAAACCTGTGGACGTATTTGAGATACATTTCCACAATACCCTTATGACAGCTCATTTCACTGGTTTCATTATTCTTTAAAGATCATAAAGATTGCTTTTTGGATCCCAAAAATCATTCATTCAGGGATAAACTGCATAAGCCAATGCGTCGAGAACAACGCAGTAAGTTCAAGAGCCTTTAAGAACCCTTAATAAAGCCTCACAATCTATTTATAAGTCACTACGCTGCATGCAATCAGTACAACCTACTTTGGAAATCCTACTTTCACTAACGTTACTATTCCGGTCTACTCTGAAGCGCTGTTTGAGCGTGTCGGTACTATGTTCTCTCGGGGCTGAAGGGCATCTCTTGTGTCTTCTCTTTTGCTTCCCGTATTTCTTTCCGCTCACGTCTGTTTGTCGTTCTGTAAATTTCCCTGCGAACCTAAAGTGCCTCGGCGTGCCGTCTCCTTCCCGGGTCAATAACGTTTCGCCTGCCGCTTTGCCCTCCTGCACGCCCGCCGCTGCCACGCGCACGACTCCGGCAGAAGCTCCCCTCCTGGGGGAAATTCCTCCGGAAAATCCAATATCGCAGTTATTGTTGTGTGGGCTTGGTGCGATCGAGGGGGAGAGGGAAGTTTGAGGGGTGGGGGGGTGTTAACCTGGATGAGTCACTTCAGCGAGCAAACCGAGGAAGGGCGGAGCAGCTAAAAGGCGGGTGGGGACGCGGAGCCGATCTGTGCTGTCTGGAGTCCTGGGGACAGGCCCGGGGACAACCGAGGGTGCTCGCCGGTGGGATCTGAGGCTTGGCAGTGCTGATCTGCTACTGATCTCATACATATTTGCGAACAGACCGCCGGGAATTTTCCGAACACACGATGGCACTGATATATTCCATGGAAGGTGATACGTCACCAGACAGCGGAGCAAGAGCTGCTATGAACGCGCTGTTGATATTCCGGTTTTCCAGAGACAGAGGAAGCCTCATTTGAGCATGGAAGCTCAAGCATACCCCCCCCCCCCCTTAAGGAACACCAGGATGAATGAAGGGTCCCCCTCTCATTCATTGCAAGTATTGGTTCGGGGGGCCCAGGCATCTGTGCATAACATTCATCAGCACCGCTTAGAGATCCCTGCCACGTGAGCAGCTGATGCGGCGCGTGAGAACAGTCCTTCACATCCCGACGCATCCGAGGCACCGCGATGATGGAACGGCCTGAGCCGCTTGACCGGATCTGTCGGGCCGTGTGGCACCTCCATATGCTTACGCGGCGGGACAGAGGAGAAGGCTCATCCATCAGCCTGCCGCGCCACCCCCTCTGTGTGCGGAGCCTCCACCCATGGCCCTGTCTCCTCCATCTTCTCCCCGAACAGGAACAGAGCCTGCTGGGCGGAACTAATGGGGTGCTACTTCAGCTCGGGCTCACCTGCTCGGGCTGGCCCGCTCTGGGCAGCGGTGTCAGTAAAGCACCCCTTGTTCACCTGGGGCTCAACTGAGATCCCCTTAAGAGCTTGAAGCCTACAGCTGAAGAAAGAGAGAAATGGCTATCTCGCTCTCTCTCTCTCTCTCTCTCTCTCTCTCTCTCTCTCTCTCGCCCCCTTCCTCTCATTCTCTCCCTACCCTTCAGTAGACTGAATAGCCTCTGTTCACAACATTAGGTCTGGTGTTGCTAATGTTTCTTTCAGTCCATTTTTGTTTTCTATTACGGTCCCATACACTTAACGACTTCTGCAGACTTATTTCTCTCACCATTCAGAACACGAGCGTAATTCTCCTCACACGCGCGCACAGCCGTCCTCTTTAAAATAAAGAAAGAAAGTCATACAAACATGACTTCATGCATCCTAACATAAAGGCAGGCAAGGTCAAGCCTTTAAAAAAAAATTTTTTTTAAAGCTTTCACAACGGATCGCTGCACCGTTCCTGTGAATAGAATAATTCATTGCGGACAAGCGGGACATAATGTGGATATTCGTCTCTGTGGCCAAGCTGCGTTTTTCTTTTTTTTCCCCTCCTGTGAACTGTGGTCGTTCAGTTCACCTTGTAGTCACCTTGATTTGTGTGTCGGCTGCGGCGGTAGCTGCATTGTGGAGTGAGGGAGCGGTTATATCCCTGGCCCCTCCGCGGGGAGCCCGTACATCGACCAGCGGTCTTCCATCAGAGAGGTGCTAATGAAGGCGAGGGAAGGCATAGGCCGGGGGGCCGGGGGGCCGGGGGGCCGGGCTCACCGTGTTATTGCTTTCTCAGCACAGTTCCCGTTTTATCCCCCGCACCTGATTTTATCCATACAGCCCCCAGCCTGCTGCACCGCTCCCTGTCCGGTCATTATCAATTATAGCGCTCGGAAAAATTCCACTTCCTGGGAAGCACGCGCATGCACGCGCCGGGCTCACGACTCGAGAGCGAGGCCGCTTGCCAGCGGCGGCAGAAGGCAGGCCGGCGTCGACCGTCGACTATCGTGGAGCGCTTTTTCCAGAAAGGGTCCGCCACTCGCACTTGGCATCTTTTGCGGGCTTGGGAGCACAGATCCGTGCGACTGTCTTACCCTCCCGTTCCCCCCCGGCTTCTCCATGCGGAGAGAGCTAAGCAGACGGAGCCTGATTGCCAGGGTCGGAGCAGCGCGGGTTACTGATGAGCGAAATTTCACGTCTCATTTCCAGAAGCCTTCGGCAGATGGCTCGTCTCGGCGATTTTCCCTGCGGCATTAATGGAGAGTCTCAGCTGGGCCTGGAGGAGGGTGAGACGGTTGGAGATGGAGACAGCTCAGGGGGAGAGACACCGAGCTTCCCAAAGGTCATATCGACGCGGGAGTGCTTCGGTTATGATGGGATTTATGGCTTTTTCTGTTGTGTGGTACGGCAGAGATTTCTGACTTTGAAAAGGTCCATTCATTTTGTGCGCTCCCGTAGGTAGAAGTAGTTTTGAAAATTAGTTTGTACTGCTTTTAAGAGATGTCAGTCAGGGCCTTTTTTAGCATTACACCACAAAGACAAGGGCACCGTCCACTTTGAGCCAATGTTTTCTGCTAGCCAAAAGCAGCTAAAACCTGGGCTGGAGTGTATTGCTCAACATTTAACTACGTCATCTGCCACTGGCCTGTACTAGCGTACATATTCGAATACTTTACAGTGTGGAATGGAAGCCTCATTTGTGAACACTTCAAAGGTTTAATGAATATACAGTTTAAACCAAAGCTACTTCCAACGGATATTAAAAAAAAAAAAAAAAAAAGATGAAGGGGTGATCATAGACCCCCCTGAAGAATGATGACTGGTTCTTAAAACCTCCCCAGGATTCACATCCATCTCTCTCTCTCTCTCTGTCTCCCTCTCTCCCCGTGGGTGTGCGGCGGGATGAGAGCATGCCGGCTCTCTGCCCGACGCCGCGGCCCATCTGGATGGCGCGCTCTGATTGCCGGCGCTCTTCAATCGCTGCGCTCTGCAGCCTTTGCTGCATGGGTGATTGGAGAGGGCCAGGCTTGCCGGCGCCTCTCTGATTGGGCTCGCGGCTCCGAGCACAGCCCAACTGGCAGCAGACGTCTCAGCGCGTGTGGGGACCCGGGGAGCGGAGGAGCAAAGGTTGCATACAAGCCGCTGGTCTCACATGCGCTCTAGAGTTTATTAAATAAGCCGGCCTCGCGCGTTACTGCCATCGTGGGGCAAACAGGGCCGATAGCTTCCGTGTACATCATGCCTGCACCCGAAGACACCCCCCCCCACCCCGGCATTTGAGTAAAATGTCTGATTCTAATTTTAACCTGCACCAACTGGAATAAATGCTATCATAAGTCACTTCATTCATCCAGCGTGATGAATGCACGGGTGTGTGTAGTGCTGCGTCTTAATGAGGCATCTCACTTCCGCAAAGGATATTCTCGGAGATCATTTATTTTAATAGGTGTCTTTTGTAAAGTTATTTCAAGCCCCATAACCAGTCAGTGTAATATACTACATTGTAGTCCATGTTCTATAATAGGATAATTAGAGACGTGCCGCACTGTACCCTATTATACGCGAGTGTGTAGGTAAAATGTATGGGATATTGTGGCACAATATAATTAAGCCTTCACAGCGCTTTCCGGAATAACTAATCTGCCGGCGCGCTGGTCTTACCTTCTTTAAACGGCCGTGGCTACCCTTTGTGAGCCTCCGACGCTGCAGTCGTGGAAATCTCTCTTCTCCCCCGTGTGAGCTTGGCATTAATCTCAGCACCGTGACTCAGGCTCACAAAGGCCTGAAATTAGAGGCACACCTCCAGCCGTACGGAGCGTTACGCCACACACACTCACACTCACACTCACTCCTACGCTGTGCCAGTAGTGATTAATTTGCAAGCCAGGCTTTGAAGTCCTTCTTCAGTTCTTTTATTTCCAGCTAATTGTCTCTAATTGTGTTCTCTGTAGGTGCCAGGCTGAAATACTGCGGCAAGCGCTCGCTCTGTTCCGCCAAACCAGGCACTTTCCCTGAAAGACGCTTAAAAGATACCCTAATTGAGCCGATTTTTTATGGATTCTAGCAACCACCCCATCCCTGGTTCACCTAATTCACTCAATTATCCTAATTCACTAATCAACTCATTCATACTCTGAAAATATAAAGTGACACATAACTGCCAGGTTGATTCGACATTTGACACTCTTTTTCTAACTGTGTAAGTGCTCTACTTTGAATCTGTGGATACCAAGCAAGGTCCCCACTCACTGGGTGGTCTCCAAGATTCGCAGTTGACTCATGCCCCTTCCGATACATCAAGTCAGCATTCTATCTCAATTGCTCTCACTGTCCACTCTTAGATGACTTTATTGACCACACGATAGCCACGTCCTTGGAGCAGTCCGTGAGATCAGAATGTCATTTTTCTTCGCTGAAATAAGTAGGGAGTACCTCGCAAAGTCCCAGCGTTGCTCTCACGGGCCGACGGCTTCGGGAAGTCTGTTCCCTTGGTGGTCTTCATCTACTGTGTCATCTGAAAGAGTCAGCTGGGCACACTCCACTGCTAAATTAGATGGGCCATGCATGAAACCAATTCCACGTGGTAAGCCCTCGTTGGAAATTTAGGAAATCCACGAAGAGGAAGTTCTATTATTGGCCGCCTGACCTTTAAAACATAATTGCCTTTTCTTAACAAAGGACTAAAAGAACAGTTAAATGTTCAAAATGAATGCGAGACCCACTTTACAAGCTCCAATAAGCCAAACAATAAAAATATGTCTCTCCACAAACTGGAAGGAATGGATCTTTAAATTGTTTTAAAAGCGAAAAAGTGCCATTGTTTATGGCACTCCTCCGCACAGAGCATTTGCCGAATGGCAAAAAACAGTGCCGTATCTGAGCCGGCTTTGCTAAATGGTGGGCGCACTGCCGGTCACTTTCATGAGAGGTTGTTGCTGGACGTTCCAGCATCGCAAGAACGTTTTTGAAAAGTCCTCCTGGATTAAATGCTCTGCGGAGCTTTACAAAGTGACTCCGAGTCTCGCGCCAAAGTTTAGAAGGAATTTCTGGCTGGAGCTTGAAAAGGCTTCCCTTCACCTAACATGAAAGCAAAACTTTGAAGGAAATTTTTCCACACTGATGTCACTTCAAAGACCTGCGACTCTCGGCAGATTCTTCCCTTTGTAATGGCTCATGGTAGAATGTGAAGCTTATTTGTAGAGGGGAAACCACAACAGAGAAGTCTTTATAGGAGAACAAAGACAATGTTGCAAGGATGAGGAGCCCAAGAAAGCGTTTTTTGACATTGTTAGAGGTGGAAAACATTTGGGGTGTAAATACTTGGAGAAAACCAAAGACCGCTGAAGAGACCTGGCCAAAGGAGCAAACGGAGCTGCATGGGGTCTGGTGACCAGATGCATCACCTTGGCACCACTGCGCAGTGCAGTGACTCATCGCTGATCTAGTGAAAACTCACACAGTGATGCCATTGTCAGGGAGAAGGGGGCGGCTGGACGGACGTTGTCCGGCACCCTGACTGCATCGTGTCTGTGGACATGTACAGTCCGCGCCCTTTGTGACGGCTCGGTTCCTGACCACAGGATCGCTGCTGGCAGGATGTTATTTGAGCGGCAGGCCATTATCAGCCGACATGACATCATGGTGGCAAATGTATCAGACAACAACCTTTATCTGAAATTAGGAATGGCCAGCATTGGGATTAGTCCCTCTGTTTACCTTCCTATCTTTCTGCATGCGTACCTTTCCCATCTTTATGCAGAACCCAACCGCATTCACGAGCTGCTTGGAATGTGTACAACGTTCCCACTCTGTGAACACAGCATAAACATTAACGTGACGTGACGTGTTTGTGAGCTGGCATAGGTTTATCAAGCACAGCAGTGATGTCACAAGAATATATTCTCTATTCCTACATTTGAGCTATTTTCACTACTATTGAAAGCTGAGTGCTTTGGAGACCCTCCGATTTCTTGTAATATAATCTGACCTAATCTAATCCCATCGAATCTGATATAATCTCATCTCATCCGATCTAATGAAATACAGAGGAAGAGGAGATGACGTCTGCCAGCATGCCTGGTCTTGGGCAGGGCAGGACGGGGTTTGGCCAAGTGGGAAGGAATGCTACTGTTGTGTCTGTGTCAGATGCAGGTGCTGCTCCAAACGGTCCAACGCCGTGAGTGTTGTGTGCTCCGGGTGCACCCAAAGCAAACATCATCATCACCGCCCATCGCCGCCTCCATCAGGGTGACGGCTGTGATTTGATATCATTGCCGAGTGTGACTGGGTAGGGACATTAGCGATGGAACATTAAACCGCCTCCCACCGCTTCCAAATGGTTTGTAAAACAAGATTTTCATTTCATAATTTATACTGCGGAGAGGTGGGCAGAAAGAGCCAGGCAGCAGAGGAAGGTGACATAAACTTGATGACGATGATGATGAAGATGGAGATGATGATGATGATGATGATGATGAAGATTCACCTAAATATAAAACAACAACAAGAAGAACAACAACAAAAAACCCAACATGATTAATGTGTCTTTTAATCTCTCAGTCATGGGTTCAAATTCATGTTTTCTTCCTCATGTTTTTGGGAGCTTTCTGCTTGCTCACCAGTGGACTTTGGTTTTTACATAGAACTATGCTGTCTTCGCCCTAATCCCTTCAGTCTGGTGACTGACAAATCTAGAATGTTAAATGTTCCCCATGCGTTAGGTCATTTTGCACATTGGGTCACATTGGTTCTCCACGGGTTTGTTGCCATTTCTGTTAAAGCCTTGTTTTGGAAGGTTTTCCCCAACAACAGTCTACCTAACTATTTAGGGTAATAACCGAAGGTTCCCTCCTGTCAGGTTGTGCTACCTCTACATATATGCCTACATATAACCTTCCTGTTGTCCCGGTGGTTTGAATGGGAGGTAAGCCCTGTATTGGACCAAGATGCCACCCAGAACTCATCCAATATCCTTCTCTTTACCTCCTCACCTGATTCACATGTCTTGTCAGTATTAAAATACATATACCAAACAGACCTCAAAATAAAAGTCACTTTGAAAGTTGGTATTAGAAGTATGTGATACTATAGTGTGGTGGTTTTTAAGCCGGCACTTAAGCCGGCCCTTTTTTGGGGGCGTTTCTCATCCCAGTTGATTCAGTGTTCTTGATTTTGAGGTGGGACACAGCACAGATGTCTGAGGATAGTCTGAGGATCTCTGAAGACCAGGTTGGAAAACACCATTGTACCGATATGGTTAACTGTTTTGCACGACCTGTACAAATTAAAGGTGGGTGCCAACTCAGGCTTAGTGGTGCCACAACAGTGGTTCAATTTATCACCAGCTCAGTCACCATAGCAACTTATGTTACACCACCGATCTGGTCAAGTTGCAGTTTGCTCAGGTGACTAAGTAAAATACTACTCTGTGGTATTTTCAAATGCTGCTAGGTATTGGGTTCGGATATTAGATTTGAGAGAGAGAGAGAGAGAGAGAGAGAAAGAATGAGCCCGAAGAGACTGAGACATCAAAACAAGGAAAGGGGAAGGATCCGGGGTCTTCTCGATCTGCATCCGGAGAGTCCTGACGGAGACGTAGGGGTGGTGTTGTTTACCCCTTGCCCACATGCCGAGCAGCACCCCTGCATGCCTGAGTGTGAAAAATCCCATTTCTCAGCATCGCCGCAGGAGACGAGACATGAAGGGACTCGTGCCTCCGCCTTGGCTCGTGTTCCTTTTGGAGAAGTCGTCTTTGTCGATAAATTCATTTATACTTTAAACGGCACTTAACTCCCATGACGGACGCGTCCGAAGCGCCTGCAAAGATGCGACCCTGTCCGAAACCTTGCATTCGCTTCGTTTAAATCTCTATTGCTGTCACAAGTTTGTCTCATGTATGTCTCACAGGTGCGCCTCTTATGGGCATGGCTATTATGGGTGTGTCTCACACGGGCGTGTCTATTATGGGCGCGTCTATTATGGGTGTGTCTTGTGTGGGCATGGCTAGTATGGGCATGGCTATTATGTGTGCATGGTTCTCTTGTCTCTAGTTGGCCAAGCACACACTGATACGCTCTTTAAGGCTCTGATAACTTGTGTGAATATACTGCGGCTCATTGAATTATTGTCACAGCCACATGATGCCTCTGCGATTCCACGAGATGGAAAGGAGGTTGAAGAGGTATTTCGGCCCACTCATTATGATCCGCAATCAGGAAGTGGACAATGTTTCTTTTGATGGGACGCTAGGAGGTTTGCAGAACAGAAAAGAGTCCTGATGCATGTCTTCCTAATGTCTTGTGGGACGGCACCGTGAGTCAAGCCGTACTACGTACAGTGTTTTCAGACCGATAAGAGCCGCTACGGGAGACCATCGGAGGGAACACGTCAAGGGGGTCACATGGGAGACCTTTGATCCCGAGGCTGAAACAAAGTCGCGCAGCTGCATTCAGAATGGGCCGCTGGGTACGACGGCAGAGAGGGGAGACGCACTAGGCACGAGCTGCAGACATCCAACGCGAGGACGAACGAGGCCCCCCCGAGTGACTTCCATTGGAGAGGAATGGACAAGCTTTCCGGATTCCGGGGAGGAACCTGTAGGACCAAGTCAAGATAGCAGGATGCAGAGGCACGATGGCTGTTGGTTGAGAATTACCCCAGAATGGCGCACCTCGGCAGGAGTGATCTGGGAGTTCTCCAGTAAGTTTATGTAGCTCGAAGCTCAGAATAGGAAAGGCAGGGAAAACTAAAGGCTTATAAATAGTCGCATCATAGTGTCCTCAGTTTCCAGTCCCACCCCCTTCCCCACCGAAATAAGCGGAAAATCCTCATTGACTTTTAGGAACGCTTCAGGAATATTTCTCCCCACTGCTGATTCTCAAGATTCCCCATTGAGTTCCATCTCAGTTTTGTCCCGGAGTTAAACACTGCAGCTATGCATTTGTGGGTGTGTGCGCATGTGTGTGTGTGCGTGTGTGTGTATGTGCGAGTGTGTGTATGTGCGAGTGGTATGAAAGACTAACAATCTATTTTTTTTTGCCAGTTTCCAACAGGAGGCCCACCTGCAGAATGCATTTCAGGAAACAGTCAAGCCGTTGATTTAGGCCATTAGGTTGATTAAACAACTCCATATGCAGCAGTCAAGGCCGAATGATGGAGAAGTGCAGAAACATGGCCGCGCTTGTGAATCGTGATTAAAAAACACTAATTGTATTTTTCATTACAGGGAAATCGATGGCTCGCATCAGAGACGTTACACTTGGTTTAGTCCGTTTGGGGAAGAAAAAAAAAAGATTTCATTTGGGGAAAACAAATCATTATCATTAGAAAAGTGATTTTAGCAAACAAAAACAAGAAGAACAAAAGAACTGTCAATCACACCCAGGGCAAACTAACCTGTAGAAAACTGTTACTAATAATATATTTCCTGAACATATTTCAACACATTCACTGCTCCCACCCACTCTCCATACCTTAAACACATTCACTCATCCCCCTCTTTATGGAAGAGTCGTACGAGAGGCTGACGAGGATCTCTCTTTCAGAACTCAGAACTCATCTCCGTTCAGAACTCAGGGGTTTCCTATTAAATCTGCTTCTCCCTGGTCCATGTCACATTAACATAGTTATATGCGGAGGCAGGAGTCTGGACTCTATGCATCGTTTGGGAGGTCATACACCGCATAATTATGTTTCGAACCCTCGGGGGGAAAACTCGAGACAAGCGCATATACTGGAGCAAACAGCAGGCAAATGTAGAAATAAAACAGCATTCTAAATCTATCACTGCAAAGTACAAATTATGAGGGAGAGCGCGGGGGTAGGAACGTGGCTGTAAAGACCATCGGACGAGGCCAACGCGGCAGTGATGCTCCTAATGTCTGGGCGGTTAGCAGTGATTCACAGGGGGGCCTCTCCTACACGGTGGGCTCTCCTGTGATAATTCCCCATGGCTGTGGTCACTGGGTTCCCCATCTCCCGACGCGCTATGAGATTGAGATGGGAGCAAAGGAGAAGAATTGGATACCCCTCGTCTCTGCTGGGCAGCATCAGAGGTGAGAGAGAGAGAGAGAGAGAGAGAGAGAGAGAGAGAGAGAGGTCTTTAACACAGCTAACGCACACAGAAGAGCAGAGGGGTTGTGTCTTCCTGTAAGGTTACGCACGTCTGAGAGAACCTTGCTGGGATGGCGAGCTTGGACACCCTGATCCTCTGTGTAATGCAGCCTGATGGTCACCAGGGGCCACTCAGGCTACTGAGATTGGCATCTAGAATCACGGACAGACTTCGAGGGAACCTTACAGTGTGAGGGAAGGCTCCTTGTTAAAGGAATGCTAACTCAAACATGCTGTCAGTCTCTAAGGTCTGAAAACCCAGCCGGTGCCACGTGAATGCCATCACGCTAACCGATCCCCACTAATGTTCATTTACTGTCAACCAAGTTAACTCCTTTATGAAGACAGAGCTGGAAAAAACATGCAGGGACGCTTCCCATTGTTTACAGACACTTACAAGAGGATTAACTAACACCTAGTGAGTCCCATTAACTAACGAGCCAGTTAACAACTACAGAAGAGGACCTTGCCATGGCCCTGTTCAAAGAGCCGTTTTGATGGGGGGGTGGGGGGTGGGGTGGGGGGGATTCATATTAATTAGCCCCTGTTAAACCCGTCGGGTAATAGGATCATTACAGCGCCCTTCGTGGTAGGCCAATCGCGGTCACCGCATTCTCCGGACAAAAAAGGAATCGCGGCAATCGCCCTTAATTGATTGTCGAGGAGGTCGAAAAGTCCCCGCCTTCTCGTAACCCTAAGGTAGAATATGCAGTTGCTCTACAAATCGGCTTCAGGCATTCCTGTGTGCCTTTGGGGGCGTAGAACCACTGACAGCTGACCACTGACGTAGAACCACAGCGGGAAGAGGCAGGCTTTTCAGCAAGGTACAGGTATTGTGCCGTGACACGTTAACATTTGAATTAGCCGGGATTATTAAGTTAATTAGACAAGAAGGATGTATTGTTTCATGCATGGCATTTCTTTTTTTTAAACCTCTCTTTACCTTGCTTAACATCATTGCCCTTATGCGCACACACACACACACACGCACACACACACACGCCCACACACACACACACGCACACACACACACACACGCACACACACACACACACACACACACACACACACACACACACACACACACACACACACACACACACACACTTGCGCGCCTCTGTTTACTTCAGAAGCAGTAGCTGAACTTTACAGTGGTGGGGAATGGCCAAAATCTGCCACAGTCCTGACAAATGCGGGCCAATTGCAGTGTGTTACACTTTGTTAAGGCTCGCTGCCTCCATAAAATGTCAGGCTCCAGCTGCGTTTACCAGCCGCCGGGGGGGGGGGGGGGGGGGGGGGGTATATGGGGGTGGATGGCGGGACTCCGGCACAGCGCTCCGAGCCTGGTGCTCCTACACTCTCCACACCTCTGCACAACTCCCTGTTTCACACTCACGCTAGCACACTTAGCTCTACATCCTGGCCACTCACTCTTCATGCCACCGAATGGTTCATTGACGACCGTTTACGCGCCAAGGAACTGGTGACTCGAGACTCTGATTCATTTCAGTGTAGTAACTGAATAATTACTTTTCCAAAGTGGTTCTATGAACCACTGAAAAAAAGATCCAGGAGAAATCCAGTAGTCTTAGGGCAGTGGTAGAGTATAAATATAAATAATAATAAAATAATAACAAAAATAACAATGACCCCCCCCCCCCACAAAAAAATAGTAGTAACTAAAATAAAATAAGCAATGATTTGTAGAAGAAGAACAAGAAGTGAGGCTATAGTGAGGTTGTCAAGCCAGAAGGAGTTAGTAGATTTGCTGGAGGCCAAAAGCAGAAACACTTAACATTTGCAACTCACTTATGTTGTCTGAAATTTGACAGTCAAAACTGTCAAAACTGGTCCAAAGATGTTGCAGAACTTTTCATCTGATCCACGAATCAAGAGCTTCTCTAACTTGAGGTAGGACGTAATGTCCTCGAGCCACCAGGACTGTTATGGCATGGAAGCACCTTTCGGCCGCAGCAGAGGTGTACAATGCGCGAGGGGGGAAGCATATTGTGTTGCGTTTTGCTTTTGGTCGTGTGCCTCCGTACAGTCCGGTGTTTGGGACAAGGATCGGAAGGCGTCTTTCCAGGGCTCCTCTAAACTGGGGCAGAACTAGAGCATATGTAAACACGATCGTGCCCTGTCCTCTGTGTTTGTCGCAGTGAAGGCTAACTTCTGGGGTATATTTGGGAATCCTTTTAGTTTGGACACGTGGCTTCTGTGTGCTACTTTAAACTGAAGCGCGGCGTAATGAACACACAAAGAAGAGGAGTTTGAAGGAGTTTGAAGGAGATTGAAGGAGCTGGACTCGGGACCAGGCTAAAGCTGGTGGTACAGCGACACTAAGACCACAGGATTCCACTGTGACTGAATGGTTACTAAACAGCTACTGCAGAATAATAATATGCTGTGTTTGAGAGTGGTCACCAGCCCTGTGCCTGAAAATCTTCCTGCATAGATTACACCCATATTCCATATATAAACAAATCGGCTTCTGTTTAAATCAGTGTAGCTAATCAAAATATCACCTGCGTTCTGGAATTCTGAATACAGTAAAAGGCTTGTATAGCAATGTAGTTCTACTTTTTTGTATATAATGTGAATATTCCTTTTATTAATACAGACATTTGCTGTGTAAGCAGAGAGGGGAGCTTGCACAGTACTGCAAATATTTCATCTGCTGTTAGGGGAATAACAGCAGTGAATAATTAATTATATATAAGCTCCCTGAACCTGGGCTGTAAAAATCAGGGAAAAAGTTCACTTGCAGTTCACTTACGAATGGAAGAATTTACATAATGAATCTGTTATTGCAAGTCTGTGTAACTGGATGTCTGTTCAAATTAATTTCTCTGTTTTTTGCCCCCTTGAAGCTAATTCGCGTGACAAGGCATGACGAGTCTGACACAGCAGATTTGTAGAGGTAGTCACACTCTCACAGGCTCATGCCTACCCATTCCCACACACACAAATGCTTTTGGACTGGTCTAATAGAGAGCATGGTGAGTGCAGATAGGAGCGTTCCAGTTGAAGGAGCCGTGCCACACTGGTGACATTCCCCCTCTCTCCTGACCGGAATGTGACCCTTCCTCCCCATGGCCTCCTGGGATCACTGCATTCTGGTCCACGGTCTCCCATCAGCCCTTAAAACAGTGGCCCGATCACCCGGTCACTGGATTTTACACTAAAATCCAAAGCAAAAGATGATGTTACTCCCCATAAATTCATAAACACAGGCATGGACGCAGATGTGATGCGCTGGAGAAATAATGTTTTGAAGCTCCATTAAGCATAATTATGCTGTCACTGGAACCAATGGGTGATTAAATGAATGGAACCAAATACCCCTGAATAAATGAGTCCTTGTAAGGCTATAAATGAGCCTTTGAGTTCATCTGAAGGATGTGAAGAGAATTGGTGTTCATGTACAGTAGACGCACGTGCACTTTACTGCACATGTTGTAATGTTTGACACCTGCATCAACAAAAATTGTGATTCTCTAAGACTGGTGCTAACAGAGGTCCTCAAATATAACACCAAAGATTTGCTAGAGCAGAGTAGAGCAGAAATCTTGTTGACATATTTACAGTATTTTTAGAACTGGTCTTTACTAAAATTTGACCTCCAAGGGCAGAGGAGAGACTATACTATTCCATCAGCATCTTACGATTGCAAATTCCGCATAAACCAACTTGCATGGTTAAGACGAGGGGTGCTTCCGGCCTACAAGCCGACATTTTTTCGCGCTGTCCTCCTCCCACAATGCAATGCTTCAACGTGGCACCTGGCAAACAAGCCTGTAGGAGCCCTTCAGTGAGTGTGAGCTTCTTGCTTGAGGTGAGAGAGGCCCCGGATGAGAAACCAGGGGGATAAAGGTCAGGCAAACGTGTGAGAACTGGTGCTCATTCATCGATTCGAGCCAAAAAAGTGTGGTTATTAAAGTTTATGCGGGAACGGTTTTGACATTTCGATGGAACTTATTTTTTTGTTTGTTTATTTTTTTTTTATATAAGGCACCGCATAAATTTGCAGTCAAACAATGAGGCGTCACCTCTTCGGTAAGCGATCAAAACATTTACGATTGTTGGTGCTTTAGGTGTCCTTGCGTTACGCAAATTACAAGCGGGAAAATTGTTGTGTTTACAAGTTGAGAGAGCATCTATTCATCTTTTTATGGGTGTGGGGTAAGGGGGCAAGCAACAGTAAGACTGAGACACAAAGCAAGAGGAAGAACGCAAGAGATGCATCTTCCCAGTCAAATTTCTATTTAGCTCAGCCCAAGCGCACAAAGACACCAAATTGATCATTTAATGGATAGTGACAACAAAGCCCAAGCAACTCAAACACAAAGCACTTTCTGGCATTGTTTATGGTGCAACATATAAGCAAAATCAATATTGAGCAATTACCCCACAAACCAGACTAATCTGCTTACTTCTTTATTCTCCGTCAGGATTGTTTATTTGATCCCTTGCCAGATATCTGAAACGGAGCCCCCGCCCACATCCGGAAGAAAAGCCATAAAAGGCTTTATACTGTATCTCCACTTAATTAAAAACATGTCTTTTATTGATGAAATGCGGCCGGAGCTGATTGATTGCCGTTTAATTTATCGTCCGGACATGGGTCCGTGATGGACTCTGCAGGGTGGAGATTGTGGCAGACCGTCGAGTTCCTCGTGTGGCGCTGATCCTGGCTGATAAAACCCAGGGGAACGGAGAGCCTCCTCCCTCTGAGAGCAAACAGCCAGCTTATTCCCTGTGATTCCAAGAGTAATGCGATGTTTCCTTTGCTCTTTAGTTTTACGCACTGTCACACCGTGCTGGTACGATAACGGAACACTCTACAGCCGTGGTAGCGCTCCTCTGATAAAACAGAGGAAAACTCCACAACCCGATTAGTCGGAGTGGTACGGCCAATTAGGGTTGAAATCAAACTTTGAAGGGAACCAGATCTCTTTGGGACCTGTGACCTGTGTGCTATTCAAAAAAGCTAATTAGGCTAAAAATAGAACAAGAGTCTAAAGGCCAGTTAGCGTCAAACAGTGACACTGCTAACCGCGTCTTGCTCATTCTCATTCAGTGTTAGCCACATTAGCAAGTTTTTGGTGAAGAAGGCCTATTCCTGTAATTGTGGATGCACTATGGGTAGAGTGCTGGCTCAAGTCCCGGCCAACGCTACCGACCCCATCCTCTTTCACCGAGCTCGCCAAAGGCGCCGTGACAGCAAACTACTTCAAGTGCCGTGTGAGCAGCTATCACAGTGGGGTTTTCGGGAGACAATCATCCCAGCTGAATGTGTATCAAAACAGCCTGTTGTAACCCCGAGCATTCCGAGACCATCCCAGCTGCGGCAAAGGATTTGCATAAACCGATGAGACGGAGGAGCTCTTGCCGCGGTGTGGCCTGAAAACGAAACCTCCGATTTGCTCAGCTGTCGAGTGTGGTTCGCCGCCCTGCGCTGCACGTGCGTTTCGTCCCTCCCCATGATGCTGGCTCCTGTTTGAGCGACGCACGAACGCACTGTGCTAATTTTCCCAAAGGTTGGCCCAAAGGCTATTAGTGCCTTAGCAGATAACGGACCGTGCAGGCCCTTCCCTGCTGCCGAAGATGCAGCAGCCATTAGTTGGATGACATATTTATGTCCTTGCTGAGTTTTTTAAATGGAGCCCCTGTCTGTTGTCTCCTCTTTGTGCCGTCTGACTCTTCATGTCGGACTTTTGGCTGACCTTCAGTAAATGGGATTACAGGATGCTGTATTGGTCTCATGCAGGACAAAGCAATACTGGCGGATTCCAGATCGCAGCCTATCCTAAGGTCACCGGCCGCTCACCTGGAAGGAGAGCCGGACCGGCCGGGCCTTGAGGTAATCAGGTGTGGTGGGAAAAGATTAGTTATGTCATGTGTGCGTTGGGGGACTGATTAAAATATTGTTTTTTTTAGCACTCTCTGGGAGAGCAAGGCTTCTCATTAAAAATTCATCCACAAGCTGTGTTGCCTCGCCACGCCGCCTCGCTGAAGAATTCATTACCTCGGCCATGAGCCGCACCGCCTGACCGGCGTCCCTGCTGACGTGGTCGTGTGTCGTGCACCGTGCCGTCCCCTCTCCTCCCCTCCCCCCTCCCCTCCTCCTCCTTCTCCTCCTCCTCCTGCTCCTCCGTCCGTTCTGAGATGCAAACGAGCAGATATTCCAGCGGGAGGAAGTGAAGGATGAGGAAGACGAGGATGAGAAAGGGGTGAGGAACAGATGCGTGCCGCCCCCACGGCTGCCTTGCCTTGCCCCGCGTCAAGCGGCATCCGGTGACTCAACGAACAAGTGTGGCTTGCTGGTCTTTCGCTGGTCCTTTATTCCCCTCCCCTCCTCCCCTCCTCCCCTCCTCCCTTTCTCCCTGTCTTTCGGTCTTTTTATAACCACCCCCTCCCTCAGCACAAGAGAGAGCGAGTGGATTAACAAGTAACGGAAACGGACGAGCCTCGGCATTGGCGGCTTTTGAAAATCAATATCCCGCAACTCCCTGCTCCTCCCCTGCTCCCCTCATGCAATCCCCATTCCCCAATGCCACTCACACAAGCCTCCTCCAACAAAACAATTAGAGATTCCTCCTCAAACTCGTTACCCAACCCAGTGAACAAGAAAGACACAGAAGGTCATGGCAAAATGGGCTATCTTAGAGAGGCTCTGGCCTCACATGTCCACCTGTCTTTGCTCAAACAGGTGTGCTCCTCTGGTTGATCTGCAAAGTGCACTGAATTTGTCCTTTATTGATCTGACCACAGCTTAGCTGCCCAGGCCGGACATGGAACAATCCCGGGCAAGACAGAGTGAGAGTCCTTAATTAGAACAGTCATTGGCTGGAAAGTTACTACAGGTAGCATTCTTCATTAGAGCATGACAAAAAGAAAAACATTTACTGGACTCTCAAGGCAATGATTTCTGTTCCCATAGAATGAAAGTCCTGTGTTTGACCACGTGACCGCTAACAGGCTATCAGCATGTGAATGTGAGTTGTTATATGTCGTCTCCCACAGCCACGATGTGGCTATTGTTATTAAACTGGCCCCAGCTAAGAAGATTGTTCCTGAGAACCTTGACTTGAAAGAAGCTTGTGCCTTTGCACCTCTCGAGTAACCTTAAACAATTTTTCGCAAGTTGGGCCTTGAATCTGAACGAGAGGCTGGAGGAGTTTCTCCCATGATTCCTCAGCTTGGCGCAGAATGACGCAAGTGGTCAGTGATAACCCGGCCCGTAGCCTCTTTGCAATCGTGCGCCTTTTACACTGGCATGCTTATATGTCCTGCTCACATGACACGCTCTACCGAAAACACGGAGACGGTGTGTGGTATGTCTGGGGAAAAAAAGAAGACTCCAGCGACATATACCACATTCTTCCATTGCGGCTATTTAGCACGTATCCTTCTGGATTGTATGTAGCATGTGTCTTGCTAGGTCAGCGAGCATCGGACATTTAACGTAGCCTACAAACGTAGAGCCTAATTACGCATCATGTGCACACCAAGCAGCGTTTTTGAAAATGCATTTGCTCTTTGATGTATGATATTGTCCGAATCGGTGTAAAAGGCAAGGAGAATCAATGTCCGAGGGGCATTGGTGGGGGACGACAAACCAAAACAAGACGGGAAAAAAAAGTACGGGAGCGGCCTCCCGCAGTCGAGCGTCTGCAAATTAGCAAATGCAACGAGGCGGCGACAGCGTGACGGATCTTTAGCGTCTGGGGCCTGGCTGACACTGATTGATCGATGCTGGATGTTGCGTGGGCTGATCTGATGGCTGATTTACAGCTCCCGCTGCAGAAATGTCATTAGGGTGGCCTGATATGGAGCCCCGCGTCTCGGGGGGAGGGGGGGGGGGGTGGGGGGGTTATGGGGAGGGCAGTGACAGCATGGTTTTTGGGGGGCGAGGGGGCGGGGTTGACGGCTTTGGACGATGGCATCACTTCTGATGAGTGTTACATTGTTTCGTTATCTTGGTTTGCCACGGGGCGCAGTCAGGTGTTATCAGGACAAAGCCGTAGGGAAAGAAAGAACGTTATCCCTGCAAAGAACCTTTGTGGGAAGGTAAACCACCCTGGGAGGCACTTTTTCTCGCCGCTGAACTGCTGGACCTCGCGTCAGCCTTTCCAAGCTGCTCGGCTTGCCGTGGGCATGTGGCTTTGCCATGCAGTGGTCTAATTATTTAAAACACCTTTTGTTAAGACACTTCATATAATTTTCCCACTAGAACAGTGCTAGTGCAAGAGTTCATTGCAACTAGCAAATCTTATAAGAAGTCACCACATTTCACTAGTCTCAAAGCTGAATGATTGCGTATCTGCTGTGGGCATTCTCTAGTCCAGAAGACAATTCAACAGATGATATAAAAAACAACATTTACGTTCTTGCTTTAAGAGCATGTTTGACTACACAGAATGAACTATTTCAGTGTGTCTACATTTTCTTGTTATGAACGTGTACAGTGATTAAGCAGCAACCTACATGTATTGGCGAATGAAATGAAACAGTGATATAGTGAATTACTGGACAACAGCAACCAAACAACTTTACAAGTGACAGCTAGACTCCACCCTTCTGCTTGTACCACAGGCTCCTTGGTTGCAGACCAGCAAGCTTATGGGCCCAGAACGACACCAATTTTGCCTGCCAAGAGCCATTTCTTTTGCATTGGAAAACTACAGAACAGTTTGAGATTCTGGCATCGCCACTGGCACGATGTCCATCTAAAAATGGTGTGGGAGGGAAATGTGAGTGTTGGAGCTGGAGCTTTGGAGGGTGAGCAGGAGAGAAAGGCTCTCCCACCTGTGGCTTTCTGGCCCTGCTCACTCCCTCCAACACCCCCCCCCCACCCCCCCACGGTCACCTACTCTCGTTGCCTTCATTTTCATGAGCCTCGTTTTCAACAATAGCAAACCTGCATCGCTAAATGCCTTCTGCTCGCTTCATAAAATATGGATGTCTGTACATGGGGAGAGGAAAAATGCTAATAACTTTTCGGCAGCCAAATTAGATTTGGAAGGGGCGAAAAACACAACTGTAGGAGGGGCGCATGAAAGACTTTTGCTGTGCAACTCATAAATAGTTTACTGACCCAGTGAAGATTCATCACATTGCATATGAGATAAATGATATTTTCCCGCTTTTGCGGGCCCCCCCCCACCACCACCCGTATGCTGCGCCTCCACCGCAGGAGCAAACTGAATAAAAGATGAGGGGTGGAAATGCAAGCACGCTGCGGCTAACTGCAGGTCCTGCCGACGCTAGTGCAATCCAGATCTCCGTGATAGGCCGCATTCGGCACGGGTGTCACAGATCCCATCACCCTGCCGCGGCGGACGAGGTGATACTGGCGGTGGGCGGTGTGCCGCCAGTCCTGGTGGAGCTTTTGCACACCGCAAACAAGGCACGTACCACTGCCTTCGAAGGCGGGATGGTTTGGGTTCTGAAACACAATTAGCTAGACACACGTTACCTCCTTACCTCCTTACCTAACTGTTCATATAATATGAAAATACACAAAAAATCGATTAACGTTCAATTAAAGTTCAATCATAGCTTCTAGATCATCTCAAACACTTCGTCTTCCAGCGTTCCAAAACGTCCTGGGTCGCTCTGAATTCCCCAGTGAAAGCTGTCCAGACACATAACCTTTATTGATGAAGCCGTGCACTAACTTGATGCAACGCAGGACTGTGGCTTATACCCAATGGGAGAGCTCTGTTCTGGAAAATCTAAGATGATTGGTGGCCTGCCATCGCGCCATCAGAGGCAGCGGACGGGTTTAAATCATCCTCCATTTGGCCATACATTACTGCGCGCGTGGCCAGGCTCCGGCAAAGAGTGGGATGTAATATGTGTCCAAGACTAATGGCCACACAGTTCACAAGGCCAGCCGCTTCTGTTAATGCATTTAAGGTTGATGTATGGCTCTAAAACTGTATAGCGCCACACAGCCTGTAGTTCCCATTTAATTGGTTTCATTTCAAAGGCCTGCTTTGGTTCCCAGCCATCTCCTGTGTTTTACGTAGTTTCGGCATTGCAACCATGAGCTTGTGCATTTGTGGTCGATCGAGGACTTCAGTTACGGACGACGTGTATCACAGTCGTCAATTTCTGCAAGTTGGTGACTGATAGACGTGAAAGCGACTGAAAGAGTTTTTCGAACTCCTTAGGCATGTGCCTAGACAGGGCTGAAGTCAATCACAAATGTATTACAGCAATATCTTGTATCTTAGCAAATTAATGAACAAAAAACCTAACAGGGGTGTCCCGTAATGCAGCATGCTAATAAGACTTTCATTAATCGTTATGGGGCGGTAAGATTTTTGGCTGATGTGCTGTGTCGTTGATAACACGGAGGAGGTGGGACGCACTTCCCTAGCCGGGAGCGGCATGGAGATGATTACGCTCTCTTTTGTTCACATGCGCTCCTGCAGCCGAAAAGCCGCTGCTCTCGTGGCCTGAGATGGAAGTCCAAGACGAAACCCGATAATTCAGCTGTTATTTTTCCGTGTTTGGAGTCTGCACAGCCACTCTGAGAGGTAAATTGCATTTTGTTGTTGCAGTTGTTGGTCCAGTGCCGCCCTGCCTCTTCTCCAGTTGCGCTGGCGTCTGATGTTTCTCCGCACAGCACTTTGGGTGCCCGCCTCGGGAACGATGGGGCGACGGTATGTGTCAGACGTTTTCCGAGACGTGGCGGAGCGTTTTTGCCTGAACTCCCCACTCCTGTATCTCTACCTTATGCCTTCTTTCTCTGCCCATCCTCCGCTACCACCCCTCCTCCTCCTCCCGCCGTGACACGTCAAACCTCTTAAAGCGGTGCTCCGCTCCGCTTAGCGGTGGGATTCCATTACAGAAGGAGTCAATCACCACACCACCCCCTTTAGGGCCAGACCCATTAAAGCTAATACCTTTAGCCGCGTTAACCAGAGTCCCTGTGAACCTGCCGTGGCTGGCGGGCACGAACTACATCGCCCCCTCCCCTCCTCCCCCCACCTCCACTGACACACCTTGGCCCGCTGCTGAAAGGCCCGAATTGATAGCCCGACAGGTGCCTGAATACCAAACAGTGGAGTCTCTCTCCCGCCCGCGCTCAAAGAGCAGAGTCCCCCCTGCATCTCAATGCATCCAGACCCGCCAGGTCTGATGTGTTTTTGCACTGTGGGGGGATGGGGATGGGGTGGGCGGGGGGATGTGGGTGGGCTTTTATAAGGAGAGGTTCCAAAGACCTGCATGTATCTCTGTCCATACGCCATGGATGGCATGGTGGTGAACTTTGGCTGCAAGGTGGAGGAAAATCTAGAAGCCAGACTCCTGCAGGCCTGTGTTCCTTTACCCAATTCGCAGTAGCAATATTTGGGTTTGGAGTTTGCTTAGAGGGCGAGGCCGTGCGAAGCGCCATTGGGAGTCCAGCGTCCAGAGGTGGAGGCCGGTGAATGTCATTTTTTTAAGCCTCAGGGTCGATGCTGTCAAGGCAGAGCAGGAATGTGCCCTTGACTCACACGGCTCTGACACGTCTCTAAGTCGTGTTTAATGCTTTACAGAGGAGCTGCCAAATCTCCGCCTCGCACAAGCGCAGCAGATGACGGCGAGTCTTAATCTGAGATTTTCACGAGGCCAGTTTGTTCTAATGAGAGCAGGAACTTCTCACCACTCACCTCCGTATGCATTTGTGATATTCCCATACTAATTTTGAGTTTGTGCTCTTTTTTTAAAACCATTTTTCAGTTGTTTTCAAAATGCGAATATGGGCCATTCCACCGAATGGGTGGCATTTGCATGCTCTTCAAAAACTAGACTTCAATTTTTATCTTTTTACAACAGATATATTTAACTATTCAAAATAGTTCTGGTTCATTTCACTTTTTCTTCTTTTCACTTTTACAAGATTTTTCATCTTAAGATGGCTCTATTTTTCTCAGTCCTGTTACCAAAACTCCAATGTCATTTAAAAAGCTTGTTTAAAAACATGTTAACTAATTCCTTTTTTTCCCCCTTAAGAAAGTGTGTATTTTAAAGAAAAGGTTGGTTACGTGTTAAAATAATTGACATTTGTGACTAAAAAACTCACTACAAATGCACTACAAATACATTTCTTCCTTTTAAATGAGACCTAAACCTCAAATTTATACCATTTCTTTCAAATAATTTATTAAAACAACTGGATAAATGATGGACCAAGTATAATTTTAAAAAGAAGTGGTCTACCTTTAATCTTTAGAATAACAATTTATGAACACTCGGTAACAGGAATGTGTGTCCATGTTGTGCGCATGCTTGCATGTGTGGGTTTGTGCATATCTCTGTGTGTGTGTGTGTGTGTGTGAGAGAGAGAGAGGGAGAGTGTGTGTGCACGTGCGTGCGTGCACGTGCGTGCGTGCATGAGGTCTCTGAGCACATTCTAACAACTTACCAAGAATGAATATTTGTACAATAAATATAATTTTGGTAACATGAAAGTGTGTTGAGATGATCCGTCTCAGTCATGGTTACTATATCATCAAATATACAGAAGAAAAATATGAGAGCGCTAACCGCTTCCTATGGCCTTAAGTAGAGCCAGATGATGTAATTTCCTGATTAGCATGGGATTTTTGGAATGTTTCAAATTTTTAATTTGTGAGGACTGAGTGAAAACCTGGTGTGCGTGACTAAACTGTGTATTTTAACTACAATATTATGGATTTTTCGAGATAAATATATTTAAAATCTTAGATAAGATATAGAGACAACAATGTATGAAATCTTACATGGTGCAGTAGTTATGGAGCACGAACAGGTAACAAAACAATCTTACATGGTGCAGTAGTTATGGAGCGCAAACAGGTAACAAAACAATCTTACATGGTGCAGTAGTTATGGAGCGCGAACAGGTAACAAAACAATCTTACATGGTGCAGTAGTTATGGAGCGCGAACAGGTAACAAAACAATCTTACATGGTGCAGTAGTTATGGAGCGTGAACAGGTAACAAAACAATCTTACATGGTGCAGTAGTTATGGAGCGCGAACAGGTAACAAAACAATCTTACATGGTACAGTAGTTATGGAGCGCGAACAGGTAACAAAACAATCTTACATGGTGCAGTAGTTATGGAGTGCGAACAGGTAACAAAACAATCTTACATGGTGCAGTAGTTATGGAGCACGAACAGGTAACAAATGTTAGTTTTTCAGTGTTCAGTGTAGTCTTAAATTTTCAGTTGCAGCAAAGTATAGGTCAGTTCGCAACAAATGAAATGTGCCAGTAATTTTCATGCATTTTTAAATATAATTCATTCCGTGGAATGGCCCATATATTCTGTATTTTGTATTAATTACCATAAAACTGTTTATGGTAGAGTGGATAGCACATCAGAACTGTGAGGCCAACCCTGCAGGATGTTGTCTGGGAAGCGTGTCGCACAGTTCTCCCGCCAAGTTTGTCTCGACCCGTGCCACAAAACCCTCTGTGCGTAATACCTTCCCTGGCCATTTGATCTTGTCCTTAATTAGCTTCCAGTCTGCAAATCAGCAGGGGTTTTCTCCTTGGTTAAGGGGGGGGGGGGGCGTTTTTGTGCCCTGTGAGGGATGTGGCACAGTGCATCGGCCCACGCGTTGTCGCACGGGTCGCTGATCTTCTTCTGCCCTGGCCCAAGACCTTCTCTCCTCTCCTATCGACGCTGATGGGGGCTAAAAAGTGTTGCCAGGCAGTCGTGCTTACTCCGGACCACCCGAACCCCTGCCAAGTGCGAAATACTGATGAAATAGCTCGACACGACGCTGCTCCTTCTCACATACTGATGAGAGTAAATCGGGCGCATGTCATTAAGTCATACTTGTGCGTGTTTTTTGACTGTCTCTGCAGCGAGGGGGAGGGACTTACTGTGGCTCTGCCCAGGTAGCAGGTTTGCACCTGACCTTCCAGCTATTTTTATTTTTTTTATATGTTCTCTAAAAATATACTGTCTTAGCCACAAAGGTGACCTGTAATGGAACAAGGGTACTGTTTCACAATAAAAGCTCTTGTTTGTAGATACTGGCAAGAGATGTGATACTGCGATCCTTAAACAGACTTTTCCCTGTTCCTAAGAGTAAAATGAATTGACAGTTAAAAAGGTTTTACTGTTTGGTTTTAATTTTTTCTTTTTTTCATAACACATAACACATACAGAACTAGGTAGGAATGCCTACCTAGACAGCTGCAGATGTGAATGTTATGCATGTGTTATAAATGTTTAATGAAACGCTTATGCAACACAGCGCCTTAAAATAAAGTGTTTCCGGGCCTTCTCAAATGCTCAGTGGCACAGTTTGCCGTGGAGAATAAACTGGATAGCTATAAGGTTGTTGTGCTGACAATCTTAGGTGGGGGGGGGGGGGGGGGGAGAGAGAGAGAGAGAGAGAGAGAGAGAGAGAGAACGAGAGGAGTTTGACTGTACTGTAGGTGATGGCAGCTGACAGTGGACAGCATTAGCAATTCAGATATCCAATCCAATTACAGCCCTTAGTCATTTCCCCACGGCACTTCTGCGAAACCTCCATGTTGCCGTCAGAATAACATGGTTTCCACGGCATTAACATCTGCGGCATTTGGGGGCAGCCCGGATGAAAGCACAGCCAGACGTCTGACAACAGGCCTCTGTAAACGTCTCCAACATAAAACTGAACAGTGGCAAGTAAGGTCTTGGGCGGGATCTCTGGTTGGGAGCAGGCAATACCGAAATCAAATCATCCCTCGCTCTCCAAGACGCTGGGGTGGACCCTGACCATTTCGTGTTACGTATCTGTATATTTTCCTCCCTCCCTCTGCCTTGCCAAGTCAGCGGTAGAAAAGTTGAGCGTGCCGAAAAAGCACCGCAATCCGGGCGCTTCTTCGGGAATGCGTGACGGCCCACGTGCCGACCGCACGAGCAAACATGTTAACAGAATACAAGGGAATATATTCACAAGTTGACATCTTAAGACACTTTGTTGCTCTGACTTATTATTGCTACCGGGTTCAAAAAAGGCTTGCCAGCGCTGATCCAATCCTTCTTTCAGTGATGGCGCTCTTTGTGTGCGCAGACCTGCTCCTCTGAATGCATAATTGATAGAGAGCTCTCAAAGTCAGAATCTGTATGCAGAATGAGGTTTGGATAGAGAGCAAACGCGCAATAATTTATGTTGGTGCGATAATACGCCGAACAAAATGGACAGGGGCGGTTATAATTTATGGATTGTTTCATTTTGGTCCGTTGTCCTAAAGATTTAACGTTTAACAGGCTTGGAAAAAGTGAGTCAGCTGTGATCTGTGGCGCTCAGCCGATTGCGTCAGTTTTCCGTCTGTGTTAAATAAATCATAGTCCTTTTAAACAAATTCAGATTCTGTTTGTGAAGCCTGACCTGCCACTGCAAGTCCTCCTGTGTGTGTGTGTGTGTGTGTGTGTGTGTGTGCACGCCCGCATGTGCCTGGTAAGTGGGGGAAGTTGCTCTGACCTCGGATTCACCCCAGGTTCACTCTGAGTTCAATGCCTTTTGGTCTCATCGCCCCCACCGATGCCCACAGGGCTATAACACTTTCCCCGGGCATCCCTGTGCTATATTATATAACAATACTTCAGTCGCCATGGCATTACAACATCGTCCATAATTAACCACCGGAATGTATACCACTTAAATCCGTCCCATTATTCACATTCGAACATATTTATGTGTATCATTTATCCCAAGCCCTGTTTACACCTCTTTAGTTATGGCTGATGAGATCATGGTAATTTCAGCGCTTGGCTGATATCATGCAGACTGCATTTTGCATCAGTTGAGAATTCGGCTTTGTTTGTAAGCTAGCTCAGCGTGTACAGTCAACCCTGCAGGTTTGCACTAATCCTGCATCTTCTGATTGCTTGCTTTGATGAGCTGTCTCGTGCCACGGCACAATTTAGCCTTAAACGCCTGACTGAATAAATGACTGAATGAATGAACGAATGAATTAAACAATGAACATCAGCTCCACCAGGACATGGACTGCCAACCTGCTCATTACATGCATGCTGGTTAAATAATTTAGCAGCAGCTATGCCTAGCATACTGAGCTATGCCTAGCTCTGTTTAGGACCAGGACACACTCTGCCTAGAGGCTCCTGACCCTTTCCATGCCAGTGATCTGAACAGTAGTGGTGTGTCATTCACATTTAATGTAAATCTAACCAGGTAGTATAGCACCGTGCCTACGACTTCTTCTCAAAGGGAAAGCTGTAAAAGAATGTTATGCATCGAAGCTGACTGGTATTTATTTGTTTGTGTTGACTGTTTTTTTTCTCCTAAGTCAGACCAAATAAAGGTGTGTCCTAGTGCGTACTGACTGGTGTTTGGTTGCGTTCAATCCTAATTTTATGCCACCAATCAAGCAAATCTTCAAACCAGACCAGACAATCCGTCACGGCCCTCGCTTGCTCTTCCGCTAAACGGATTGCTCGACGCTAACGTCTTCATCAGTCCCCCAGCTCTGAGCGGTGATTGATTTTTTTTGCCTCCTTGTTCGGCTGAGGTGGAAGTGGAGGGCTTTCTCCCACGGCTGTTATAATGGCATGTCGCCGGGGCAACATTTGATGTTTCTGATGCTTCGGGTCATCAGAAAAAAGAAAAGAAAAGACCAGCCGAAGGCAGAGGCCGGAGTAAAAAGATCTATAGCTCCCCACTTCCCATAATCACGCCATGTCATTCCCGCTACGCCTCCTGGGTCTTTTTGGAGATGGATCGCTCCATTATTTTAACTCTTTGTTCTGTCTTTGCGATTTCAATTATTTTAGGTCATTTTGCTTGCAGGAATGCAGCTCAATCTTTAAGAACTGGGACAGTGAAGGAAAAATTATTTGTGCTATTTTCTGCTGCGGTACTTTGTGTCAAGACATCGTACGTGAGTGCAGGTATTGAGAAATTGATTTTAATTTGCTTTTCATTATATGGCCCTGATGTAAAACGCTAGATACTCCGAGTGGAATTCATACCTGCAGACTTTGATAAAGTCCCGAGAATTTCCTATGAATACCTCTCCAAAGTTCAGCATAGGACTAATTTATTTAACCAAAATAATTTCCACTCTTCTGATGTAAAATGTGTGATACAGATAATGCATTTAGGAGCCAATCCTTTCTAAGGGAGGATGCACAGCTGTGATGTCGACCCAAAACGTCCACTGTAATGTTTGTACACATGGATCAATGCACTGTTAGTGATTGTCTCAGGGGTTGTAACCGATTTTACGCAGACCTAAATTTAATTTTTTAGATCGCAAGGTGTCCCACAAATCAGGGCATCCTGCTGACACCATGATTGCCTCTTTTTAAAATCATGAGTTGCACCCTGACATTAACTACAGGAAACCCAGCAGCAGTCAGTGTTGGGCTAAGTTATTTTGCAGTGAAATCTATGCAAATTGGCAGTCTGAGCTAGGACTGAGTAACGGTTTGGTTGGGTTTTGAGCAGTGTTTTATCAAATTTCTGTTAGGTTTCTGTCCCTGCTCTGACAATTTTATGAACATCAAATATTTATCACTCTAGTGTGGTATCATCCAGACATTTTAATACTTTAAGTGTGACTGGATACAAATAAGATTTATAAGAGTCAGTTTAAATTGCCAAATATGTGTGTATATATGTGTGTAGATGTTGGACCAGGGCACAAGTGCTATAACTTCAAAACAATAAAACGCCTACTCAGAATGAGCTCGCGCTAACACACACGAGCACCGCGATGCAACATTGCTTCAATATTTGTTATCACGGTGTCACTGAAGACCGAGTTAACGTTAATACTTTATGCTGATCACTTCCCACAGCCTGGGGTAACATTACAGCCAGCGCATGCATAAAACGTTTCGTTTAGTTTCAGTCTGTAGAAGGATGCAGCGAAACCTTTTCATGCAGGCTCCAGCATTCCTTACTTTGTCACAAAATGATGACCTGTCATCTAAGTTCCTCTGTGACGGTCAACATTGCATTTTAATCGGAGGAGGCGCGGGGGAGGGGGGGGGGGTGTTCGCGCTGGGATTGCTAACAGGACTGGGAATCGCTTCCCAACCAGATTGTCTTGCCGCTGTCCGTTTGGGAGAAAGTGCAGGGCGGAGCACTCAGCTGGCACTCAACGATTGCTCTCACTCATTGGTTCCAGGGTGGTGTGGGCGGAGCTTCAAAGAGAGGTCCAGGATGTGCAGTGTGGGGCTCACCTCAGCAGTGGGCGTTAGCCTGGACCTGGAATGAGGGGCAAAAAAAATGTCAAATTAATTGAGAGCTAACTGCACTGGAAGCCATAAAGTCCTGCTTTCAGGTTTGCACTCCCGCATAAGTAAAAGCAACAGTCTCTCTGTCTACCTCTCTAAACATCCATCTATCCATCCATCTTCAAAGTATTTCTACCTGTGTTTGATCAGGTGCATAAATCTTTGTTTTTTTCTTTTCTAGATAGTACTCCCTTTTCAAGGAACCAACGTAAATGGACATCTTTTAGTGTCTAGTACTTGCTTGCAAAATCCTTGGTGACCAATGACTGAACAAAGTCTACGACAACGACATGAATACAGTCATCAGTGGATACCGGGGAGGCCAGGCAGGCCTGCTTGTCTCGTGGGCCGGGAGCCATTGGCCTCGTCTTCAGCGGGTGAAAGGCACCGCTCTGCGAAGTTGGGTCAGATGACTGACTCGGCTGGTCAAAACCCATCCAGTTAAGGAGTGACACGACGCCATCGCTCTATCCGAGGGTGACGTGATGTGCCTCGGTTGACTCATGAGGCGTCCGGCGGAACCTGAGCAGTCATGAGGTGCCTGTACGCTCAAATATTGGTCCATTCGTAGCCTGACATTCAGACCTCTTCCTCTATGCTTCATATGCTTGCTGGCGTCTTTAGATCTCATGCCATCCCCTCTGATTGATGTTCTTGAGCTGCTCAGCAGTTTTCCTTAAGGATCGAAAGTGCTCTACAGCCGTCCATGGATACCGTGTTCTGGAAAGTCATTCGCCATGCAAGTCTTCCCGGTTTGGTTGTGCTTAACGACATGCTGCACGATTGACGTTGATGACCCTAATGTTTTGCTCATCTCTGATTCATTATGCTTCAGCTTTGTAATTACTGACAGTGACACTTTTTGGTCTTGAGAAAATACCGCATATGAACTTCTAACTCTCCATAGCTCTCCAGATCCTCTTTTTAGTGGATTAAGCAACAGTGCAATCACACAAGTTATATCGCTCCTTCTTAAACTTCGGCCGACACTTTTTTTGGTCCTACGTTCGTCCAACACGCCAAGGGTCCTCACAACAGATTACGTCATTGTGTTTAATCTACTGATTAAGGGATATGATATGTGATGTGATTAGATGGTTTGCGTCATTTTCTGTGCACCTTTCAGGCTGCATTGCCTTTGGGTCGAGGCAGGAGAGCGGCGCAGGCGTCGGCCTCGCAGGCTTTTGGAGGCCAGTCAGTGAATCACCAGGCCACGTCCGTAATCTCTTCGCTAACACCCCTCTCCTCCCGGGCAGTCCTCCAGATCTGTTTGCTGGTAATAGCTGCTCCTCTGTTCCCGACCAAAAAAATGCACTGAGTTTGGTGACTGACAGGAAATACCAAGGTCACTGTGTTATTTTCCCTTTGTGTGTGTGTGTGTGACCTGCACCCAGATCCTGTCATATAAGCCTGGGAAGGGCTGCTGACGAGAGTAACGGTGCGTTGATGGCTGACAGTCACAGAGCAGTCGCTGATCCTGCACCTTGCAGTCGGGGCTGCAGACACAGAGCTTGACTGCAGGGGTGACTGGCACATCCATCTTCCTCCACCAAAGGAACAGGAGTGAGAGAGGGAAAAAAGATACAGAGACAGTTATTTGTCCTGGGTGTGTGTGTGTGTGGGTGTGTGTGTGGGTGTGTGTGGGTGTGTGTGTATGGGGGGGTGGGGGTGTGTGTGTGTGGGTGTGTGTGTGTGTGTGTGTGTGTAAGTGTGTGTGTGTGTGTGTGTGTGAGGGAGAGAATCTAGACAATAGATCACTTGCCTCTCATTTCAGTGCTGAATACATGCAGCTAGACATTAGCATGCATGAGCTCTTTGTGTACGTGTGTGAATGTTTGTGTGTGTGTGTGTGTGTGTGTGTGTTTGTGTGTGTGTGTGTGTGTGTGAGTATGTGTGTGTGTGTGTGTGTGTGTGTGTGTGTGTGTGTGTGTGTGTGTGAGAGAGAGAGAGAGAGAGAGAGAGAGAGAGAGAGAGAGAGAGAGAGAGAGAGAGAGAGAGAGAGAGAGAGATTGTTCTACTTAAGAGCAATCTTTCACTGTGACAAGCCATTTAAGGGGGAAATAGGATGCCATATTAATTTACATTCAGTGAGCCACCTTTACTTTTCAGCTCGCGGGCTGTTGAGTCCATGGGTTCCTGCTAAAAACGTTTTAAGACCTGTTCTTAATTTTTTTTCTTACATGCAAATCAAGGTTCGGGGTTGTTCTTAAAGCCCATACAGGATAAACGTCTGCCTTTGGCCAATAACAGGTAAACATGCCAGGTTAACATTCAAACATGCTCCATCTCTCGTTCATGTGCAGTCCTCAGGCAGGACGCGGAAGCCGCTAAAGGTTGATCATCACGCTGCTACGCGGACCGATGTCCCCAACGCTCGCATTTACTTCCAGATTTACGGATTTACACCATTTAGACTTCCCTGCTGCTACCGTTCCAAATAATCCAAACGCGCACCGTCATTTTTGTGCTGGTGGAGGCGTCGTTTCTGGAAGCAAACCGCGCTACTTTTGGTTGGAGGAGGTTTTTTTGTTCGCTTATTTTGTTTTTTTACTTATTTATTTTATTTTATTTTGTACGACATTCCCGTTACTCTGGAGTAATTACACATGCTGGCTTCCCGGCCGTTCTTGCCCGGGCCAGGCTGTCTCACGACAGTGACGAGAGTGGAAGATGACACCTGTCGAAAGGGTTTAGCCTGGCCTCCCTCGTAATCCCAGATGAGGAGTCGCATGGGTACAGAAATACATATCAGTAAATGATCACGAAAAAAGGCTTGGGCTCATTTAATACGACCGGCATGGCTCTGTCTGGCCATCACCAGGAAGGCAAAAAACTGAACACGCCCGTAGTCTGTTTACTTTTAGCTCTGCTTTATTATATACGGTGCTTTCTTTTTTTTGGCGCTGTCTTTTCGCTCGTAGCGCGTTGCGCAATATACGCCTGCGTTTGTAAAATACACGTCAGGCAGAGGGGGAAAATCGCCACAGTAATCTCGGCTGCAGCCCACTCTCAGCCTTCCCATGACTCCGAGCACGAGGGAGGCCTTAATATAGATACGATCCCCCTCGTCAGGCCCAAGTCTTCGCCGTTACATAAGCTGCAGACAGCAGAGCTCCCTGGCAGGATGGCCCTGGGCTTTGAACGCATGCCTCCCCTCCCCCGCCTACGCCAATTACCGCCGAGCCGAGGCCGGGGTTAGGGTCCGATCCCCCCCTCCACGGAACCAAACCCATCCTCCGATTTCTCCTTTCAGCCCGCACTAAAACTCGGCCGACGGCGTAATTGCTGGATCTTGCGCTGCTCCGAATGTCACGGGTGGCCCAGCCCCCAAAACTCCGGGGACGTAATTGTCACATCGGTCCGCGTTCCCTCTCCTGGATCAAACCATGGATGCCAACATGCCAAGAGCCCTCCAAGTTCTAAAATGGTTAAAAAAACAAAAAAACAAAACAAAAAAAAACTAAACTAAAACCCCCACACACGTTGATACGCACTGACCTTTTGCTTAATTGCTTCATTTAGATTCCTGGACCCCAAACAGTGCTGCTCGGTTCACGGGGAGGCGACCGATGTCACTCATGTGGCTCCAATTTGGACTCGCAGATCATTGATTGGTGAGACGGAATTTTCCTTGCTATTCGCATTCCTAGTATATCCCTCGTGTATTCCGAGGTAGGTACCCCGGTTAGGTTTGAAAAAGCTAGGGAGACTGAACCTTTCCTTCTGAAATATTATAAGAAATGAACATAAAATGTTTGTCTTAATGTCCCCCCCCCATTCTGTGCATACATAAATTTTACAGCCCTTGCATTTCATCTGAATTCTGTGATGTTTTTAGAGTAGTCTATGCTGGGTTTGCAGTCTTTACAGTACACTGTACTGTAAAGTACACTGGTCCCTTATGCGGCTTTCTATACATTGTAAAGTGGGTGCCGCTTTCTAGAAAGGGCACACTGTCTACTGCCTGTTATTCAGCACCTTTATAAAAGTAAACAGCATTGATCTTGCCCTCACATGTAGGCTGGGAGTTCTCTTGTTGGGTCTGTTTGAATTGCTGTCTCCATGGTGAGGCGCATCGGAGAGGAAAAGTCATTTGGACAGGAAAGGATGTTTCAAAATTCAGTTTTTTCAAAATAAAACAAGGTTTAAAGTTGCTTTCAAAAGCGCAGGTTATGTAACGGTGCCGTGCCACTACGCAATGCTACGTGAAGGAGCAGCGTACTTTATTGCCTTGACATTCATTTCCACTAAACTAATTCATTTCCACTAAACCAGAGGACATTTGCCCGGCTGCAAAACCCAGCCTGGAAAAAGCACTGGAATGGAAGTGGAGGTGGTGAAGGCGTTTGCGGATGTGGCTTCCGTCTCGTCCAGACGGGGCGCCGCGCGACAAGCACATGCGGGGCTTTAATGGGGACTTATCTGACTAACTACAGCATACGGATCCCCCGTTTTTCACCAGCTGGTGAGCGCCTGTGTGCCAAAGCGCGCTGGCGCTGGAGCCCCTCGCCACCTGCCTGGCAGTCTGGAAGCGGCCCGTTCGAACCTGGAAACCCGCGGAGCTGCAGCGGCGAGCCAGGACCCCGGGCGTGTTGCCCGCTGCGCGGCACGACGTGGTTGGGGGGTGGGAGGGCGTCAAGCGGGCCCCCAGCACTTGCAGATATTCCACACGTGGTGGTGGCATCAGATTCGTCAAAAAAGAAGCAAAGGCTTCCCTGACCTTTCAGGGACCTGCCGAAGCTGCCAAGCGCAGGGTTTAAAGTCAGTGGTTCCGGGCGGCAAGGACGCTAGTGGTTCTGGATAAAGTGCTTTGCTGGGCGGCGCCACCTGGAGGCGGAAGGTTTTCTCCAGACGAATCTTGGCTCCACTTAAGGTTTCGTTCCCATGCCAGTCCTTCCTTACCACTGCTACCATTGGCTGGCTCATTATGCATCAGAACCTGGATCTCCGCACAGCTGCTGTGCGAATGCTCGCAAGCGATTGAACTGGACTGAACTGGCGTGGCCACATTCATCCGCAATAAACATGGTGGCACCAGCTCCTTTGTGCAGATTTGTGTAGTCATGCATGTTTAAATAACAGCTCCGGCACTTACTGACTGTTATCTTTAACAATATGAAATTACTGAGGCGTCATCTTTGCGCATGTAAACTTTGCTGATCCTGTGCAGAATCTGACTTGCATAATACATGGCAATCGATGTCTGATACCCAAGACATCTAAGCTATCAATATACATAAGTGAACATTTTATCAAGAAGCTTAGTTAGCCATATTTATTTATTTTATGTTTATTTTTTGGACATAAGAACTTTTCTGTGAAATTTGTTTGAGAGTGGAGCTCCATTCATCCACCCTATTCCTTATTCTCTCTAACTACACCTGTAGCGGTAGTGTTGTGGGTGGGTGGGTGGGTGGGGACTAGATTGTCTGTATTCGCCCCAGGGGTTGTTGCCCCTTCCATCCTGACAGGGGCGGTTCTCGCTGCAGCCACCGGTGCGTGACCGCTGGCTCGCACGTCCGCCGCCGCACCTTCAGACTCCGGTGCGGCGCTGCCCTCGATTTCACTGGAACGAGCGTCGGGCAGAGCGGGAGAGCGAGGGAGAGAACAGAACAGAAAGAAAACGGGTCCGATCCTTCTTCAAAGGGTCAGTGAAAGGCCCATGAATAATGCATAGGGCTGTGGGATATGTTCACTAATAAAGTGTGGATCTGCGTGGCGATCGTACTTCCTGTTCCTAACAAGCTATGTTTCTGCAAAAAATAACATTCTGTTGTGTGTGAAGGTAGAAGCTTCGTGTTCACAGGTACTTTATTACTGACTGTTATTACTTCGATGCAGCGGGACTATATATTATTAAAGACTCTTAGGTCAAAATTCAATATGTCTCAGAATGATTAGAAAAGCACACTTCATATTTTTTAAATCATGGATCCTTTTAAGAAGGTTTTTATGGTAATCATGTCACAGCTTCAAAGTCTTTGAAATACAGTAGAGAATTATGCGTAAAAATCGTATCATGTTTACCTCTTTTCATGTGGCTTCATTAACATTTCATCTTTGGGAAACAAAATAATCGTTTACTATAATTCATACTCATTCTGCAAGAAAAGAACATATGACATCTACCACATGAAAACTCAATGGTGTTTATCAGCTGTACGCTGCTTGGCAGCCCTCATAAATCCTAATAAAACATCCCATTAGTCTAACTGACAGCGGATTATGGCCAATCACAATCATTTTTCTTATTCCCCATTAACTTAGATGTCACATGTGTGCAGTTTGTCTTGCTGCATTTATCCTGCTCGTCACCCAACGTGGTGGCGGGTTCTGAGGGAGTGCACGGCGACAGTGCGACAAGCCGTTAGCCTCCTGCGTCACGTGCTTTTGGGAGCACAAGGCGAACACTCCGTGATTCTTGACCTCTCTTATGGTTTTCTAGGGAATTCAGGAAATTCTATTGGTGGTGGTGAAGGTGTGGGGGGGCAGGATTGTAAAGGCGCATGGTTCACCTAGACTGCCTGATTGTCGGTGATATATGTTCAGAACAAAAGCACTTCACTCCTGCTAACTCCTGTGGCGGTCAACCTTCTCTAATGCTTTCCAGATGGACGTTTTTTTCTGATCATGCCGTTGGTGGCCTTTTTAAGCATCCATCAGTCATCAGCCAACGGAAGGTTCTAGAGTCCTCCCCGTTGGATCTGACGAGCACTGTAGGAAGCCATCGGAGCATACAGTGGGCAGGCTAGTCCAGACGATCACAGAGGGGAGGATTAGCGCACCATGACGAGTTGAATGGCCTAGTCGCTGCTGGCTGAGGTTCTTTGTGCAGAGTTTAGGTTCAAGCTCTCTCTCTCTTCCATCTTTCCGTGTTTAAAGCTTTCCTTTTTTTTTTTTTAAGATTTGGCTAATCATGTTGGTTAACATGTAATATATCTGTAATATAAGTGCTACTCTTTATCGTCAGCCACAACACACAGTGAAGACCAGAGGACCATAGTACAGTTGTTTGCTTGTTCACTTTGCGTAGTTTGATTTTGCTAATGTATGTAACTGTATTTCAAAATGTGGGTTTGCTTATCGACGCCACAGATTAATACAGCGGAGAAAAATCTGTATATCCACATGATCAAGTAGCTTAATGTGGTGAAAGCAATATTTGTCCTGGAAACAGAAAAGAACCTGTTTGAATGGGTTTTCCATCCTTCCCAAGTAGAGGGAAACATGTCGGAATTCTTGTCTGTGGTCATCGACCATACACTACAGGGATCGGATCGGCCAGAGGAGGATGCGTCCCCACCCCACCACCGAGTCTTGGTTCCTCTCCAGGTTTCTTCCTCGCGCTCTAGGGAGTTTTTCTTGCCACTGTCGCCCTTGGACATTTGTAAAGCTGCTTTGTGACAACATCTGTTGTAAAAAGCAATACATTTATATAGCATATATACATATATAAATACATTTTGATTGAAAACACTAGAAAAAAGCTTTAATTCTAATTGACACTTTGAACATTAAACTGTGGCAGCAATAAACATAAAATTGCTTTTGCTATTTGTCACCAATGATAATTTTGGTTTATAGTGACATAGCGAAAGTTAATTTTATCTATATAAAACCCCTACACCACGTGGGCAAATTAAATATTTTTTTGGTTGTGTATTTACAGCATTTGGCCGTAACTCTTGCGATATTGGCGTGGGTGACAGTTTGCTCTGCTTCCTCTAACAGGAGAGCTATGGTTTTTCTGTACCATTACAAGCAGAAGAAAACTGTTACAACCGTCCACGTCAGGCAGAGGGGTCTTCCTCACCGCTGCTCGCTGTTAGTTTTAATTCACGGCTGCTGTAGTCTGATCACATGCTTATGTTGTCTCGTGGCGTCGCTTTTCCCGTGAACGCAATTGAATCAAGTTGAATCAAGAATTATATATATATTTATTTATTTATTTATTTTTTAACACATCACATTCTGGAAAGCTTCGATTCTCTCGCGTGCATCTTCAAACGTGTGCATTTCAAGTGCGCGTCGACGTGTGCGCGCAGGCAGGCGCCGAAGCGCATTTCTCGCCTGGGGCTTGCCGTCCGCGCGCGATCTTCCCCGGATACAGACGCGCACGCGGGCAGGCGGCCAGCCCAATCCTTCATATCTGTCAAGCAAGACAAGAACTCATACCGTCCGCCTCTCCACAGACCGCAAATCTATACCCCGGCTCAGTCACGCAGTTCATTAGCTTTAAAGTCCATCATTTTTGGCAAAATGGCAGCCTCTTCTTGTACTTTCATCATTTCTTTGAGCGGAACGTAACGAACTTACCATCAAGGGAAACCTTTCTCTCTTTTTTTTGTTGCCAAAATCTGCTTATTTGTCTTCCTCAGATTGACGCTTGTCTTAGCTCTTGCGTGGTGCAGGAAGCTTGGCTTATTAAGCGTTTCTCAGTAGTTAAACTTTAGTTACTCTGTATGGCCGTGATTAAACCGGGGCAAGCGGTCGGTAGGAACGGAGAGCCGTTGTTCCGCTTCCCGTTTAACCATTTGACTCATGCAAGCACGTCGTCTAGCATCGGCGCTCGAGAGGAAACGCATTTTGACGCTCTCTTC
>NC_137516.1:15137500-15187500 GCF_041902795.1 Electrophorus electricus
TTGGGTAGGGGTGTTTCATTTGCAATGCTGGACTTGTCCAGACGAACGCCGCGTGAATCTGCCTGTCAGTGCCTGATGGTTGTTTTCTCAAAAAAACAAAAAAGAAATTCGCCCCAGGATGCCTTTAATTGTGGTGCTGGATTCCTCTCCTTTTTTTTTTTTCTCCCTACTGGAGAATGTGTTTAAATGGGCCGGCGTGCATTGCGAAATTGACCTGACCTTATCTCTGCAGGGGGCCTGATGGTGATTGGAGTGTGGGTGAGATTTTCTCATCAAAGCCTGAAAATGTGCTGAACTCCCACAGCAGGACCAGAGAGGGAAGTTGTCAGACAATCGTTCATGCGTCCAAAAAAAAAAAAAAACCCCAAAAAGTGTGAAAATGTGGAAAGCGTCGGTACCGCCGCAGGGCAGGCCGGCATAGGTACGCAGATACATTTTTGTCCTTAAAAAGCACAACTTTTCTCCACCGTCATAAAGTGTGACAACGTCACGGTCCTAATTCAGCCGCTGATGTCTTTTTTTTTTTTTTTTTTTTTTTTTTTTTGCGGCAATCGCAAAATCGCGTTGGCGACTTCCCCTGGGGACCCAGGCGGGAACTCTTGGAACTGGAATTGGCAAAAGAAAACAAATCCCAAGAAGAGAAAACAACCTCTTCTCTAAGTTCGGCATATCTGAATAGCCAACAAGATCAAACTTCTTTAAATGGATTCTCCTGCTGCACACTCAAGCCTGAAATGAATCTAATTTCACTGGCATTTTGCCAATCTCTGCCATTCTGTCTTTTTCTATTGTGCACGTGGAACAGCAGACTTGATTCCTTAGCGGTCTTATGTTTCTTTCATTCGGATACGGATTTGACCCCTTTCTACAATAGAAAACTACCTTCAGTGATGTACCACCGTCTCCTGGATTCCAAGAGGCACCTGGATGAGGGCATGCTACTGCTCTGGATAATTGTCCAGAAAAGCCAGGATATTTGTCCAGATTTTCTCTGGGTCTGTCCAGCACAGACAGTCAGTTCACTGCTTTTATCTGAGAGAGGGTAGCGCTGTTATTTAGCCGCACCGAAGCTAACGTGAGGATGTTCACGAGGCAGGACCACGTCCGAACGCGCTCAGGGTCAGAAAAAGCACACCGCCCCAGTTCTGCTGAACTTAGCTGATCTATGTGGCCTTGCTCAGGTATTCAGTAACTGCCTGTTTTTATCACCTAAAAAGACCACGCAGATTAAACAAGCAGGCTGTGTCCAGAATCGATAGCATTGTCTGAATACAGGGGAGAGAGAGAGAGAGAGAGAGAGAGAGAGAGAGAGAGAGAGAGAGAGAGAGAGAGAGAGAGAGAGAGAGAGAGAGAGAGAGAGAGAGAGAGAGAGAGAGAGAGAGAGAGAGAGACCAGAGGGGGGCTTACTGACAGCCACTAGGGGGTCTGTAGAAAAAAGCCCATGTGGGGAGTCCTTAAAGGAACACTTCACCCAGAATGCTAACATGGCTAACAGAGACTGAAAGCTAGTGCCAGGCTATTTGGCACCATCTGCGCAGTGCGAGGGTGCATTACTGGCTGTCGTCAGCCGTGCACACACTCCTGTGGGAATCTGGGAGCACTCCTTTAAGCGGCATGTGAATACGATTCCCTCCACCTTTCAGTACCTAGCGAAACTCCACTGAGACACTGCCCGGGCATCGGGTTGCACTGGCGACTCCCTCCGGCACCGCTCGGCACCCGGGACCATACGCATAAATGCGCTGGGCTACGGGAGCCGTTCTCAGATCAGCGCTTCCTTGTCCACAGAGCTGTGCCCACTAGGAGCTTAAAGGCAAAAACTGACCCTGCAGCAGAATTGTCACTCTCCGAAATAGCACAGCTGTGCCTTCCAATCTCCTGACTGTCTCAGAGTATTCTCACAAGGCATTATTTAAAATAGTTCCATGAAGGCAAGCACAAAATGGAGGGCCTACTCTATTTTTACAGCAGCAGACAGAAAGCGCCAGAACTGGAAAGGGATTAATGCTGCAATAAGAGGTGCATCAAAACGATAGCAGAAAACAACGCTGAGAATTGAAAAAAAGATAAAATATCTACTTTTACTGTTTCTACATCTCAGCGTAAGCCTGGAAACAGTTGTGCTGCTCTTCCGGGAAATGTCATTTTCTCTGGCATTTGCTCTGATAAAGCCACTCTAAAGAGGAAAAAGATTAAGATTTACGTTTTTAATTTCTATAAGCAAGACATTTTGTGATATTAGTAAAAGTACAGCACAGCGATGCGGAAAGACGAAGGCTGAAACCACGCACCTAAGACCTTTGCATTTCGAATAAAATCAATGCACTTTTGCCTTTAAGGTCATTCGTATTTTTGACCGCCTGCACTGCGATGGCGCGCAGACATGGCGTCCCGATGACATCCTTTTCAGTGCACTGTGTGTTTTTGTTTATATACCTGTTTATATATTCAATGTATAGGCATACAAATCTCTCCTACAAGCGCTAAGACCGCCTGACCTTCGGGTTTCAGTGTAACCAGGCCGTTACACGTGAATTTTTGCGCCCATACCGCAGGAGACAGCTGCCGCACAGGACCCGCCGTGGAATATCGTCGGCAGGCGGCGGAGGTGGAGGATATGTGGGAAGCGAACGTGTGGATGCTGTTCCAGCCCGCTTGTTAGGTTAGAGTGACAACCACACCGACCATTTTTCTCACCGTCGCCAGATCCATTACCAGAATGGACAAAGTGAATTTACACACCTCCATGAGCAAACTCACAGAGAACCGCTGTATGCTGTTAATAACGGAAATGTGGCTAAACTCACTTATCCCTAATGGAGCCATTTAACTAGCAGGCTGCACAGGATTTCATGGGGATAGAACCAAAGACTCCAGTACAGACAAATGTGTGTGTGTGTGTGTGTGTGTGTGTGTGTGTGTGTGTGTGTGTGTGTGTGTGTGTGTGTGTGTGTGTGTGTGTGTGTGTGTGGCGGGGGGCGCTTATGTGTTTATGTACATAACACCAAAATTATAGACAGACACTGTTCTTTCAATCTGCAGCAAAAGCTGACAGTTAAACACAGACCCATTTACTTTTCACGTGAACTTATAAATGAATGATTCACTTATACAGCACCTTTCGCAGAACCCAAGGACACTTGACAATCGACACACAGCTTTTACATCCAGTCAACACTCCAGCGAAGTGGCAGCCAATTACGCACGGTGTACTCTCAGCTGGAAACCACAGACCCCTGGGAGACACATGCACGCACTCACACACACACACACACACACACACAGAGCGTACCCTCAACCAGAAACCACAGACCCCTGGGCTGTTTGGGTTCTTCATGGTACCAGAGAGAACTAGTGGGCTCGTTAAGGCTTATTTTGAGGATATTCAATTTTGTTATACTATAGATTGTTATGTCCTGTAATGGCTCCTTCCAGTCGCGGCAGATAAGTGAACGACACGATGATGGTGGTAACTACTGTTCCATGTACTCGTCAGTTGTTGGAGGAGATCGATTATAATCTTATGTGGGCGAGGACGAAGGTTAAACCATATAAGTCTACAATTTTGTCAACTGTGAAAGGAAAACTTGTTGGGGAAACCAAGGAGAACCGAGTTAAGAGTTTAGGTACATGGGGCTGGAGCAGGTGAAGGCTATTTTTAGCACAGAGAAGCAGCTTTACCAGGTAAACCCAAACTGTGGTGCCCCCAGGTTGGCTTGCGGCCTCGTATTAGACGGCCATTGATGGTTTATGAGGTCACGAGTACCAAAGCTGAAGAGGCTGAAGAGGCTGAATAAGGCTATAAGGAAGTGGCTAGGGGTGTGGCATGGAGGGAGCTATCTCTGACAATTTAGTGGAGGAATTTAAATGTGCTAAGGTAAGTCACGAGATGATTTTGTTAGGATCTGAGGACTCTAAGCACAGAGGAGTGCTGCCGTTAGCTCAGAGCTCACTGGAGCGCAGAGGAGTGCTGCCGTTAGCTCAGAGCTCACTGGAGCGCAGAGGAGTGCTGCCGTTAGCTCAGAGCTCACTGGAGCGCAGAGGAGTGCTGCCGTTAGCTCAGAGCTCACTGGAGCGCAGAGGAGTGCTGCCGTTAGCTCAGAGCTCACTGGAGCGCAGAGGAGTGCTGCCGTTAGCTCAGAGCTCACTGGAGCGCAGAGGAGTGCTGCTGTTAGCTCAGAGCTCACTGGAGCGCAGAGGAGTGCTGCCGTTAGCTCAGAGCTCACTGGAGCGCAGAGGAGTGCTGCCGTTAGCTCAGAGCTCACTGGAGCACAGAGGAGTGCTGCCGTTAGCTCAGAGCTCACTGGAGGACAGGGAAGTGCTGCAGCTAACTCGGCGCTTACTGGAGGACAGAGAAGTGCTGCTCAGAGCTCACTGGAGTACAGAGAAGTGCTGCCATGAGCTCAGAGCTCACTGGAGGATAGAGAAGTGCTGCTCAGAGCTCACTGGAGGATAGAGAAGTGCTGCTCAGAGCTCACTGGAGGACAGAGAAGTGCTGCTCAGAGCTCACTGGAGCACAGAGACGTGGTCAGTCAGGTGCAAAGCAGAAGAGCAGGGCTTGCATCAGGCAGCATGTGGAAAGCGTTTAATAAGGTCACATTGCCAGAGAGAAGGTGATTTTTAGTTTTATTCCCAAACAGTAAAGGGAAGCACAACAGCAGATCTGCAGGGAAAACAGTGGCATTGTTGGGAAAACGTTTAGAAATGGAAGATAACTTGGTGTGAGTTGTGGGCAGCGGTTGTAACTTGCATTTTTTGCTTGGTGTGACTTACAACATCCTTCCAACACCATTAGACCTTGGACAGTGGAGATCCTAGGTGTAAATCACATGCGGTTAGCTCGTCTCATGGCAACGATGCAAACGAAGGAAATAGGTTTGTGCGTGAGGGACAGCGTATTGGGGAGCAAGCACAGGTTATGAATATTGGTAGATGGGTTGAAGTGTGATATTGAAGCTCAGTAGCGGACAAAGGAAAAAAAATACAGGTCCCACAATGCATTGCTTTAACTATGCTGAGGCTGGAAATGGTGCTGTAGCCTGAAATTACATTTCCATTTCCATTTATAGCATTTAGCTGGTGGTTTTATCCAAAGCAACTTACAGTTACGACTTGAGGCTTTGCTAGGGGGCCCAACAGTGGCAACTTGACAGTGGTGAGGCTTGAACTAGTAGAGTTAATTCCATTGGAGGGCACTCTGGATGAAGCATACAAATGGGAGAAGCTGAAGTAGGCAGACTTGGTGGCTGAGAATGCGGTGCCAGACGAGTAGAGATATAGGCTGGGGGATTTATAGTCCAGCCACAGGTCTGCCACAGGCATGCTTGCGGAATTTGGTTTTAGTGGCTGTAAGCTTACGGTAGATGTAAATGAATGATCTGAAGTGTCTGTAAGGGCTAGTTGGTCAGGGCTGTGGATGAAGAGAGCACAGGTAAGTCTTGGCAGTGGGTTATGTAGATGGAATGGCTGAGGTGTTCAGCGTCTCAGGTCCATGGGGAACCGGGCCGATGAGTGTCATGTCATGTCATTATCCTGTCTAGAAAGGTAGATCCAGATCCAGTTCCTGGCTACATAAATAATTGGAGATCCCTCCTGGACCAACCAGCAGTCTAGAAGACCCAGCAGTGCCTCCGCTTCCTGAGGATTCTCGGGAAAGCCGACCTGCGGGAGAAGCTGCTGGCATCCTTCTACCACTGCTCCTTGGAGAGCATGCTGATGTTGTGTATCTCTGCGTGTCACACCGGTTGCATCATAGCAAACGGGAGAGCCCCCCAGAGGGTCCTGAAGTCCACCCAGCAGATCATCCACTGATCGTCTCCCTTGGTGGTGCACTTATTCAGCTCCCAATGCTTCTGCGGAGCAGCCAACTGAAAGAAACCCTGGACGTCATCTCTCTGGCCTGCTGTCTTCGGACAGATGCTTTAGGTTCATCATATCAAGGACAAACAGACGTAAGAACAGCATCTACCCCAGGGCCATATGAGGACAGAACACTGCCAAACACAGACTCTGACAGTTTGGCACCTGTGTGATTGTCTGTGCCACTTTATATTTATAGAAACACTGTACAGATGGTACATTGCACCTTTGTATGTATACATTACTACCCTGCATTATCTGTCTAAAGAGCCATTGCAACTTAGCAAATGTGCAATAGCTTAGCTGCTATATACAGTTTACATTTTTATTAATGTATATGTGTTTATGTACATTTATTGTACTTTAGATTTGAATCTTTTAGTTTGAACTCTTTTCTGTTTAATTATTGCCCGCAAGTGCACTGCCAAGACTGCTACTCAATCTCCTCGTACTCTGTGCAATGACAATAAAGGAAACGAACTGTAATTCATGTTATATTTATCCCTTTCTCGGAATCTTTCGTCCGCACCTTATATTCCAATTTGATGAGTCTTCTGTGCTTAATCCTCCATCTGAAACACTTGGCACGCACTTGTGGCCTGAATGACTTACATGTGTGCTCGCTGGGAACCAAACCCAGGGCTGTGGTGTCGATTGCACTCTGCTACCCCTGTTCGACTAGGTAAGCTGCAGCATCGTTGCATGTGTGTAAAAGTTGGAACGCGAAGGTTTGGTCAACGCCGAAGTGTTTTCTTAAGACCGCACAATCGCTATCTCTCCTGTGTGGTCCATATATAACTATGACGACCCACCCAGTGTAACACCCAGCACATAAAAGTAATATCTCTCACATTTGTTTTCTTCCAGATGTTTTGATCCCAAGACATGTTGAACTGTATGTGATGTGCTCTGTGCATAAATCAGGAAACCAGTGGTTGTATCACAGACATGTCATTTATTGTATCATATATTTATGGTACATTTGCAGTCTTTTTCTTCTGTGGGCGCATAATTGGCCTCACTACTTGTGCTTTATAGCTGTGTCACAATAACCTTATTCATTAACATTTTCAGAAGTACAAAGAATAGTTATTACACTGCTGGAAATACCTAAAGATTTGCTGTAAATGTTATTTTTATGCAGATTTTTCATCCGCTTTGACATACCGTGAAGTGTTCTGTTTTCTTGAATGTTTTCCAGAACCGAACCGCCCCAAAATGGAGCGGATCGAGTAAAAGACATTATTTGTCTATTTAGATGTAGAGATGAAGACCAGCCATTATGATTGTTATTTTTTCCTGAATCATACGCCAGCTGATTCATGGTTGTCTTGCATCTGGGTGCTGGGTCCCGGTCTTGTCACTGGAATCAGGGCCTCGCTTGGGCTTTGAACTGTGTCTGCGGTGGAACAGATGGTCGGATTCCACGGGAGCTCTGTGAAGGACCCCCCCACACACACAACCACCTGCGTGCCCGACCGCACACACACTTACGGGAACAAGGAAGGAAAAGAAGAGATTTATGTGTAGATGATCACCGGTGCCTGAGGAGCTCTGCCTTGGCTGTTATCCTTGTGAAGGACCACGCAACACCGTGGAAGAAAACCTGAGAAAACTTCGGGCCTGCATGGTTTGGGATTTATACTGCTGCAACACACCTGAAATGGGGTCTGTTCGAGAGCAGAGCAGACGTGTTTCTGCACGCCAAGTGCAGTTTCTAACCAACTGACTGTTAACGTTAATGTTCATGATTACAGATAGTACCAAAGTATGACCATTTTTAAGACATTTACTGCATGAAGGTCAGTGATACTCAAGTGTCAAGTATATAAAAAGTATGTCTAGATACAGTTTGTGTTCATTTAAGCTATAATATGTTTCTCAGCTGAAGAAAAGACCAGCATACCTACTATGTGTGTTTGTGTGTGTGTTGGGGTGGGGGGTGGGGGGTGTTTGTGTGTGAAAGGCCATCACCAAAACATCCCCAGACAGTCAACATGAGTTTGATAACATTTGAAACATTTACGCGAATTAGCACAGAGAGGAATTGCGTCCGACCCGAGCGCTGGCGGGTGTATTTTGCAGAACCGTGCCCTTGTAATTGCTTTCCACATTGCCTCTCGGCTGCGAGGTGGAGCCCGTGTGAAATATTACCATGGCTGGTAATGAATGTCTGCCTAATTCAAACTGATGACAGTTTCACTTTCAAAGTTGTTTGGGGAAAAGGGGGTCATGAAAGATTGCTTCAGGCTTGCCATACATAACTGTATCCCAGCGATTTTTTTTTTTTACCTGAGTTGCCCGTGACCTACAGGTGTAGATAACAAGCTTCAGGAAGGACGCCCCCTCTGTTATAAACAATCGTCTTAACAAGACCATTCATGCTGGGGACGCTGTTTGCGTTTTGAAATGGCACGGGATTGAGTTGAGCGGAGAAAGGTAATTACAGCTGCGTAATTGCTTTATTTGTCAGGATTTTAGCTTGTGAATAATCATCATGGGAAATGCCAACACCTCGTGCAAAGTCTCATTTTTTTTTTATTAGCACATGAGCGTGTGTGTGCACTGTTGTTAATCGTCTGGTGAATGATCTGTCTTGCGGATTGCCCACTCCCAGGTTTCACCTGCAGCACTGGAGCGCACCCAAGAATACCATTAAGAGATATGCCTTCCAGATTCCTAAAATTTAGATTCCTAGAAGTGGGAATTTTCCCCGCTTCCTACTTCATGTTCCAGAATTAACTCTGTGGTTAAGAATAACTGGTCCAAAACTCTGCAGTCCGTTATATTGTCCGTTATATCAAGGCCCAGTAACTGACTACGAGTCTAAAGGAATGGCCCAAAAGCGTCTCGGCAGGTTGTCGGATGAGCAGGGAGATATCACATTCCTTCTGGTCAGCCTCCATGCTGCTGGGCCGGTGGTCTGCGCTAGTCACTGGAGCTCCACCACTCCATAAAACTCATCAGACTCCTCGATGTCTGAGCACCCATGGGGGCGAAGCGGGATGTTGTCCAGGAGACAGCTGTTTTCCCAGCAACACAGTCCTCAGCGGTCATTCCACCCAAAGACACAGACGGCGAGACGGCGTACGAAATAAATGAGGAGGCAACATCGATTACAGTTTATGAAGAGAAGTAATACAGTCAAGGTCTCTGGAAAATGTAAGACGCATGGTCATCAGTGTCAAGCAGTACTGGTTTCAGAGTGAGGAGTGGCAAAAAAAAAAATACTGAGGAGTCCTAAATGCAGACAGCACACTTTCAAGGGTAATATGTGCCATCCACAACGTTCTGTCTAATGTACTGATGGCATGGATCAGTGCCTCTTTCTGCAGACCACATGGTACTCTGTCCATGTTTTTGTGTCCTGAGATACATCTGGTACTTTATAGTCCAGTCATCTTTGCACATAAAACAAACAAAAGACTCATCGTAAATCCTGAGTGTGCTCGTAGGAGACACCCAAGCATTATCGACATCAAACAGATTTAATCCCGGCATTTGAACTGTGCGTGAGCACCCCAGGAGAACTGTTGGTGACGCAACACGCCAGGGTGAAAAACACCAGATCTGTTGATAAAGCTTTTAACTGGCAGTGAAGCCTGACCTGTCGGTACAGGCCCGAGGTGTTTGCTCCCTAGCGCGGCATCAAGACGTCTCGTAGATGCAATTCCGGTATTCTCTTTAACCTTCAGTTAAAGTTCAGTGGCGATTCTGATAATCAGAAACATCTTTATGACATGGTTGGTAAACATCTCCTCTCTTCCCCCCCGTTGCTGGAGCTCGTCACATAATTGCACCCAGGATACTGGTATATTTTGTCTCTGACCCAAAGTATGCATTTTCAGGTCAGACTCTCGGAGTCCCACAAGTATGGTGATGAAATATTAAGAAAGGTGTTATGTTTGGGGAGAAGAAGGTTGTGCTGGTGAATTCCTCTTTATAAATAATAGACAGAAAGAGAGACTCCAGGGTCTATTCATCTTATCTCCAAAAAAAAAAGGACTCGCTATATCTCACCATCTCTATCTCTTTGTGCTATAGTGCACATAAATATAGCATGCATGTCTCAAATGATTACAGAGACATACCTGTTTAAAACCACACATATATATATATATGATTATTACTGGTGGTAATACAGTGGGGGAAGGAGGTGGTTGAAGAAACAGAGGCATCTGTTGGGTTCTTATAACTCTCAAATTGATTTTGTGTGCCACTGCTCTGTGCTAAAATGCACTCACCTCCCTGCCAGTCACGTTCCGCAGGACACGCCGGATCTGCTCTGATATCTATGGCAGAAACAGAGACGTTACCGAGTAACAGAGGGGGGACCTGATTGGCCAGCACCGGAGGCGGGTGGTCTTTGAGTGTTAAGATGGCTGACCGTTTGTGGTAAATGGAAAACAAGGGAGGGGAAAACACAACCCTTGTCGTCAGTCCATATCTCGCTCCTCCGCGTGTTCGGTGATAGGTGTCATCTACTCAGCTGGGTCAGATTAGAATCAGATGAGTCTAATTTTCTCCCAGCGCATTCCTTCACTGCATGCTCTTCCTGTGATGGCATTCCTTCACTGCACGCTCTTCCTGTGATGGCATTCCTTCACTGCACGCTCTTCCTGTGATGGCATTCCTTCACTGCACGCTCTTCCAGTGATGGCATTCCTTCACTGCACGCTCTTCCTGTGATGTCATTCCTTCACTGCACGCTCTTCCTGTGATGTCATTCCTTCACTGCACGCTCTTCCTGTGATGGCATTTCTTCACTGCACGCTCTTCCTGTGATGGCATTCCTTCACTGCACGCTCTTCCAGTGATGGCATTCCTTCACTGCACACTCTTCCTGTGATGTCATTCCTTCACTGCACGCTCTTCCTGTGATGTCATTCCTTCACTGCACGCTCTTCCTGTGATGGCCAGGTTTATTTTTCTGAATCTCATCCAAGTTTTCGGATTAATTCCAGAAACGCTGGTTGACCGCACTCAGTTTCAAATTGGAGGATGAAGTGAAATTGAATAAACCCCATTTTTTGAGCCACGTCTCTGTTTTAAATTTAGTCCATCCAGCCTTTCCAGATTTCTGAAGCTTTGACGACAGGGCAATAAAAGCCAACCATATTTTTTAATTATGTGCCAGTGAATGTGCTACCACACTCTCACAGCAATCTAAAATAGTCTACAATGGGACATACTCTCTCTCTCTCTCTCTCTCTCTCTCTCTCTCTCTCTCTCTCTCTCTCTCGCTCTCTCTCTCTCTCTCTCTTTTTTCTTTCTCTCTCTGTTTCTTCCTGCATTGGGCCAGGCTGCTTGTTCCGACGTGAGTGCATGTGTGCGCGTGTGTTTTATGTGTGATGGACGTTGTCGTGAATGTCATAATTGGATGCTCTAAAACTCTCGGCGGTGTGGCCAAGCCACTCAGCTTATTGCTTTCACATCAGCGATATATAAAAACAGAAAAGAGAAAAAAACAAAAAAAAAACAAATGCTAAAAGCATCTGGAAATAAACGGCAGGCAAAATCACATAATAAATCTTTCTGCGTGTGCATTTACTAAAAGCATCACCTTGAAACCAATTACTATTGAATGGTACTCAAAGATGAAAGCAAATCATTGCGGTACAGGGGAGTTAGCAGACACACACGCGGCCTCGCCGCGCTCCGATGTTCCACTGCTAATGTTTTTCTGCCTAAATGATCGGGGGCTATTTTGACACCTTTCGCTGTCTGAAATGGACTGGACCTGTACCGTAGTAAACGCCATGGTGCCGTCTTTGACATCAGTGAAATACCTTCTGATGTAGCATGGACTCTGGAGACATAGAAGCGGGCTCGACCTTAATGACCCCAAGCGAGGCGAGACTTTCTCTGTCTAACGCGCTCGGCAAACCTCGGAAATGTCCGGCAGGAACCCGACACGGGCGGCCCTCCTTTTGTTAGAGTATTCTCGTCCTTTGACTCTCATTCTCTTTCACGAAGTTGGGAAAAAAAATCAATACCTTGGCTCCAGTGGTCTCTGAGTTAACGTTTCAACGCTCTCTACTGGGCCGGACTCATTGTTTACTTTAGTTTACCATTTTCCACTCTGATCGGCTCTAACGAGCGGTCCACTCAACCCTTGCCATCTTGATGCTTGAGCTCATTCTGACCTCCCTCGGACGCCACCTCGCGGGCACGACAAGCTAATGGGGGCTGAAAGCGTCTGCTCCCAGCACCAGTCGAATGACGGCTTGGCTGGATTTCAGTAGTGGATCTATACCGCCGTACTTCCCTGGCCATGGCGAGGAACCTTACTGATGGTCTGATGGGTTCCCCCTCAGCAGGGTTAATCGTGGTTTAGAGGCTGTTTCCTGCTTGATTGTTTGTTTGCCTATCTATCCATTTATCTGTTTGTCTTTCTGTAAATTTACAGGAATTTTCAGTCTGAAACATCCGAACAGTTTAGTGGCAAAGTTAGCGTTATGCTGTTTGCGTAATGCTAACTGCTATCGCGTTTGCTAGCTTCTGACCATCCATTATCAAAGTTAGCGTTCTGCGGTGACGCTTCACCTTTGCTGGGAGGATCACAGCACACGTCACATGTCTCCCCCTCCACAGGTTATCCAGTCGGGTCATTTGCCACATGAAAGGTCGGGGAGGTCTCGGGACGTGGGGCGGGGCGAGGCCGGACTCGCACGCCGAGGCAGACTGGAGACAGACGCTGACAATTTTGACGAGTCCCTGGTGATCTCTTGACGAGTGAGAGGGCCATGGCGGAGGAAGAGACAGAGAGAGATCGCTGGGACATATCCTGCTTCACAAATACTGCCGCTCGTGACAGTTCTTCAGCATTAGATTACGCCTGGAGGGCATCATTCTGGAATGGACTGTCTTTATGTAATGATTAATATACTCCACACCCCCTTTAGTCACTCTGGCTGTAGAAGCTTCAGACTTAAACAGGATCAGGCATAAAACGTGGCACCAAAACGATTCGAGCCACGTTGGTCCGTTCGGGTTACTCGACGTAGTCCTTCAAAACTGCGCTGGATCCCAATAGTATCCCAGCAGCCAAAGCGCTCACATTCTGCCCTATCCCTGGAAACGATTCATTACTGCCATCTCAGCAGACAATCCCCAGCAGTGTCTCATGTCACCGATGTCGTGTAGATGGGTTTTGGGTAATGGTCTAAATCAAGGGCTGCGCTACAAGGTCTGGAAAACACTTGGGCTGTAATTTCCCCAGATTGATGGGTTACGTTCGGAATAAGGTTATTTTACCGTGGTTGCCGAAAGCCCAATTTGGGCTGCCGTAATTATTTTAATTGGCAGCATGATTTGGCTGAGATCAGAGGCAGAATTCTCTATGACGGACACGAGCAGAATTCGCTGTGATGCACAGTGGCAGAATTCATCCACACACTGGCGATCCCAAACATTCTAGCATCTTTTCATCACATGCATCATTTTACAGGATGTTCAAGAGCGAAATGTAAAAATAGCATTATCTAAATCCATTTACTGTCAGTATTGGAGAAGCAAACTGTATGGAGGGTGATCTGGAGGCATAGATTTATAGATGATATGTTCCCAGGCCATTCGACATCAATAAATCCCTATCTCAGGTGAGGATGGCATAAAGAAGTGATTTAGAGTGTGAATACTAAACCATTCTAGCATTGCATGCTCCTCTCTGATGGGCTAAACCCTTCTAGGGCGGCTGGGAAACTGCCTGTCAGATCTGATTATGTGGATTGGGAAAAGGAGGTTGCTTTTGACCTCTTGGTCCACTCATTTTTTATCGGGCAAATGCAGTGGGCAGCCCTCTGTGAGTAATCAGTGTCAAATGAACCATTGATAAATGTGTTTTGCTCTCATTTACCAATCTGTCATGGCTGCCAAATTGCCTGGGAGCCAAGACTGGGACTCTAAGGTCAAGGAAATGAATGAATGAATAAATGAATGAATGAACAGATAAATAAATGAATTCATTATTAAAGGTATTTTGGAAACTAATTTGCATGTTTCTTTGGGTTACATGCATTTTTTGCCACACACAACAGAAATTGCTTTGCACTGACAAAATCTTATATGGTATATATGGTAACTTTTAACGATGGATTTTTTATTTTGTGTGTGTGTGTGTGTGTGTGTGTGTGTGTGTGTGTGTGTGTGTGTGTGTGTGTGTGTGAGAGCGAGAGAGAGAGGCGGGGGGGGGGGGGGGATAATGAACAGCAGACAGGCGCCTAACCGTGTGATGAACCCTGTTCAAACTCCATCTCACATGCGACTGCACGCTGTCCACTTTCATCCATCTCTCTCTCTCTCTCTCTCTCTCTCTCTCTCTCTCTCTCTCTTTATCTCTCTCCCCCATTCTGTTATTTTCCCACTGCACCTGCAGGCAGCCGTCACACCGCGTCATCCTCCAGCCAGTATACATACGGCACTACCCCGGACGCGCCGCGGTCCGCGCGCTTCCTGCAGGGCTCCCTCACTCCATGCTGCCACGTATAGGCACAGAGCAGAGATCCGTAATGCTTCCCTACAAGAACATGGCTCAGACATTTCGCCATACGAAAACGGAATGCGGTATACTGCAGTGTTTGCGATATATTCCAGAAACGTAATCTAATATAAAATAACATGCTTTCAACATATTGTGCTTTGTATAATATGATAGATTGATATATCAACAGTAACGCATATAGTGATTATAGCAACGGTAATATTGAGTGTTACTGGGTGGCTGGCTATTCAGTAGAGCATGGTACCACGCAGAGAGACCAGCAGCACAGTACTGGGGTTTCAGGTCCAATTCTTTATGAGGCCCAGCAGTGTTGCTGTTTTTGTAGCTGATGCTAGGGTGTTGAGCAAGGTCTGCCAACAGTAAAACAAACCTTAAATACGGAAACACTTCTCCAAGTGCAAAGACGCAATAAATAATACAGCAGAGTGTGTTATTACTTCCTTCCGAGCTGGCCCATGTGTTCAATTAGGGTACGCCCTCACAATCTATAAGGTCAGTTGTCAGGTGGTGGTCCGACGAGGAGCAGGATCCGAGACGGAAAAGGATCAGGCTTTGACACGTCTGACGAGGGGGGGAATTTGTATCCGGTTGGCACGGGAATGGCTTCGCAGACGAGAGGAATGGTGTTCGAAGCGGCTGGCCATGGTCCTTTCATCTGCGAAGCCCTTCCCGTGCCAACCGGACACTCGGATTTTCAGGCGACGTGTCGGCATTTCCTGGCGGTCATCCGGAACGACCCCTAACCTGATTCACACAGGCACGAAATTTGGTTAGCGTCGACCTGCCTGCCATCAATTTCGCATCGCGCTGGACCACTCCGGAGCCATGCAAGGGGGCTACAGTGTGCATTTCCTTCTCATTTGCCATGACAGCGAGTGTGCTCCGATAACTGCGACGGGAACGTTCCTTCCTATTGCGGATGTCCCCGACGGTCCGTGGATCCGGCGGGACTCCGCAGGACCCACCAAGATGGCGTCCCTGTCCAGGCGGCACAGCCGCCGTCTAGCGTGCCTTGGCGTCGGCTCTTATTCCGTCTCCTTGCGCAACTCCTTTCCTTTTCTCGCTCGTTCTAACTCGACGATGGGGAAATAATTTGCTTTCGCGTGGGCGGGTGAGCAACTGCGTGAGAGTTATTCGACTTGCCAGGAGCTTGGATAATGGATCTTGCTGCGCGCTCTCTCCGGAGCCGTCCAGACGGCTGTCATTATCTCGTGGGTCGCGCTGTGTCGAGGCTGCGTTCCGCACGAGGTGGAAGCTACCTACGGCGTCTCACCTTGCGCCTTCTTTACGCCTTGTTCTCTCGGCCTGGAGATTCTCGCCCCTTTCAAGAATTGGTTCTTTCTTCGACTCCCCCTCCACGTTAGGCCTGTGAAGGGGGTGGGGCTGGGAAGCGGTTTGAATGCAAATCCGCGTCCGCTATTTCAATCATGGTCTCGGATGCATTGCTTTGTCTTTTATATTGAGATAGCCGTCACTAACTTCATTGAGCACGCACACACACACACACACACACACACACACACACACACACACACACACACACACACACACACACACGCAGCCTGATGTATTTATCTTTGAGTGAGGGTGGGGAAAACACACTGCTCACAGAGCAGTCTTCTTAATGAAGATTAATGCAGGCATTTGGGTTCAAGGTGATATTTTATTTGGTATTAGACTATCAATTTGCTAATGCACAACTTTGGAGAGTAGCTTCAAAGAAGAAAGTGACAGGCCCTGGAAATGGATATTGATTATAAAAGGCTGATGGTCTTGGTCTCTCTCTCTCTCTCTCTCTCTCTCTCTCTCTCTCTCTCTCTCTCTCTCTCTCTCTCTCTCTCTCTCTCTCTCTCTCTCTCTCTCTCTCTCTCTCTCTCTCTCTCTCTCTCTCTCTCTCTCGGCCTTGGTCACGCTGCAACGGCTTACGCAGCGCAAAGCATGATGGATAGGCGAAGCCGATTTCAAGGCCAAGCATCAGAAGCACGCGCTCAAAGCTACCTGATCGAAAGATTTTTTTTTTATATCTCTTGGATATCACTATCGATTTTCAGCCTTTAAAGCCTGCCACGAAAATAGACCTGCATGCAAATAATTGAATAAAAGACTCAGCATTTGAATTTTTCCCTTTGTGGTAATATGAAGTTTCATATTTTTAAAAAATCGATTTAAAAAAAAAAAAAAGCTTAAATTTTATTGCAATTGCAGTTTTAATTCCCTTTTTTTTTTGTTTACTCGTTCATTGTGAGTTTGAACTTTCCTGCATTCATTTATATGAATTATATGCTGAGATTAAGTGTGTTTCATTTGGGAAGTGAGCATTTGGGTGGGTCAAGGATTTTCATCTGGGTAGGGCACATTTGGGCCTTAACAAATCGTACAGAGTATTGACTGATTTTTAAACAGGCGACAGATGACAACGTGAAATAGGCAATTTAAAGAGACCTGTTCTGAGGTATGGCTCTCAGAGGGCTTGTCTGAAAATCACGCTATGTCTTCATCTACATTCTGTTGAATGGGATATAAAGCGCAATTACTCCAAGAGTGGGTTACTGGATGAGTGGAATTGAACATTGGCATCTTTGGAATGAAGCTGGGTGTGTTTAAAGGAATGATAAGCTATTAGCCCTTAGAGTCATAGTGTGTTCCTTCCACTGCAGTTATAGTATAACTGTCTGTAGTTGTTCAGTTCCATTACGCGTTGTACTTTGATGGTAAATTATGCTCCTTAAAACCAAATGTCACAGTGGAATGGCACGATGTCAATAACTGAAATTTGTCGATAACTTGCATCAAAGAGTTGTCAAAATATTGCACCGTAAGCCTCAAATTACCGTCTGCCTACAAGACGCTGGACGCTGAGTTTTCGTACGTCATTCTCTCATTAGGAGCCAGACATCTCCCTGAGGTTTGCATGGTATAATACGAAGTCACGCTCACACGGCGTCAGGGTTTGGTTCTTCTGATCAGAGTTCACCTCGCTCTCACCTTTCCATAGCAGTTACCTGAGTGCTCGCTGTGTCAGAACCGTTCGGTGTCAAGGACTCAGGCACTGGAAAACACGTATCGCATGTCCGGCCATGACGCATTCTTTCGCCCACATCTCAAGTTCCCACAAATCCCGCTGACATTCTATTAAATCTGAATAAAACGGACGAACGGAGCCGACACGTGAAATGCCAAAATATTCATGTGACAGATGCTCAGATGCTCAGGTACTTACAGTGACACATTGGGGCCAGATTTGGCCGCTGTCTGCACGTGTGATGTGTCTGTGTGTGTGTGGAGGGGTTATACCTAGAAATAGTGTCTGACATTGGATTCTCGAAAATGGACCTTTCACTGCGTGGCTTCTGATCTAGGGATTTGGATGGTTTTACCCTCAAGATGTAGGCTTCTCCTGGAAAGAAAATCACAGTAGTTAAGAAAAAAAAAAGTAGTAGTGAACAGTAGTGAACAGCAGGGTCCTGTCACTGCTGCTGAAGACAGTGGTAAACAAACCAATAAACCAAGTGGTGAACAAACCGATAAATAAAATAGCAGAAGCTACAGTAATATAAACATTTACGCCCTGATGAAAGATGACTTCATTTCAAATTTAATTTTAAGAACAAAAGTACACCTGTGATAAGAAACAAGCAATCCGGGGTTATTGTATGTTGAGCGGAAGTCACTGGGCAACAAAAATTGAACTTTTTTTGTTCCAGTGTGAAATAGCTGGATCTTCTGGTCCTTTAGGAAGCTAAATCACAGTGGATCTGTGCGGTTCATTGTCTACAGTGCTGAGGTTTTCTTTACTCCTGTAGGTGATATTTTGTTTGGTGCAACACTTCTTTTGAAAATCAAGTTTATCTACCATGCAACGCTCCAATTTGTGTGTGTGTGTGTGTGTGTGTGTGTGTGTGTGTGTAGAGCAGCTGCACCATCATACAATCTTTTCGAAGGATATGTTGCAAGGTCAAGAGGTACAGAAAACCCTGCCAAAAAATCAGCAACTTCATTCTGAGCGCGTTTCGCATTACCCACACTGCTCTCATTCAGATCAGGGCCCTGATTACCGGCGAAGGCTGATTAAGAAAAGGAAAGAGAACACGAAACATTTCCCACAATGCCACTCAGTTCGTGTGTCTGATTTGACATGCTGTGAACGTACGTGTTTATCCTGCTGTCCCGGCTACACCCACGATTATCGGACGTTTGTGCTCTCCAAACCCTGGTTGTTCCGACCACGCCATGTTGTTCCGACCATTTCCCCATGACGAGGGAAAAACACACTGATTTCAAAGGGCGGAATAGTGTGGCAATGTACACAATTGCAAACGCCTGCTGAAACTGTGGCCATGTTGCATGTACACCAACCATCTAAATCCTTAACAAAACACAAAACGCATAGTTCAAAAGAATCATTTAGCGAAGAATCTAATTTATATTTTCCCCTTATCCCAGCTGTAGTTGATCAGCCAAGACATGTTAGGTGTCCAAACCTGCTGAAATTTTTTGCCTTGAAGCCTTTGTGCACGGTGAGACTTATCTGTCGAGCGCTGGTTGTGTCAAAGCCTACAGATCATCACTCAAGTGTCGAGTGCTGGTTATGACATGGCCTGCGTGTCATCACTCAACGTCGAGCGCTGGTTGTGTCACGGTCTGCAGATCGTCACTCAGCTCTCGACTGCTGGTTGTGACTCACATCTGGCTCACATCTGTCACTAGACTGAATTAACCAGTAGCGTGATCCACTGGGAGCTTCTCTGTGGCCGTGCCACCTCAGCATACAGCTAGTTCCGATGTACCCTTTAACGCAGCTCCCACGGGATGCTGGGTTTGACCTCGCCAACTTAACACTTAAAATATTACCTCAGCTCAGATTGTAGTACAGGTTGAAACATTCGGTCCTAAAAGCTGTTAGAATAAGGGTAACAGTAATCAATCGACCTATGTGAATATTGTTATTTCACACGTTAATGTGGGCCGAATGATGACTTCTGATAAAACAAAACAAACCTGTTGGTGGTTAAAGGGTAGGAACAACATGTGTGGTGCAGATGAAAGGTGTAGTGAAGACAGCAAGATATGTGAGCAGTGACATCTGAGGTTTAACTGTACAGAGGAATGTATTCACTATTTGATACAAAACATCTTGAGGAGCCCTTTTTTAATTTTCTGTTATAACTGCTCATTATTGATTTTTGTAATGTGGTTATGACCTAATCTATAATCATTAATAAACTAATTGTAAACCCTTTATAAGGATAATTTCACACTTAACGCATAAGCCTGTGAATATTACTCCGTCCCGTCGTTTTGTTTTGCTTATGTGCTTGTTTGTTTTTTATTGTCACATTTGCAAAGCAAATGTTTAAATGCAGAGTTTGAGCCCAGGTCCCTGAGTGTTGGGATGCTAGACTCTAAACACGCTAAACTGGATAAGGTGCAGGTGACCTCAGAGCTGAGCCTGGACCAATCAGAGCCCTCGGTGGGAGAGAGCACAGATGAAAAGCAGAGGTGAGGACAGCTTAGGGATGGGGACCTTGTCCCTGGCCTAATTTAGCGTTAGTTGAAGCAGAGTGTGTGTGTGTGTGTGTGTGTGTGTGTGTGTGTGTGTGTGTGTGTAAAGAGAATGTTGTCTCCGTGGAGCTCAAACCGCCAGGGCTTTAATCCAGTTAACTTGGTGAGATCATAGAGGGGGAATTAATTTCTAATGAAGTAACTATGGCTTTTATTCTGATGCTATCATACGTCCACAAGCACTTCCTGTTTGGTGCTACTCACAGCACTCTGTAGGTTTCTTTAGTGTTCATTCAGTTTATTGGGACAGAACCATCGAATGTACCACTGTGGTACATAAAGAGCATGTCTAACCCCAGCCGACAATCAGATAAACCATCCAAGCCATGACCACACCCACACACACGCACACGCACACGCACGCAGAGTAGGCTATGTGTCTCCGACTGTTCTTTGCCAAGTTTTCTTGCTCCCGGCTTGGTTTCATGCGCTTTCACATTCAAAATAAAGATAAACAAGCAAGCAGTGGCTGGCAGGGAAACAAAATTAGCGACCAGGTCCCATAACGACTTCGTCTGAAGCGGGTTGTTCAGAAGCCTGGGACCCCTCTCTCTCTCTCTCTCTCTCTCTCTCTCTCTCTCTCTCTCTCTCTTTCTCCAAAACACTCTCTCCCTTCAGACTGAGATGCGGTCTGTTACTGCTTAGACTAGCCTGTGCCCACACGATTTCTTACAGATGTTTCAATTTCATGCCTTCACAATCTTGCATTTCACTTTGGTTTTCATTGTTTGTGTGTGTGTGTGTGTGTGTGTGTGTGTGTGTGTGTGTGTGTGTGTGTGTGTGTGTGTGTGTGTGTGTGTGTGTGTGTGTGTGTGTGTGTGTGTGTTTTCGATGACTGCCATATGGTAGTAAGATATTGATTTGGCATTCTATCGGAGGATAAAGATCCGTGTGTGGTATTAAAGTAGTAGGCCTCGATTCCAGTGATGTCATTCTCACTATATCCGCTAACGTCTACATTGCGTACGCGCTTCCTTTTACACTAACCAAAATAAACCAGGACTTCTCTGAACTGCTGTGAATCACGGCTAAATATTGAAGCAAGCTCCTGAGCTCGTGAGATGTATTTGATGACCGAGTCAACTTACTTGCGCTCATTTGCTCTTCAACTGCAGAAGCATATCCAGCTCTCTGGCTCTGGAACTGGGAAAAATCAATCTTTGTTAGGAGAGTGAGCCGTGCGTAAACCAGGTGTATTACTCGCTAGTGTTGCCCTGTGTCCACTCGACATCACACTTCTCATCACTCTCGTGGGTGAGCTGTCATGTCAAGATGGCACGCTTGGTGTGGGGTTTTTTGGAGGGGGTTGTGCCTGATTTGTTTTATTTTTTATTACTTTAGAATATTTATAGAAGATTCTTTAAGCTCCTCAGGGGATTAAGGTCAAAATGTGGAAACATCGAAACAAAAAGATCAAATGTTTCACATCTGACCCTTCGTCTCAGATTTGATGGCTGATGCCAACTGGTTACAAACCCTCTACCCACCGTGGCCCTTCCGTGGCAGGACGAGTGAAGCACTCGAATAGAACACAATGTTTTCGATGTCTGATGGCTGCTTCTTTACGTATGCTGTGGCCTTCCACGCCTACGTAGCTACTTGGAGCAAGAGAGCACCATCCAATCATTTTGTTGACCTCTTGGTTAGCATTAGAAGTGCGTTGATTGACAACCGAATTCCATTACCCGGTCGGATGGCCATTACCCCAGTCCAGGGTAGGCAGGCCTGTGGCGCATTGATCAAGGCTCCCGGCGTGATCCGGGAAGGAGGAAATTGAGTATGGATGGGGCAGGATCCAGGGAAAATGGGATTGGATTGGGCATGCCCTGTGCCGAGCGAGGTGGGTGAGCTCCTGAGAGAGAACGCCTCTCATCCGTGACCGTAATGCTGGAACTGACCTCATTGATCCCAAGGCTCTTGGAATTGGAGTTGATTTAAGGCCTGAAATCAAAAGATGCCGAGAAGGCCATCTGTTTCCATTAGAAAAGCAATAAGTCAAAGGTCGTCCTCGAGCTGAAAATACGCTCGTGTGTTAATGTCGATTTAGGTTTGCTTAACCTATCGAATGCGTAAGCGTCATTTCCAAGCCTGGTCAGTTTGATCACAAGCAGTTGCCACGACACTCTGTTCAGACAGGAAGAAAACATAAGCAAACTTCTGATTCACGCCAGTGAAAATGACAACTCCCTTGTCACACGAACGGAAAAATTGGGAAAGTCGAATCAGGCTTGTGGTCTGGGAATTCATCTCATGAGTGCAGTGCACTGTTTCCGATCTACTTGGACTCAGTACCCAGTGCGCAGGTGCACTAATCCTCTGGTCAGCCTCAGTGTGAGTAAACTGACATGTTTATACCGCTGCCAGATCTGATTTCTAGCCCTTGACCATCTGTCTGTCTTCCTTCATCTCACCCCCCCCAGTCCCCCCGGCTCAGGCGGACCCTTGCGTCGTTCCTTTAGAGACGGTCTTCACCTCAGAGGCCTTCGTTCCTTTCTTCCTTTCCTTTTCAATTGTTTTTTCATTTTCGTTTTGTTCCTCTGCCCCGTTTTCCGAGTTGCGGGACCGCCGAGGGTTCCGGGTGCCCGGTTGTGTGCCGGTGGCTGGTCCCCGCGCAGGAGCGCTCAGGTCCTATTTTAGCATTCGTGTGTTCGCGGTTCGCTAACACGATGCTCTTTGAAATCTTTAGCAAAGCAAAGCTCTAAAATGTCTCTAAAGTGCATCGTACCTGCCACCATCCCCAGTAGCAACACACATGAGATTCCGGGATCCTGAACGCAGCACTTTTGAGGATCGCTACCGATGACAGCGGTGGAGGCGACAGTGACCTGGACCTCCAGGAGAATAGGAATTATTCTCTCCCACCTCGGTAACACGAGACGTAACAGAAAAATGGCACCGGGGGGATCGAGCAGAGCCAGTGGACCATGATGAGGCCCATGTGGAGACCCCAGCTCTACTGGGGTGGTTTTTGGAAGCACCATTTCTCTCTCTCTCTCTCTCTCTCTCTCTCTCTCTCTCTCTCTCTCTCTCTCTCTCTCTCTCTCTCTCTCTCTCTCTCTCTCCAAGTCAAATGCCCTGTGCATGGTGCGTTCTTTCCCATGTGAGTCAGTGGTACGTGGCGTAGGAATGACCAGACTTGGGCTTGAGATGCAATTTAAAGCTTGCTGTTCCCTCCATAGATCCAACCAGGACCTCGTGAAGGCTGATGAGAATGCGAAGGCAGGAAATTGCTTTAATAGGCAAAGTTCTCTCCCGTGGGAAACAAAAGAGTTCCAGTCGCAAACAAGCAAGCCTCTTAAAAGGGAGAAACCCATTCGACTGAAACAAGATGCACGCAAGAAAAACACCCCTAAGACGAGCATGAGTTCCTGCAGGGGTCATTTCAAAAACACCATTGTGGTGTGTTGTGTGTGTGTACACGTGTGTGTGTGTGTGGCTGTGTGTGTGTGAATCTGTGTGCACCTTTGTTCTCTGTGCTTGTAAGGACCAAATGTACAAAATTATCTACGAAATACAGGAAAATGAAACACTGAATAAACAGGCTTTTGAAGTGGGAATGGAAGTTGACAGTTGGTCTGTACACAAGTTTCCTGCTTCCAGCAAGCACAAAAACGGTTTCGATTGCCCGCAAGGCAATACCTTACAGTAGACTGTGTCTAGAAGGAAGTACTCCGAGTTGTGGGCAGGGCCGGCTGGAAGGCCTGGTGTCTAGCAGGAAGCACTCCGAGTCGTGGGCAGGGCTGGCTGGCCTGTGCAGCATTCTGATAGACTCGCCTGGGATCCGTCCCTTCGAGAGGTGACGCTGGAGTTAAATCCACCCACAGAGACGAGAACTAAAGCCAAACCTGAAAGACTACGGTTTTGATTTTCTCTCTCTCTCCCTCAGTCGCTCACTGCGTGTCGTCAAAGTTTTCCTGTGCGCCGACACACGCTCATCTGCACCAGAAAGTCAAACTAAAGATCAGACGTGACACGTTTAACTGGCGCCGCTTCAGTGCTGTCAAAACAACGGCAGCGCGTGACGGGATTGACGATTCCAAAAAGGGCCGCAAAAATAAACGGAACGAAACCTTTCGCGTGCCCTTACGTGCTTTGTGGAGAACACGCCGCACGGTGCGACGAGATCGTTCTGGGCCCCGCCGGATGCACTTTAGCTCAACTGGTCAGGACATGACTCCTATTGTGGGTGGAAATTCACCTTCATTACCCCCCACACACCACCCGCCACCCGCCACCGCCGGATGCAATTCCAGGAACCATGCACAGAATTCTTGTTTGAGAAGACATCCAACTGACTGAAGGACAGGAGGAGAAGGGAAGCAGGGTGGCACAGTCCTTGACCAAACTGCTCTCGAGCCGTGGTCTTTCCGCAGAAGAAGATGGTTAAGGGTTAAATCGCTAGGGTCAGTGTTGTTTACATATGAAATGTGCCACAGTGTAACACACACTAGTTATTCAAACGTGAAGATCACAATATTAGGTACCCTAAGCCTACTGGTGCATTTAAAGTGTGTAATTAGAGACCGTAGTCCACCTACAGTTATGCACAGGTTTGTCATCCACCCCTGTTCATTACCAGTCACGTTTCTGACCACAAGACCACTGCATGTCGGACCATTGACAGCTCTGACTTGGTAATGGCGTGGTTGGTGCGCCGATGTGAGTACGTCAGATTGGTGTTACACGTCAATGTCCACCCAAAATGACCCTGCCGGATGTTTCGTATGACAAACAATTGGTGAAGATTTGAAGGGATGGTCAACACATCCGCACGGCCTCCAGTCTAACCGCTCGGGGGTGGCGGGTGTCATGCCCGTAACACCGCGGTAATCCAGCGTGGTCTGCTTTGGCAGGATATTGCTGGTACTGAATGGCAGCCCAGCAACCCTGAGGGACGTAAAGGTGGACTGCATGGGGTGGCCGGGTCGCTCACTCCAAACCGAGTCGTATTCTGAGAAGACGCAGTCCCTGCTTCCAGCTCTGGGAGAGTAGACATTCCCATAGTTCATATTTCCTAAATCCCTAAATTCCTAAATTTGAATTGTATTCCCAAAGCCCAGTATGAGACAGAAGGGGGTCCCTCCAAGACCCCCTTTCAAAGGGTTGTTAGGGCAAGTCGTTCAACCCAAATCCAATCCTCCTCAATCTCTCTCTGTCGTGTACCCCATAATAAGCAATCATATGACACCCTGGATGCCGGGGGGGGGTCCGAACTGAATGGCCGTCTGTCACTTAGGAGGATGTGATGGATCACCATGCGATAATGTGGCATTTTATCATCGGTCTAATTAGGGTCTGCGTGGACCGGAGCAGATGTGGACCCCAGCTTACTGTACCAGCTATTGATCTCTCTTAAAATGTGCATTGACATAATTTGAAGAGGTTATGTGGCTCGGTGGATAAAACTCGAAGGGGCCACGCATGATTGATGGGGCGAGAAAGTGTATGTGCATGATAGCTGGAAAGCACTCACTCACACACACACACACTCACACACACACACACACACACACAGTAGCAGGGTCTCCAGGGTGTGCAGTCTAATTACCCCTTTCACTCATTTTGTCAGGCAGTGGTTTGGGTGTCTCTTAATGTGCATGCAGCAGGCATTAAAACAACACAGGAGCCTGCCGCTATGTGGGGACCTATAGATCCATGCTGACCTCCTGGGCCTGCAGCCTGTGTGGTCAAGAGTGTAAGCCCTGCACACACACACACACACACACACACACACACACACACACACACCCACACACACAAATGTATGCACTCAGATATACACACACTCACACACACATGCTCTCACACACACACTCAAACACACATGCTCACACACACATACACACACACACACACTCACAAGCACACACACACACGCACACAAACATACAAACACACACCCACACATGCTCACACACACACATACACCCACACATGCTCACACACATACATCACATGCTCGCAAACATACATACTCACACTCACACACACATATACACATACACACACTCGCACACTCACACATGCACATGCCCACACACTCACACATGCAAACATACACGCATTCACACACACGCATGCACACTCACACATGCTCAAACGAACACACACACACACAAACACAAATATGCAAACACACACATACAAACATGCACATCTCAAGAGTCCACAAACTGCCATAACAAAGCCTCAAGCTTACACAGAGAAAAATGCTTCCTTTGGCTACTAGGGAGGGGGGGGGGGTATAATCTTCAGAAGATGGAGTTGGCACTTTCACGTTTAAAGGAAATTAATTTGTAACTCTTTAGCCTCTAAGCTCTTAATGGCATTGGTGTACAAGTCACTCAGGAATGTAGCTCTGTAGGTAATGTACGTTGCTGGCAACATGATGTCCACGGGTTCTGTTCCCACAGAGCACATGTACAGTCATACTGGTAGATGTATGTACGATGGTTTCAGCAGGAGGGTCTAGCTTGGGTGCGGAGGGGTTTGGCAGGCCTGCTCCACAGCCACTGTTTGGAATCGTCACTGCACGTTTCTGTCGCAGCATGGAGAAATAGTTTTTCCAAGGACACCATGGCAGTGGACCAGAGCAGTGACAGGGTTACAGAAACGACAGGCCTCTGTCACTAAACATACGCTGGACGGGGCAACAGCCGTCTTTTGGACAATTCACCACCGATGTCGACTGCACGTTTGTTTGTTTTACTGCAGTCAGAACGGATCAGCTGAACTGTGAAAGCAATCTCTGATCATGCACTCTCCAACCTTACACTCTCCACCCATACACACTCCACCCAGCACCAGCTTCGTAGTGTAAGTTTACACTAGTAGTTTAATAACTAGTATTTGTGGAATTCTCCCCATGCTATTGATCTTCATGCTACTGTAACTGTGTGTGATAGACGTGGAGATCATGGCTTTGGCAAGGTGAAGGTGGTTATGAACCAGTGTATAGGAGAGCAGCGCTCTCCTGTCTGGGTAATAATCTCCTCTGGGAACAAGGTGTCCTGAAATTACACTCATGAAAGGATGCCTCAATCTTAACGTGGTACAGGGCCATGATTTCTGTTCTATTCCACTTTCCTTACCTTGTACTATTTGACGGGAATGTGTTCCTTCGGGGCCACCGTACTCCACTGGATCTCCATCATCTCTCGTCTTTCATTCTCCACTCGTGATTCCATTATCAGAGGCTTCCAGCCAACCCGCAAAATTCATCCGTCTGTCCGGCTAACGATGGGTGAAAAATGGCCCTGCGCTGCCTGAGACGTGGGCAGGAGTGTGTGTGTGGCCGGCAGTAAGACAGAGGAGAGAAAGACAGGGTGGACATTGGGGATAATGGATGTAACATTGAGTGACAGCCAAGGCAATAGTGCTTTAAGAGAGCGGAAAAGAGCAGAAGGTCAGGAACCTCTCTCTCTCTCTCTCTCTCTCTCTCTCTCTCTCTCAAAGGGCCTGTCTGGTTAAGATCTGGAGAAAGGCGGGAGTGAAAAAAAGGCTGATTATGATGCACTGCGGAGAATGTTTGTTTACGCTGGACTTTCATCTCAGCTCTCGTGCCGCACATTTCAGTCTTGCTGTCTTTTGTGATCTTGTTCATTCTTAGATGTTGTTAAGAATTATAGAATGAATGAGTGTTAAGAATGAGCTTGTTGTGTATTGTGTGTGTACATATATATGTACTTACACACACACACACACTGTATTGCATATCACGCACTCATGCACTACATTACTGTGTTGAACAATATCATTGCAGCAAGATGAACACTGAACATTTTCCACCTGTTCCTGTAGACTGCCAATTTCACTGCAGTATATCTCTATATAAGGGCAACAACCGTCAAATAAACTGAAGCATGTGCTGCGCAGACTGAAATAAAGGGTGTGTCAGAGGGTATATAGAATACTAATTGTTAACTCTACATTTGTGAGTGGTGAAAATCGCACTTTGCAGAATTAACAACTGCTAAGCTTGACATTGCCTGCAAACCACACACTGTGCATGCCATCAAAACAAGTGAGAGGCGTTTCGGTGATGGGTAAAAATATCAGCGTGTTTATTACGGCAACGTGTAGGGGCTCGGGGGAATAGGTGCCATCCGGGGGGAGGGTGACCAGTGCCGTGGTGCGGGAAGGGACCGTGGGCACAGCTTACACAGAGGACACACGGACAGCGTCAGGTCCGTGACTGGCACACACCCTCCTCCCTTTTTAGCTGCACCACTGAAGACGCGACTTGCGTACTTACATCGCAAACAACGTTTTCATCTTCTTCGTCTAACTGGCACCAGTAGTCAGAGCATTCGCGTCAACCCTTTATTTACTCATTTGTGTAAACTCAATTTGATCTGGAAATGTATTTAAAATACACGGTGGTGGAAGACGAGTGTATCATCATTGTCCCCAGCCTTCATCATCATCATCATCATCATTTTTGGGGTGGTTTTAATTTAACAGTGCCCACAGACACCCGACATTCCTCGTACGCGTTCAGATCGTCAGTGCGTTGTCTCCTGGAGCTGAGTAAGGAGAGCTGGCTGGTTCCATGGCACACGTCTGGCTCCATGGCACACGTTTAGCTCCATGGCACACGTCTGGCTCCACGGCACACGTCTGGCTCCACGGCACACGTCTGGCTCCACGGCACACGTTTGGCTCCATGGCACACGTCTGGCTCCATGGCACACGTTTGGCTCCATGGCACACGTCTGGCTCCATGGCACACGTTTAGCTCCATGGCACACGTCTGGCTCCATGGCACACGTTTAGCTCCATGGCACACGTCTGGCTCCATGGCACACGTTTAGCTCCATGGCACACGTTTAGCTCCATGGCACACGTTTAGCTCCATGGCACATGTCTAAATGGGGTACCAAGGAGGATCGACCCCCCGGCTTTGAATATACATGGTGTTTTTTTGTGTCTTACTGTGTCACTTTGCCAGAACAGAAAACAACCAACCCATCCCCCCCGCCCCAAAAAAACCTCATTCCAGAGCTAGAACAGATGAATTTCTCTCAATATATTATCACAACTTTACATTTAGTTTGTTTACACTTCATATTAATATGTGCAATATGGGCAAAACTCATGGGCACTGACACAGTTCTTACTGCTCTTCAACTTGCATTTTACAGTGAATAATTTGTAACCATCGCTCAAGAAAATAATGACTCGTGCACAGGGGGCCTTGGTGAGTGAATGCGGACTCATTCGCCCTAACAACCCAGTAAATATTACAAGTCGCTCTCAGGGTTTCAGTTTGTTTTTGTGTTTTTGTAAAATACATCTCACACCATGATAATGATATTTCAACATCCCAGATCAGACTTGAGCTGAATCTGAAACAAGTCGCGTGGCAATCATAAACACTCGCGTGCCTGTAAGACAACAACTTGGAGTGAGTCACGTACGGAGCATGTCGGATTATATTTAATTACAATGCACCAAATAAGAAAAAAACACACACACTGGTAAAAAGAAATGTGAAATGTCTCTGGAATAAAATCCATAGTCAGGAAATTTCAACAGTTTGATCAAGGCTTATTAGCTTCTGTTATCAACCAAGGATGTACAAATGATAGTTGTCTTCGTAAATCAAACAAGGATACTCCACAGCACAACTTGTACAAAAATAGTAAATTTTGAACGAGGACATTTTGTTTGGGTTTGCGATCATTCTTTCCCCAAGCCACATGCACCAACGCTTGTGGATAAAACGGCACTCGCTTCTCGGGAGGACGGGCTACCGGAATGGCGGCGAGATAAATACTATGTACATCCGGGTTTTCATGAAGACGGCCTCTACCGGGAGGAAGGGAGAAGGAAACACGGTTAATAAGGCATCTAAAGTCAAGCCGCTTGAGGGAAAGACTAACTGTCACTGTCGCTTGTCGACCAAAGATGAAGCTTGAGGATCCATGCTACATTCCAGAATTCGGCCATATCCCACATCCGCAAACTCCGCCGGGACGGTTATGTTACCGCATCTTTTTTCTCTCTTCAAAAACTAGATCGAGTAACATCGTTACAAACATTCTAGAGGCTCTTTTCCTGTTCTCTCATTTGAAATCAACGCTGTACACTTTTTTTTACACTATGATACATTAGAATACGTTAGAATCTGTCCTTCTTGGGTTAACGCGGCTGTAAACATAAAAGTGGCAGGCGTTGTCAACGCTAAGAGCTCGACGCTGAGGAGTCTTGCTTTACGATGGTTTCTTCATGACAGTATATTGACACGGTTTTTCGTGTTTTTTTTTGTCTACCATTTGTCTACTAAGACAACGGGCATCACGCAGATCTGCAGGATGGTCTTGTAAATGGAACCATGCAGTGTTGCACTATTGGCTACGTGTGATACGGTTCACCCGAGACTTATTTACCGAATAAAGTTGAATACTTTTTGTACTCCAGATTAGCCATGCAGCTTAAGGTGTCAGCCAGCTCGCTTAGGCCTATGTCGTTCGGGAATGCCGATCTCCACCAGCTTCCATTTGGGAATACAGAAGGACAGTAGGAAATTTGGGGGGGACGACGACGATGACAACAAAGAAACAAGAAAAAAGTAAAAATAAACACCACCAAACCCCCCAATTGGGTCCTCGCACAGATAAGCAGCCCCTCATTCAGAGACAACGCTTTAGCCGTGCGATGAAGGGACGCATTCCCAGTTTTAATGGTCAACACGCACCAGCATTCACACAGCCAGGATGTGTAACAAATGATAAAAGAACCCCCTCTCCTCCACTCCAAAAAAAGCGTCTGGCATTCTTTTTTATCACAGTATGATCATGAGAAAAATGGCTGCTTCTGCTCTGAGGTAACGAACAGCCGTTACCGAGTATACCGCAGTGAGGCTCCAGTTGTGTCCTGAAGCGTCCTCTTTCTTCCTAATGCGTCCCCGTAATCTCACTGCCTCATAATCTCAGACACAAAGCCAAGGACTACACTCCAATCCACCACTAGCAACACCATGACCAGCTGCCACTAGATATGAAAACCAAGCAGAATGGTCATTCGTTTATTATCGGGATCGTGGGGCCCATGGGAGGGGTGTCATATAATTGCTGCGGAAAAACATAACGGCCGATCTGGACTACAGACGGCTAAGAGAGTCAACATTTTAAATCACATGCCCTAATCCCTTTCAGTCTGCTTTCTGGTTGCAGATGGGGGTAAAAGAATGGGAGACATACCCCTACTGAGGCAGGCCCCCCGAATGCACCAATCCCAATTTAATCCCAGTCTGGCTATCAGGCACCTCTTTGTGACCTTGGTAATTAAACCAATGAAATGACATGAATGACATCATACGAATTGCAAGACAATGCAAAATGACCGCACACTTCACAAAACAGTTCATAATGTTCGCTGGATCACTTCCCCTTTCTTTCTTGTTCTTTTTTTTTTTTTTTTTAAAGTTAGTTTTCTCTTTCTCTGCCGGGTCGCCCCGTCACGGGTTGGCCTCTGTGGCGTGGTGCCGGCTCTTTGAGTGCGGAGGCTGTGGAACGGCGCTCCGGGCGTCCGGGATGGGGGGGTGGGGTGACAATTTGTTCGGTGAAGCTGCTGGTTGGAGACGGTTCTGGGAGCAGCAGTTCTGGGGTTAGCGCTCGCTCTCTCTCCCTCTCTCTCTCTTTCTTTCTCTCTCTCTCTCTCTCCCCCTCTCTCTTTCTCTGGGTGTGATGTCAGTCTGACAGCTCCGCTCTGTCTGCTGGCGGAGCTGTTATACCTGCACTTGACTCCCCTGGGCATGCAGACTCTGGACACCGGAGAGGATCTTCTTCTGATGCCCGACAAGGGTCACGCCCATCTTACTCAGCTCACTATAGGAACATTGGGAGAGAGGGAGGGAGAGAGAGAGAGAGAGAGAGAGAGAGAGATGGGTTAATTGGGCACGCTACAGTGCACTTCGTTCACACACTGTGTGCCACATTTTTTGACTTAAACTTCTCTCTCACGGGCTCTGCCCATTTATCTTGTTGACTGTGCTTTCAGAAACAGTAATGACAGACGGTTTGACTTCCAAGGCTCAGAGCTGGCGTCCTGCACCACAACAGAGCACACTGGTGCAAGTAGCACTCCTCCGGCACTCTGCAGCCCAGCCGAGAACCAACCCGAGGACTGTCAGAACCCAAACCACGGTGTGAACCTTGGGCGCGAACCTTGGCCTTCTCCGCAACACGAGATGATTTGGCGTTTCGCAGTATTTCGGAAGTGATTGCAGTGCAGTGTGACATGACCACTCTCAGCAATAAAGGATCAATACAGTCGATACCGCCAGTACATTTTACACTTCTTCAAATCACAACAAACTCTGTGCGGATCAGGTTGAAGATAAACATTTATTGAAAGCCCTTAGCTTCAGATTAGCATATTCCTGTCAACTTGGTCCACAGAATAATGGTAAAAATAAACTGTTTTCTTCGCAGAGTGGTTTAAGAACACAATTTGAGTCCATGAATTAAGAACTGTTGATATTTATATACACTGCATCAACAATATCGTATCGTGGTTTTTTGAACCGTACCGCAGAGAACTGATTTATTGGTACACACCACAGAGTGTAGCTGTGATAGTTAGGGATGAACCTGCTGTTGAAGTCTTGAGTACAGTACCTTAAACTGATGTAGAGTATTGCGTCTAGCGTGACGTAGCCAGCGGAAGCAAAGTTCTCCTTGTACTGACCCATCCTGATGGCGTCTAGCCACTCGTCCACGGTTCCGACGCTCAAATCTGGAGTGGACACGTCTTCCCTGGAAAGGAGGGATGGGGGCCATGCTAGTTTGGGTAGCTGTGTGATCATATTGAGCCTGGACGTATTCACTACGAAACAGAACGATACAGTCTGGGATGCCTGTGCGGGAAAGCCCGTGAGATGGAGATTCTCCAGGGGAACGGTGGCGCAAAGACAGCTCTCGCTCTTTTGACAAGGAAGCAGCGTTTTAGTGGGAAAAAAGGGCAGATAACTTCCAACCCAATCCAGGGAGCCGCTTCGATCATCGCTAATCCCCTCCTGGGTTGGGTGGCTAGGAGTAGCAGGATCAAATGGCGGAAGCTTCAGCCAATCGGACGCGGCTCTGGGAAGGCGGGAGGGTGATGCATGCCGGACTGCCTGTCTGGAGGCTTACGGCACTAATCTCTCCTTTCCCTTAAGATCCTGATCTAAACCTGGTGAGCAGGAGCCAACCTGCAGCCCACCTAACATCTGATGTAACCACGCTCAGGCTTCTGGGGCTATTCTACGTGCAAGCATGAACCAAAAAAAAAAAAATACTATCAGTGTCATCTTGTGGAGGTGGAACTTGACGGAACTGGAAATGTAAAAAGATGGGGTGTGAATCAGTGGTGAAACGCGGCGTGAGTTAAGCTCAGAGTGAGAGAACCGTGAAAATTCCACGAGGGAAAAATCGCGACGCTTAAACCGAAATGTCCCCTATCCCGTCTTCGCCTGCATAGTTTAGCTCTCCATCTCGATGGAACCAGCGCTGAATAAATTACTTAGCTGTCACACTAGCTGTATCATATCGGGGGGTGGGTGGGTGTTGTTGCTTTAACAGAAACTCCGCCCGCAGACAGGAGGTGGAGTGGTGGCTTACCATATGGAGGTGCTGGCCAGATCCTTCAGGCTGCTGGGGTTGCGGATCAGCTTGTCCAGGGTGTTGACGATCTGGCCGAACTTGGGCCTGTCGCTGCGACCCTTCTCCCAGCAGTTCAGCATGAGCTGGTGGAGCACCACGGGGCAGTCCATGGGCGCTGGCAGCCGGTACCCCTCGTCTATCGCCTTAATCACCTGAGCGGGAACAAAGGAGGATCAGCAGAGAGCGATGCAAGCGTGGCTATTTGTCATGCCAGTAAAGCACCACTGAGTCGAACTGAGAGAGGGGGAGAGAGAGGGAGAGAGAGAGAGGGAGAGAGAGAGGGAGGGAGAGAGAGAGAGAGGGAGAGGGGGAGAAGGAGAGAGGGAGGGAGAGAGAGAGGGAGAGAGAGAGAGAGAGAGAGAGACTGAGAGTGAAGAAATGAGAAGGAAAAAAACAAGAGATGGAGAGTAAAAGAAAGTGAAACAGTAAGAGGGAGAGAGAGAGAGAGAGAGAGAGAGAGAGAGGGAGAGAGAGAGGGAGAGAGAGGGAGAAGGAGAGGCAGAGAGAGAGGGAGAGAGAGGAAGAGAGAGGGAGGGAGAGAGAGGGAGAGAGAGAGAGAGAGAGGGAGAGAGAGAGAGGGAGAAGGAGAGGGAGAGAGCAGAAGAGAGAGGGAGGGAGAGAGAGAGAGAGGGAGCGAGGGAGAGAGAGAGAGAGAGAGAGGCAGAGAGAGAGGGAGAGGGAGAGAGAGAGGGAGAGAGAGAGAGAGGGAGAGAGAGAGGGAGAGAGAGAGGGAAAGAGAGGGAGAGGGAGAGAGAGAGAGAGATATGGGGGAGAGAGAGGGAGAGAGGGAGAGAGAGAACGGGAAAAGAAGAGGGAGAGAGAGGGAGAGAGAGAGGAAGAGAGGGAGGGAGAGAGAGGGAGAGAGAGAGAGAGGGAGCGAGGGAGAGAGAGAGAGAGAGAGGGAGAGAGAGGGAGGGAGAGGGAGGGAGAGGGAGGGAGAGAGAGAGAGAGAGAGAGAGAGAGAGAGAGAGAGAGAGAGAACGTATGTTGTTGCCAGATGTACTAGATGAGCTACTGTACTGTGGAATGGCAACAAAATGATACACAAAAAGTATAGCACATAAATCCTGACTAATTTACCACAGCCAAGATTTTGCTGGTCCTATGACAAAAAGTACAAATCTCTCTCTCTCTCTCTCTCTCTCTCTCTCTCCCTCTCTCTCTCTCTCATTTCTCTGGTAGAAAAGGTAGAAAGCTTTCTTTCCTTGACAAAATAATTGGCTCTAAGAAATATTCAATGTTATCACGAGGGTCTCCAATATTAGATTTGAGCTAAAAGGGGTTTCATTCATGCGCACTGCTGAAAACTAAGAACAACTGTACACGTAGGGAGGGTTAGAATTTGACTTATTAAGGATGTTCATCAACAAGGCAGCTTCGCACTGTGGCAACAAACATGTAAACATGTAATACAGACATTGGTGGCTTTTCTGCTCGGGGACACTCACGTCTTGATTGGACATCTCCCAGTACGGCCGCTCGCCGTACGACATCACCTCCCACATGACGATGCCGTAGCTCCACACGTCACTGGCGGAGGTGAACTTCCGGTAGGCGATGGCTTCCGGCGCCGTCCAGCGGATGGGGATCTTTCCCCCCTGCGCCGCCGAAGTGAAAGAAGGGGATGAACATAGGACTCCATCCTTTGCCTGCCTAAAAACATTTCCGGGCCCCGTGGCAATGCAAGTTTGGAGTTTGTTAATCTGGTTAAAACGCCGCTGCGGCCCTCGCTGGTCAGTCTCCGCTAAGTCAAAGTCAAATGAGAGGCAGACTGGCACTACACTCAGCCAATGAGAGGGTGTGTCCCGTTGGCCCCGCCTCCCGCCCAAGCGGGAAGCTTTATTATTTACAGCCCATATCAAAGTCAGGGCTAGTAACCATGGTTAGGTGGGCTCTGCGCTTCCATGGCTTGCGTGCTCGGTGAGAATCGCTTATGAGAACGCACTCTACACACACGTGCAGCCTGGACGCAGGGGTCTTTTCAGGGCTGAAGAGACACCCTCCTACCCCTCGAATTGGACCTCCTGCTGATATGGTGATTTGCACACACGGAGCTACCTCTCCCCCCAGGTTTTTCCCCCGTTTTTCCACACCCTCCCAAAGGCCTGCTGGCTTCCGCTCGGCCCTTCCGGACACCCCCACCCCCACCCCCGACACCGTCCCCTCCTCCATCCCCCTTCTCATCATTCCCGCTCTTCCCGGTCCTTTCCCAGACTCCAATTTTCCCCTTCTGTCCTTTTTCGGCTCGACTTACCCGCGTGGTGTAGGCGGCCTCTGGATCGTCCTCCAGCACCCGGGACAGGCCGAAGTCGGACACCTTGCACACCAGGTTGCTGTTGACCAGGATGTTGCGGGCGGCCAGGTCGCGGTGCACGTAGCTCATGTCCGACAGGTACTTCATGCCCGAGGCGATGCCGCGCAGGATGCCCACCAGCTGGATGACCGTGAAGCGCCCGTCGTTCTTCTGCAGACGGAGAGCGAGCACCTGTCCGTCAACAATCTCTTGCGCGGGAAACCTTACTCATAAGATCTGGGACCGGCTCCAAGTCACAAAAGCGCCTGGCCAACCGGATAAGATCTTTATGTTTATCCCCCACATAAAACATAAAAAAACCCAAAAAACCTCACCTCTCCTGTGTTATGCTGTGGGTATTTGTTGTCTGTCTGGTTTGTTTGTTTATTGGGATACTGAACTGCAGTGCCTGGACTGAATCGGACCTTGAGGTCACTGTTTATTATGCTAAAGAACTACCCTGACTGGAGATTTTACAGCCTGTCCTGTCGTAATAGCTTCTAATTCTTACATGCGCTTATTGGTGTAGAACAATCTGTTTTCTCAAGAAAAACAGGGAGGCTGGGCTGTCGTTTTTAGCCCTGAAACAATCTGAGCTGTGAGCAATTAGCCTGATGCCTTGATCTGCATAACCGGGCCATGAAGTAATCTTGTTAAAATGCCTCTCTTTCTCTCTCCGAGCAATATCAATCCTGACCACGGCCTTGTTTGACGAGCCCGTGTGGGAAGCGGGTTAATTATGCCTTGTTTTATGAAACACGGCTCGGTGATTGATCGCTCGTCCTGATCAGCATCCGCTGTGATGTCAATCAGGCTGAGGTGCTTACTGTAAAAACAGCATGCGTGAGAATGAGAGCGAGATAGCGCGTGTGTTTGTGTGTCTTACGCGCATGTATGTGTGTGTGTGTGCGTGCGTGAGCCGGTGTGAGGGGCGTGGGGGCAGGGTTGTTTTTAATAAATTGATCCATACTCTAATTAAACACGTGTAGACTAGGCAGACAGGCTATGAGCTATTAGCCGTAAAAAAACACCCCGTAATTATGTTAGCTTTTTATGTGGGCTAAAGGGCTATTTATGGCATTCATTACATGCCACAAGGATCGACAGTTTCAGAGAAACCTTTTTTTTTTTTTGGCTAGATTTCATTTTCATTTGCTCGAAGTGTGTGCAATCAAAGGGAAAAAAAAAACATATCTGTCCGGAATAAAATTCCAAGGCCACTCCATTCAGGCATCCATAAATCGGGGTGCGGAGGAGACGTTTGGAGGTGTTTGAGGAGATTTGTGGTGGAGGTGTCCCCTTAATTAGAAATCCGCCGATCTCATTCGCTCCCTCGCTCTGCAGCGGGTTCGTGAAATCTGTCTCTCACTCTCACGATTGCGCGCCCCAGAACATTCCCATGGAAATGGAGGGGTTTGGGGGGAGGCTCCTTCCCGGCCACCACAGCGCCACCGTTTGGCGGGGGCCGGGACTGCAGGCGGACCGCTCCTCACCTTTAAGAAGGTGTCCAAGGAGCCGTTCTCCATGTATTCCGTTATGATCATCACTGGCTTGCCTGTGCACAACAACAACAACAACAGGAAACAGGAATAAAACATTCAGCAACAGTCCGGTTTGGTGGAGCTGAAGGGTGAGGGTGGTTGTAGACACAGATATAAATCACAGTAATGGTATCATTAATCCTGCACTTCTGACGTATTAAAGGGAGGCGGGGTGGGGGGGTCTAGCCAAACTAGCCCTCCCCCACACAACCCTATTATTCACTATGACACATCCTCATCAGAGTCCTCCACCGGCCACAACAGTGCCCAGTTAGCCCATCGGGCTGCTCGGTCTGTTAGCCGAGAGACTGCAGTGAATGGCAGGCAGGGTGGCCCGTGGAGGCGTGTGGGAGGGACGTTGGAAACAACGGGGATGATTTGTGGCAGGTGCTGTACACCTGTAATCTCGACAGGGCCTGCCACACTTTCCCATGTCGCTGACATGTGTTACAAATGGGTCGAGCCACGCCCAGGGGCCCGAGACAATAGAGCGAGGCGCCAGACAGCGTGTGTACACGCGCGCATGCTGCCGGGTGAGCGTTAATCTACTGATTAACTCGAGGAGCGCAGACACACACGCACGCGCGCGCATGCCAGCAACATCAATACCTTTTTCTCACGACTAATCACAAGATGGAAGCTGAGTTTGTGAGCAAGCTGAGTTTGTGAGTCTGTAATTTGAGGGTTTAGTGATTACAAACACACACACACACATGCAGACACACCTCCTAAGATAGCCACATGACATTATTCTCACAGCTAGGATGGCGATAGAGACATTTACAAACACACGCACGCACACAAATAACAACCCAATTGAATTAACACACAACAACCTTGTCTGCACCAGATCACATGCTACAGACACTGGACAATCACTGGAGCCTGTCCCCACACACTCAATTTTAAATTGTACCCTCATGACCCGAGAACTCCGAATGACGAGAAGGTAAATAAGCCGCTCGTGATCGGTGGTTTTGCCCATCGTGATTTGCTCACGAGCAACCCAGCCTGTATCGCTCCAGCGGGCTCGTGAACGCCTCCAGCTCAGTCTTGCACCGTTGCCCGTTCAACCTGCATCCGTCGCTCGTGCGTGGAAGGGAAACGCCCGACGTCTCCGCCCATGAGCCGGAATCTCCTCTCCTGTCACTGATCCGACGTATGACAGCGTATGCGCAGGGCCACCTGCGTGTCTGGTGTGTTTGTGTTGGGGGTTATAAATTAGGGCGACTGATTCTGGCGCGTGTGCCCTGCGTGATCAGGCGCGGTGGCATGTGGAGAACGAGGCCACAAAGCTATGAACTCTACGAGCACGGATGGAGGCGCACGTGGAGGCGCACGTGAAGGCCAAACTCAGGAATGAGTAGGGGGCATTTGTGTGTGTGTTTGTGTGTGTGTGTTTGTGCGAGGCGTGCCTATGTCTCTGTCTAGTATGCATTTAGCAGAGACACTAAAGATCAGTTGTAAGCTATCGTCCCTGTCTCTCGCCCTGGGACTTAAACACCGCCCCAGGCACACCTGATAAATGGCCCAGTCCTGCTCTGTCTCCACTTTGGAATGCTGGGACATGTACTGTGGAAATGGAGGTTAGGCTTGTGTGTGCGCGTGCGCGTGTGTGTGTGTGTGTGTGTGTGCGCGTGTTGAGGGTAAGTCGATAGTCCTGTCGGAGCATCTCCACAATAGCCGGACCAGTTGTACATCGCCCCAAATTAAATCACTATCTCACCATGATGAATGCCTTGACAGTCACCCCCCACCACGCCCCCCCAACCCCTGCTCCCCCCAAAAAGGGAAAAAAAACAAAAAAAAACAATTCCCTTGAACTTTTCGGCAGCAGAGTAATGTAGCTGTCAGCTGACCGAAATCGGCTTGCGCCACACACTCCACTCTGGGGATGACACAGTGGTGGGTGGCCATTTGATGTCACTATGTCTGTATGAGTGTGCGCGCACGCGCGTATATGTGTGTGTGTGTGTGTTTTGCGATCGTGAGGAAGCGCGTGGCCAGGCTGACCGTCCGGATCAGTGTGTGCAGGCTCTGGACTACGGATCAGACGTGCTGGCAGGCTGCAGACAGACCCGTCTGGGCCTTGCACACTATCTTTAAAAAGCGATATTGATTTCGGACAAAGTCTTATTAACCTTTTCGAAAAATATGGTTCACAGGGCTAGAAGATCAGTGGAGTGGAATGTGGCTAAAAATGTTAGAAATGTGTGTGGCGTTTGGGAAATGTGTTACAGGCTTATTACCCAGCTCCAGACGACCTCTGACCTCCGTGGGTCAAATTATAAATAAGCATCATTATAAAAAAAGAAAAAAAAGAAATATGAAGAATCCTTTAAAGTCAGATTTACTGGAGCAAATAATCTCAACCTTCAGAGGGATTTTAAATTAATGAATTAAAGTTTTATTTCGTGTTCTACAAAACCTCGACCCCCCCCCCCCATCACCCAGAGTACCTAAATTACACACAAGTGGTTACGGCGCACGCACTAGGACACACACACACACACACACACACACACACACACACACACACACACACACACACACACACACACACACACACACACACACACACACACACACACACACACACACACACACCACTGAGCCATGGCTATTGTCGGTGTGGTGAAGCGTCTGGTGCAGTGGCAAGTCGCTGAACATGCGGTGTTACTTGGCAACAAAACGGATTGGGTACGACGAGAGGCGTGAGCACGGCTCTAATCGTGCAGAAGACAAACGCTCACATGACAGTGTTACAAATTCATTCCCCAGCATCAGGTACAGAGAACAGGAAACACTGCTGTAAGCCGATGAAGGTTTTTGTAATGACATTTCTGATGAAACAGTGAGGCGCTTCAGAAAGTCTCTCTCTCTCTCTTTCTGAGACCGAATCGGTCTAAACGGTAGGTTCTGTGTGCAGGAGATGAACCCGAATCACTCTCGTTCCGCCCACCCATGTCGCTGTGGCCCCTGCTCTGCATGGCCGGAACAAAGTCCACCGGCGGTTGCTGACCACTGGGCTGTGTGACTGTATAAAGGCTGTTAACCGATGGAATTATGGAACATTGCCGAACGCGCTTAAAATCAGGGAAATCACCACCTGCCGTGAGAAACATTTTCACTTTCCGTTGTTGAACGGACTCGTGCCGGCGCTAGTCACCACGACCGGGGCGGGAATGTTCTCTGAGAATTGCGGACCCCGATGATGAGAAGTTGGTTTCTGTGCTGAAGAGGGTTATAATCCCAGATTATGAGATTCAGGGTGGCAGAATGGAATCACGGGCACTAAACTGCACCTGTCACAGCGGAACCGCTGGAGATCAGCGCCTTGCTAGCAGAGGGTGGGGGGACGCTCGATGAAGGTGGTCCCACCGGGGCCTCTCTGACCCAGATAAGTGTTACACGCAAGTGCAGCAGAAAATGAGAACCTGAAAGGAACATTGGGCCCCTGTAATCAAAGGCGAATGTTACCTGGGCCTGATTCATGGCAACACAATACCAGAGGAGTCTCACATGAAGCCTGTTCTCTGTTCTTGACTGCAGTGAATAAAGGGGGAGGTGCAGAGAGAGAGAGAGAGAGAGAGAGAGAGAGAGACCCGGGGGGAGGGGGATTTATAGAGATTTGTTAGGTAAGGATTACAGACCATAGGACTCAGCATTACAGTTGAGATGTTTTTTTGTATGTGTGTGTGTGTGTGTGTGTGTGTGTGTGTGCGCATTCTCCCTAACAGTAACACCCCATTAACAAGTTAAAAGCAACCCCACATCTTCCGCCACCCCACCCCCGGCCTGCTGTTGAGTTCGCGGCGATGACCGCTCCTGAGGAGCGGCTATTGATTTTACAGCAGGTGCTAAAGTCACGGTCCAGAAAATGGTCACCTTGCTCTCAACCGTTTCCCCGGCAGTAACCCCCATGTTAACACTGGCCTTAAAAAAGAATCATTTCCATGTCCAACGACTTATTTTATTTCTGGCTGCTGGACCTTTGATTTATGGGGAACTAACTCAGGGGATTAAGGAGATATTGAACAGACTGGCACCTTTGCTGCTGACAGCCTCACCGCGTCCCTCGTGTGTGACGACGGACGCGGGGACCAAAGGAACAGTTCTTTTACCGGCCGCGTCCCATCGATCCCGTCTTAATGGCTTTTTAAGGGAACTCGGCGTGCGCGGCGGCTACCCGGGACCGGCCCACCGCGGCGCGGTCCTGGAGGGCGCAGGGCCTGCGCGGGAGCGGGACTACGTTTCGAGACGTTTTCAGTCTTGCTTGCAGTCCTGCTTAATACGAGCCTGGTCCCGCGTTTTTTTTTGGTTTTTTTTGTTGTTGTTGTTGTTTGATCTTCTTTCTTAATTTCTGTCTTGTGCTCTTTAAAGGTGACAGAGTGTGCTGGAGTCTCAGCGTACCATGTAAGTGCACCAATCAGGCGCTTCTGGGGCAGCGGCCGCCTGCCAATCAGAGGGAAGCCGCTGATTGGTGTAATCTGATGTGCGCACCTCCCGTTCATCAGCATTCATCCTTCCCAGGTTCACACCATTAAACATGTTCGGGTCAAGACGCACACGCGCACGTACACACACACAAACACGCACACACACACAAAGACGCACACACACACAAAGCCACAGATTTTTCAAGGGAAGAGAAAAGGTGAGACACAGGATGACACATTGCATGAAAAAAAAAGGATGAAATGTCATCAGGCCGATTTAACGACAAAAGCTCTCTACAGAGAATGCTGGACTGTGGCATTAGTGAACACTAGTGCTCGCTAGTGAAGGCTAGTGAGCTTTAGTGAACACTAGTAAACACTAGTGAGCTTTAGTGAACACTAGTAAACATTAGTGAGCTTTATTTATCGCTAATGAACGCTAGTGAGCTTTAGTGAACACTAGTATACATTAGTGAGCTTTAGTGAACACTAGTGCTCGCTAGTGAGCTTTAGTGAACAAAGTAAATATTAGTGAGCTTTAGTGAACACTAGTGCTCACTCGTGAAGGCTAGTGAGCTTTGGTGAACACTAGTAAACATTAGTGAGCTTTAGTGAACACTAGTAATCATTAGTGAGCTTTAGTTAGCGCTAATGAACGCTAGTGAGCTCCGACTACTGACATGCCATTTTGTGTAGAAGCCACAGTGGAACAGGAATCCTCAGAGCGCCTGCTGTTTGCTGAGGACTCCCAGCAGTGACCCTCTCTCGCACCCTAATGGAGATCTGCGTTATTTCACCTGCCCTGTCGTGACAGCGTGTCCTGCGCAATTTGCACGGTCTTGTTTAGTCATCTTCCTGCCGTAAATCCTGCGCCATCACACCTTTTTGAGTCGGACGCACGCGCACCTCTCTGACCTCCTGAACCCATCTGCCAAACAGGCGACATAATGCATCGAGCCACCATCATTCACAGGTCACGCTGTCAAAGTTCACAGTGAAATGCAGGGTTTTGAATCTGCGTACCAAAGAATCTTTATTTTTATTTATCCTTATAAGTCCAAAAACCAAAAACAAGACTACTGTGGGAAGATGATTCATGCACTAGTGCTGTTTCTTTTGCTACTAAAACTAAGTAAGTCTTAGATCTTAAGCTGGTGAGTTAGTAGTTAAGAACTGATATCGTAATAGAGCCTCCCTGGTCCGCTGGTGATAACACCGTTCCCCTGAACATACGGCAATCAGTGCGCCTTGTCTTCAGGTTGTCGCTTTGGCTGGTGCGACGGTTTTACGAGGGCGGCCGCGATGACTCGCGCGGCGTGCCAAAGACGCCCCGATCAGGGAGCCGTAACTCAACGGAAACTCGTCGAAGGAGTGCGTGTATGAGATGAGTGCGTTGGTGTGCGGGTGTAATAAAGAGGGAGAGAGAGAAGGAGAGAGAGAGAGAGAGAGAGACAGACAGAGAGAGACCATGAAAGAGAGTCGTTTTTGATTAAACAAAAGCCGCTACCCCTGTGGCGCGGTAATCAGCGCCGATGAGGGCGCCGTGCATCTGCGCACGGGAACATGTTCCACAGCCTCCGTATAAGCAGGTTAACCCCCCCCGCTGCGTGTCCTACTCCGAAACGCGGATCCAACTGACTCCCCACAGATGTGATTGCATTGTGTGTTAGAAGACTTGCTTAATTTGGTTAAGACTCAATGATTAGTTGAGATTGGCTGAAAATGATGCCCATGGCAGCTGTGTTTTTTTGGGGTTTTTCTTTTCCTCTCGGCGAAGGAACCGCCCCCTTAGGGAGGCGCTAAGCCCCTCTGGGCCTTCCCGAACGCCCCTGACGACGGCCGCCTCCAAATTGAATGTTTCCAGATTGCCCGATTGTTGGGCACATAAAAGGAAAGTGATGGAGGTGATGGGGAGAGCTCAGCTCCGCCCGACCTCCGCCCGGCCTCCGCCCGACCTCCGCCCGGCCTCCGCCCGGCCTCCGCCCGACGCGTGATGGGGACCGGAGGGAAGGCCGAGTCTGTCTCTTAGTCTGTCTCTTAGTCTGTCTCTTAGTCTGTCTCTTAGTCTGTTTTAGTCTGTCTCTTAGTCTGTTTTAGTCTGTCTCTTAGTCTGTCTCTTAGTCTGTCTCTTAGTCTGTCTCTTAGTCTGTTTTAGTCTGTCTCTTAGTCTGTCTCTTAGTCTGTCTCTTAGTCTGTCTCTTAGTCTGTCTCTTAGTCTGTCTCTTAGTCTGTTTTAGTCTGTCTCTTAGTCTGTCTCTTAGTCTGTCTCTTAGTCTGTCTCTTAGTCTGTCTCTTAGTCTGTCTCTTAGTCTGTTTTAGTCTGTCTCTTAGTCTGTCTCTTAGTCTGTCTCTTAGTCTGTCTCTTAGTCTGTCTCTTATGCAATCTGCATAAGAATGAGAGCAATCAAAGTGGGAGGGTTTAGACATAACACAGATGAAAGAGTGCTTTGGCTGAGTTCTGCAAGTGAAAGACACACACACACACACACACACACACACACACACACACACACACACACACACACACACACACACACACACACACACTCTTACAGCTCTGTAAGCATGCCTTAAAAAAAAAAATGCTTTCACGTATTATAATTTTTGTCCCTGGAAGGAGTCCTGAAACGGTTCCTGGAGAGACACTTTTTCATTCTACGAGCGAACCCTGGGCAAGGGGAGTTCCGATGATTTTGTTAAATGTTTAAAATACAGTTTATATTTCTCTTCTTTGTCGTACTAGTTAATGTTTGCGTATTTTATACCGCTGCTTTGCTGTGGGACGCTGACATTTAAAGCAGAGTGGCAGAAACAGTAACAGATGGGTGAACAGGGGAGCCTTATTACGTTGATCCTCTGGTCTCTCTCTCTCTCTCTCTCTCTCTCTCTCTCTCTCTCTCTCCCCCCATCACTTCCCCTGTTCCTCCCTGTCTCGCTTTCCGCACCCCTTTGACCTCGTCCTCTGCGAAACCCGCGTTCCTCTGACGTGCGCACACCCTCCGCTCAGTAAGTCCGACCCCGGCGTGCCCGGGGGCTCCCGTGCGTCTGCTCCTCCCTCTCTCTCCCTCTCTCTCTCCTCCTCCGTTCTTCTCCTTTTCTCATGCCAGTTCAGCATCCGTAAGCGTTCCGCATTCCCCACGACCTGCCCAATTTGCGTAGGTACGGGCCTGCAAACGCTCACGCAAACACATCCTTTCTGGGATCTTGGTCACGGAGCCACCGGCAGCCAGCCGCGTTTCCTTTCATTACTTGCGATTAATCTCAGCCCGTGCCTCATTTAAAAAAAAAAAAAAATGCTCCACTGTCCCCGTTACCGTGCCAAACACACACCACTTACTTCAGAAAGAGTAGCGGTTAGGCAGCTTCTGCCTCTCCGAAATGGAAGGTAAACTGGATTTACACGGGTAATCTGTTCACGAGCCGTGCGGACCACAGCTAGCAAAAGGTCGGGATTTGCATGCAGCATTAGACGGCAGAGCGAGAAGGCGAGACAAAAAAAAACAACCAAGAACTGAGAGACGCTCCTGCTAATATGCATATCACTGAATATTTATAATGCTAAAAACACACCCAATTAACTATGTGATTATTAATATTAATGAAGTCATACATATGCATGTTCCTTTTGTTGGGCTCCATAGGTTGCACAGAAGAGGAAATGGCTTTAAATGCCAGGAAATGCTCAGCGTTCTCCCATAAGCGGTTTCGTTCCTTTCATAGATAATGTAAGCCATAGCAAGAGACTGCAGGCTCATATCAGCTGTTCGGATGAAAGATTTTCCACTTAGAAACCTTAGAAATAAACAACAGACAAAACATGTGCTGTGGTTCCAGTAGATAAGCGAGCAAAAAAAAAAAAATCTAAAAAAATTGAAAAAAAGAAAAAAAAAATTGCATTTCAAAAGACAGACAACAGAAGACGTGCATCGGAGTTTGGGGTGGAAAGGCGAGGATGCCATTACCATGGGAACGGGGGCCAGCCTCACGTCGACGAACGCAAGGCGGAGCGGGTCGGTCCTTCGGCGGGGCCGAACCGACCGGACATGGGGGCGGACCTCTGCCGGGCAGAAGAGACGCCGCTCGGGACGGCCTCGCGTTGCCGGTCTGCCCTGCCAGCGTGCGTGGATATACAGCTGCCCACTAGCGACTGTAGCGTGACATTTTTGCTGTTTTGCATAACGGTGCATAACGAACATTCTATAACATGCGCATGCATAATGTCACTCACATTTGGTGACCACGCCCTCCAGGCGGATGATGTTGGGATGGTCGAACTGGCCCATGATGCTGGCCTCGCTCAGGAAGTCCCGCCTCTGCTTCTCTGTGTAGCCCGCCTTCAGGCTCTTGATGGCCACATAGATCTCCCTTTTGCTGGGCAGCTTCAGGCGTCCGCTGCACACCTCCCCGAACTCGCCTGCGGGTGGCATACAGCGTAAGGCACTGGCCAAGGGGTGGCGCGATGTATCGTTTGTTAACCGTTATCGCGATACCTGCTTTTGTGATAACGAGGTCGAACCTTACAAACGAACCTTCTAAATTTCGTACTGAAGGCTGTGAGACACCCTGTTCTCACAGTTTTCAATCTGTGTTTTTAAAACATATTTACTTCATCGAAATGAACCAAATGCAAGCCAACCTCAAATTATGTCCCACCAAAGGCTCATGTTTACCAATGAAGTTTCAATATATTTCAAAACATTATCACAGTTGCAATTTGATGGCAAGTGCTGTTGCGTCCCATGTCGTTTTATCCGGTTTTGATAACCGCAAATACCCATAAGCAGCATTTGGTCACGAGTCCATCCGCAGGTCTGCGGTGCCGCTGAACCACACAGACTCCAGAAGCTGTGAGGCTGTCTGGGGATTAGCACTGCGCTGTGCGTGAGTCTCTCTTCTGACCATACGGAGGAGGCCAGGCCGTAAATCGACCGGCGATTCGATTTCTGCTGCTCTGCGCTCCAGCAAGCTAGATTTGAAATTACAATGGCAGGAATGTTGCAGCGCACAACGTCGGGAGCACAGGGATCGAAGCTCCTCCATGTGCTGCCCTCCGAGTCCAGCAGTTCACAAGTAATTGGACATTTGCCTGACGACTGAAGGCAAAATGCCACTGAAACAATTATGGCTGCATTACAAGCCTGACGGAGCACCAGCTGTGAAGACATCCAGGCCCTCGAATGTCGGTGGGTCACCAGCTTTTCCGACAGCCAACATCCAGTCGCCAAACATCACACATTTAAAGGCTGTTTATGTCTCCATTTACTGGTGGCCCCTACCATTGAGTATGTTAATAATCTACCATGTTAATAAAAAGGTGTTTGATTTATTGGGCATAGCCATCGTTTCATTCCAAACGCAATGTCCTGGAATACAATGGTGAAGACCCAAAAAATGTCCCTGTCCAATTACAAAGATGTCAGAGGTGACCTCCAATAGTGGGTAATACGGGCTTGATGCCTGATACAGGAGAATACTGTAATTAAAAAACATTCTTTGGCACACAGCTGATCTATAATGACTCCATTTATATGAAATGGGGGTGCAGTAAAAACAGAAAAGAATCTTTCCCATTGAGTTGTGCCCGATAATGAGATGCGCAACTATACAACGTGTACATTTGTTAGTGTCAAGCGCTCGGAACTGGATGGCTGAGCTAAAAGTTCCACTCAGGAGCAGAAATGCAGAGTCCCATTTCAAACGTGAAAGACCTTGCCAGGATTTGGTTCAAACTGGATTTGCTGATGATTTCAAATAAGCAGGTACAGTTACTCATTGAAATCATAACCACAAATGCATTTATTAGACTTACAGGAGCAATAACAGTTTTGCCTTCAGAACTTACATAATTTAATTCCTTTCCTTTCTGCCGGTGCTTGCAAATTAAATAAAGAAAGAAAAACGTATTATGTTTAAAAAAAATTAAAAAATGAAAATCAGTTGGCATAAAAATCCACTACTACACTAGACACTTTTTAGTAGTTTCAGTAGTTCCCAAGACACTTTTCAGTAGTTCTGATGCATCCAGATGGACTTCCCTGAAGAAAAATCTGTTTTAGATATGAAAATACCATTTTAACAAGGCAGATGAGCAATTCACATGTGGGAACCTTGTCTAATACAGATTTCCACACAAACTCTGGCCACCTCACATCTATAATTCTGTCAGATTTGTTTTTAATTTCTGTTTTATTAGACTTTCAAGCCTAAAAAAGCCATTTAATCAGAGTGTAGATGGTGAGCTGTGAGCATATGCTGACTGAATAATGTCAAATTTATTTTGCCATATACATACTGTACACAGGCATCATACAAAAAAGAGCTCAACCGCCAGAGCAACTCTAGCAGCTCTGTGATTGGGCATTTAACAAGCCCAACCCCCAGAGCACCACTATCAGCTCTGTGATTGGAAATTTAACAAGCCCAACCCCCAGAACTCCTCTATTAGCTCTGTGATTGGGCATTTTAGGCCTTGTATAGGGACCAGACAAATCATACAGAAGGTAAACTTTATGTATACACTTCTGTGAAGCAGCAACACACACACACACACACACACACACACACAAGCAGTCTGACTCAGGAGCGTGTAGGGTGTGTACATGACCGGATGTGCCATGCGAGAAGGCGGGACCTGTAGAGAATGGTTAAAGCAATGCAGAACTGCCACCCAGTGTATGGAAACTGTCGAAAGCCAAATCCCAGATATTTTGGGCACCTTAGAAATCCCGGCCGGACACATTTTTTTAGGTCCCAAAAAGAGGACATGTACAGGAAAAAGAGAACATATGGTCACCCAACTCATCACAAACATGAATAGCCACGCACCAGTTCTGCTCGCTTTCCTTCATAGCTGTTCAGGGTTGCACAGGTCCTGCAAAACCCGGAAAACAGCTGACCAATTTTTCACATGGAAACACATGAAAAATAAGAGAAAAATTCAAATGCCCTGGAACATTTTATGTTGTCCTGGAAAATTATTTCCATGTTGTCCTATTTTCCTTTAGCTGAGAATGAAGCAACTATAAGGCTCTATATCTTTCAGAGCGCTCCAAAACGGATAAGATGGCCATCTAAAAAGCCTAAATTATGTTCAAGAAATTATAAGTGTTCAAATCGCAGTTTCAAACAGTAGTATGCTGTTCTCGGTTATACTTGGGATGGCATTACAACTTAACGTTACGTGTCCGAATTTCGGAATACCATAAGTTCCATTATTCTTCAAATGTAAATATTAGTCACTGCCGGCTGGTACTGGTGGATGCTTTTATCAAGTTTATAGATTAATACTGCTTGTTTGAAATGGCTGAATAATGTTAAATTAGCTAGCGAGTTTGGTTCAGTTGTTAAAGTTCACACTCACATCTACATACCTCTCATTAAAATGCATTAAGACTACTTTTAATTCTCAGAAAGAAAAATGAAATTAATAATATATTTTGCGGGTTACACCGAGGGAAAGGGGGTGAGCAGAGCAGAAGGATGTTAAGATGAATGTTTTTTGTAAATCCTGTTTTCTTATGAATATATCAATTCCTTTGGCTGGTTCTGTTCTGCCAACACGCCGTGTGTTGCGTTGTGCTGTGCCGTGTTGTGTTGTACTCTGTTGTGTTGTGCTGTGGTACTCTGTTGTGTTGTGCTGTGTTGTGTTGTAGTCTGTTGTGTTGAGCTGTGCTGTGTTGTAGTCTGTTGTGTTGAGCTGTGCTGTGCTATGCTGTGTTGTACTCTGTTGTGTTATGTTTTGTTGTGCCATCTTGTGTTGTGCTGTACTGTGTTGTGCCATCTTATGTTGGGATGTACTGTACTGTGCTGTGTTGTGCTGTGTTGTACTGTGTTGTGCTGTACTGTGTTCTGTTCTGCCGTCTTGTGTTGTGCTGTACTGTGTTTTATTGTGTTGTGCCGTCTTGTGTTGTGTTGTGCTGTGTTGTGCTGTACTCTGTTGTATCATGTTATGCTGTGCTGTGTTGTACTCTGTTGTATCGTGTTATGTTGTGCCGTCTTGTGTTGTGTTGTGCTGTACTCTGTTGTATCGTGTTATGTTGTGCTGTGTTGTGCTGTACTCTGTTGTATCATGTTATGCTGTGCTGTACTGTGTTGTACTCTGTTGTATCGTGTTATGTTGTGCCGTCTTGTGTTGTGTTGTGTTGTGCTGTACTCTGT
>NC_137516.1:15200000-15202500 GCF_041902795.1 Electrophorus electricus
CACAATTAGAAAAGGGCATTCCATTGCCTAATGAGCTCTGCAGCATCCCGATCCCTGTCCTCCAAACCTACCACAAACAAGCGTGTGTGTGTGTGTGTGTGCGCGCTCGCGTGACTTCTGACACACACACCATCTGCCACAGCTTCCTCTGTGCCAGACACCCATCTGTGTATTCAATATAAACTCATAACCCATAATCACCCAAAATCCATCCTCTGTGTCTCCCATCCACACACACACACACACACACGCTCTCGATTGACACACACACTCGCTGTAGCCCGGCCCAGGCTGCGAAGGCAATGAAGCAATGCACAGCCACATCTCATCCACAACAGAGCCACGTCACAACAACAACAAACCACAACACAACCACGGCACACCCACAGCTCTCAGGCTGTGGTCGTCTCTGGTCCGATTTAAGCCGGCACCGGCGCGGGTGACCTCGGGCCTCCTGGAGGTGTGGAGGCTGGGATGTCGCCAACACGTTACGGGCTCAGGTGAGCCAGGGACTCTGGGTCGCCGGAGCTAATTTAGGAGACTGTACTTGTTTTTTTTACGCGCGGCAGGCATCGCCCTGGGATGGGCCAGGCGACGGCCGTGGCCTTGACGCCCGTGATGTTTGCGGGGCACAGAGCGCCCCTGTGTGAAAAGGGCATGGAGAAGAGAGGCATGCTTGTTAGACAGGTAGGACCAGAGGCGAGAAGAAGAGAAGATGCATTTACCTTCTCGTAATAGATGACTTCATATTCCACGATGGCTCCGTCGGGTCTGTCCGGCCCATGCCACGCCAGCGTGACACTGTCTTTACTCTTCCTTTCCTTCAGAATAACACTCACTGCGGAGAGAGAGGGAGAGAGAGGGAGAGTGATTGGAATCGCATTCTCAATTCTTAATGAGGAATTAGTGCACGGTAAACAGCGCAGTATAAAGGTGTTGATTTATTTGGGGAATCAACAGCAGGAGATAATATTTAAAATGAACTGTGTGTGTGTGTGTGTGTGTGTGTGTGTTATGCATTCCAAGGTGTGCCAACATCGCCTTTAAAATTTTAATCGCAGGTCATCTGATAGAATTCCTGCCATATCTATTCTCCCATGGAATACCACTGCAGAAGGAAATTGAATATACTGAGTGAAGAGCTCTTCTCTCTCTCTCACACACCCACACCCACACGCACACACACACACACACACACACACACACACACACCCACACCCACACACCCACACCCACACACACCCACACCCACACACACCCACACCCACACACACACACACTTTCTGCTTCAAGAGGGACAGGGGCAGTAATCCAGCAGCTAATTACGCTTCTCCACCAGCACCTGGCTGCGGCAGTCTCTCTCTCCGAGTCTCTCTCCGAGTCTCTCTCCGTCTCCCTCACTCTGTCTGTCTCTCTCTTTCTCTCTGGCGCAGGACATAATCAGAGGGGGGAAGAACGAAACAGCAACTTCCTTATCGGTCAGGCAAAACTCAGATGGGAAAATTTACCATCTGGAGACTTTTCCCCATCGCTTACCGCTTTTGTTGGACCTAGAGTTGCTTGCGGGATTGAATTACGACGGTATTAAAAACTAAAAAACGGATCTTCACTCTGGAGGGAAAGGTGAGCTCGAAATGATGTACCAGATAAAATGAAACATGTCAAAAATTGACAAAGGTATCTGAATCAAAGGTATTTGTTTAGCGACAGAGAATCTCTCTCTCTTTGGATATATTCTGACTAGGCAGAAACAGAGAAAGACAGTTGAGGGTCAGAAAAGGTATTTCCTTAATCCGCTCCTGTCTCCTTACACACACACACACACACACACACACACACCGCTGCGAGGAGCAAGTTCGACCCGAGAAATAAATAAACGCCACAGTAAAAAACAATCGTGTCATACAGAAACCAGCGGGGAAAGAGAATCGATGGGCCTGAGATTCCCCTGGTTGTTTATGACCCTCGAGGCTTCAGCTTCATGTCCCTACGCGTTCCGCCCGGATGCACGCGGCAGTCCTGCCCTGTCCCCGGAACGGCAGGTGTTCCATCCTCCAGGGCAGAGAGGCGGGCAGGTGCCATGCACGTGTTTATTTGAAAACCCGTCCACTGGCTGGTCGAATATGCCATGTAAATCGTTTGGGTAGCCGAAGCGGCGTTCGACCGCTGCTGTGCCGTTACTCCGGAAGCCCTGTATGTCGGCGCCTCGGTCGAAGCAAAGGGCCTGACCCCAGACAGTACGCTTGACCCCAACTTTTATTCAGCGAACTTGTGAACCCGTGCGAGAGCGGATCTTCGGGAGCAGGTGGCTTCCGGGAGCCGGGACGCTACCTTCCTGTCCATACACCTCATTTCCCTTTCGGGTCTCAACGAATGGGAGCTTGAGAGGCGATTAAAGGGTTAAATCCTCACCCTTCGGTTCAGCACTAAATAGTAACAATACACATATACAAGAAGAACACTGTAACAATACATTAACGACACTCTAAAAGGACACTGA
>NC_137516.1:15212500-15222500 GCF_041902795.1 Electrophorus electricus
GCCAAAACAATCGAAGGAAAAAAATCATTGGAAACCTGTGGCAGCAGACTCATGGTCGCTCGCTCATGGTCACTAACATTTTGGGGTGACATGACCTCTTAGGGGGTCCCCGAGAAAGAGGTGGGGGCTACGTATATGAATTAGAACGAGCCCTTTAAAGATCTTATCGTCTACACGTAGCCTATACATTTAGAAAAAAATAAAAGCTCACACCCTCAAAACTTTCTTCATTATAAAGAATAAAGGTAACCTACAACATTCGAACATACACACAGGACACAGGGCCTGTTAAGTCATATTATTCCTGGATTAATATAATAACAGTGATAACGGTAAGTGAGAGGTAAGTAATCTGGAATTAAAATACCAGACTCCGTCACAGATGCCACACAGCATCTCAAAATGAGAAAAATGTGCCAAAAACATGCCAGACCAACGCTGCCATCTGGAAGCGAAATGAATTCAATTACTGCCGTCCGCTTCCGAGATTTCGGGAAACTATTGAGGTCAAGAGGCTCGTTGCGGTGGCTGCAGCCGCCCGTCACGGGAGGAGCAGGCCGAAGCCGAGGAGGCAGACGGAGACTAGAGTGATAACAAGGGTGAGCGGGTCTCTAACGATCGCTAACTATCGCTAACATCACGGTCCTGCACGGTCCGGCTAACAGAGGCCAAGATTCTTCTATGGGACAATTCACCACAGGATTGGATTAGGGTTGGACCAGGGTTCGGACCAGGGTTCGGACCAGGGTTGGTCCAATGAATGAAAAAAGCCAAAGAAATAACAATTAAAAAGGGGATTTTTCAGAACAAACACGGCCAGTAGGGCCTCTTAAGTGTGGTGTGTGGCTACAATTACTGCTCCACTGCCCCTTGTCTAAAAGTGAAAGAAAGAGGATTGGTGAGAACATGAACCAAAACAAAAACAGAACGAAAGGAAAGAAAATAGGAAATGGGGAGGGGCAAACTAATGAATGGGCTGTGAGCCTTAACGAGCGTGAGCCTTAACGAGCTATAGTGTGAGGATGAATGAGCCTGAATAAGCTTGACTGACCTGTATGGTGAGCCTGAATGAGCTGTAATGCGAGCCCGAGTGAGCTGTAACATGAGCCTGAATGAGCCTGTGTGAGCTGTAGCGCGAGACGGAATGAGCTGTAACGTGAAGCTGAAAGAGCCTGAATGAGCCTGAGTGAGCCCGAGTGATCGGCAGCGTGAACCCGGAGCCTGTGCGTTTGCTCAACTTTGCTCAGGCATGTCTCCTGTTGGCCATGCCCTACAGGAAGGAGAACCCGGGCTATGCCCTACAGGAAGGAGAACCCGGGCCATGCCCTACAGGAAGGAGAACCCGGGCCATGCCCTACAGGAAGGAGAACCCGGGCTATGCCCTACAGGCAGGGGAACCCGGGCCATGCCCTACAGGCAGGGGAACTTGGGGCATGAGCCACAGGCAGCTGCCTGGACACACTCTCTCTGACACACTTCAGGCCGCAAAACTCCAGATGAATGGAACGCCTCGGTTTAGGTGCCTCTTTTTCAGCAAATCCTTCCCTCGCACTCCTTCCTGTCATCCACAAGACTGCCTCTTTGTCCGGCCGCCCCACCCCCTGACCGAGTCGGTGTGCTCAGCCGTGCCCGGCTCACTCTGGAGCTCACGAGAACAGATGGAGGAGAAATCCAACCTGAGTGGATCTACTAGTCACAAGGTCCTGAATCAGAGGCTAAAGCCTAATAAGTACTGGAGCACGGCAAATCCGAGAGAGAGAGAGAGAGAGAGAGAGAGAGAAAGTGTGTCTCTCTCTTAATATCAGCTTCCAAGAGGGCATGACTCATACAATCTCAAATGAGAAGGCCATGCTCTAACACACACACACACACACACACACACACACACACACACACACACACACAGAAAGAGAGAACATCTCTGCTCTCAAGGCTGGGTGATCATTAGAACATTTGAATTACAAACACTATTCATTTATAAGAGTATATCATTATGATAATAGTTAACACTTGAGAACACAATGAGGAAATTGATGGCAATGATGATGAGAAGAAGGTGATGAAGCTGTCAAGAGGTAATATGATAATAATAACAACAATTTTCATCTCGTTACTACCGTGAGCATCACCAGACAACTTACCATCTACATTTCACCACTAATACCATCTACGTGTCTGTGTGTGTGTGTCTGTGTGTGTGTTCACTCACAGGAGAGATGGTGAAAGCATTTGTGCATAGTTGACATCAATTTACTAAGAAAACCGAGAACTCCCTCATTAGAAATCATAATTCAACCTGAAACTTGCTGACTATCCTAATGTCTCCTCCACTCTCAGCTCAGCTTCTCTCTCTCTCTCTCTCTCTCTCTCTCTCTCTCTCTCTTCTCTTCTCTTCTCTTCTTCTGCCTGAGTGGCAGTGGGATGATGTGGTCCACTATGAGCTATCGATTTCCTGCCAGGCACAAGGTGGGCAGACTATCTCAAAAGCTTCTTCCTCTCTCTCTCTCTCTCTCTCTCTCTCTCTCTCTCTCTCTCTCTCTCTCTCTCTCTCTCTCTCCCCTCGTCTGACAGAAAATAAACACCCAGCACGAGAAACACCGTGCAGATGGAGGGCTCTCCACCCCCGTCAAACGGCTCGAGGCAGGCCGTGGCTCCTCTCGCCTCTCTGTGGCCGGGAGAGCTCGTCCTGCAACCAGGCACATCTGGCTGGGTTTCCCTGCGCCGAAATGAGGAGAGAAAACAAACCACGCGCCTCTCTGTCGACGGGAATAACAAACATGGAGAAATAAAGAAAGAGAGATCCTGAAAGAGCAGGAAAAAAACACATTCCTTTCGGGAAAATCAAGAAGGAGACAGGACGGCGACAGCGTGGCGGCGATCTTTTCGTGGGAGCGTTGTGTTTCGGGGCGTGGGCATGCGTGTGGCAAAGCTGGTTATCCCTCTCCATCTGTCTCAGCTCAGCAGGGATGAAGGTTACTCCCTCTCTCCTGGGCGGTCCGTGGAGACCCGGGAACCATTAAGTTGCCGTTGGCCGGGTCCAGCCCCGCCCACCACCCAACTGAGTCTTCACTTTGCGATTATCTCGCTAATCTATATAAAAACACACCAGTTTTGGGTCTGGAACCAACTAGCCAAGTAGACTGATCACCTCTGACCTTTAAGGTCATGCTGGCCCTGGCGCCAGGGCTGTGTAACAAAATAAACACACGCACACTACACATGCGTCACTAGACGCGGTTAATTCTGATAGACTCGGTTAATTATGTGAGGAGAGAAACCAGACACAAACACTCACATAAACGAAAGCAATCACACATGACACACACTCCATCACCAGTAGAGCAGTATGGTACGTGGTATAGGACGCAGAGTATTAACTAAACCCTATCCAAACAAACAAGCAAACAAACAGTGTTTCTGTAGAAAGTCAATAACTCTCTTCCACATGTTCAGTGGACAGATGGACAGACAACGCCAGGCCCACATCAAAGCAAGCTCCCACAATGCTCGCTCGGAGACAGACAGACAGGCCGGTGGCTTTGTTTTGATTGACCGCAACTGTCATTCAGCACCCCATGGGATTAAATATATATTAGTGCAGGAATACAGTAGAAGGTTGGGGTCAAATTATGACAGACTGGGGGCTGAGAGAGAGAGAGAGAGAGAGAGAGAGAGAGAGTGAGAGAGGGAGAATTTGGATATAATTAAGCAGGAAAGATGAAAAAAAAAATCTGGAGTGAGGAGTGGACCGGAGTGAGGAGTGGACCGGAGTGAGGAGTGGACCAGAGTGAGGAGTGGACCGGAGTGAGGAGTGGACCAGAGTGAGGAGTGGACCGGAGTGAGGAGTGGACCAGAGTGAGGAGTGGACCGGAGTGAGGAGTGGACCAGAGTGAGGAGTGGACCGGAGTGAGGAGTGGACCGGAGTGAGGAGTGGACCGGAGTGAGGAGTGGACCAGAGTGAGGAGTGGACCGGAGTGAGGAGTGGACCAGAGTGAGGAGTGGACCGGAGTGAGGAGTGGACCAGAGTGAGGAGTGGACCGGAGTGAGGAGTGGACCGGAGTGAGGAGTGGACCGGAGTGAGGAGTGGACCGGAGTGAGGAGTGGACCGGAGTGAGGAGTGGACCGGAGTGAGGGGGGCCATAATCCACAGCGCTGAATGAACTCCTCCTGGGTCTGTTTGTGTCCAGCTGGAGGTGTTTCTGTTTTCATCTCTGGAGGTGTTGGGGTATAATTCAGCGCATGGGAATGGCAGCAGTGAGCATGAGATAAACAGGCAGAGCGTGTGTGTGTGTGTGTGTGTGTGTGTGTGTGTGTCGAGAGAGCCAGACAGACAGCGAAAGTAAAAGAGACAGATGTCCCAGTTGGGACGGTGGGAGACGGGGGACATTTACACAGCTTGCGGTACAATTACAGAAGCTGATTGCTCGCTAATTCTGTGCGTTTCTACTGGGGCTGTAATCACTCTGACCCACTGTTAAAGCCAAAGCGTTGCCAGCTGCATCCAGTGTGTTCAGTCTGAGAGAGGGAGCCTTTCTCCACACGGACCAGGGAAAGAGGGAAATTGGGGGGTGGAGGAGAGAGGAAAGGGAAGAGAGAGAGAGAGAGAGAGGGAGAGAGAGAGGGAGAGAGAGAGAGAGAGAGGGAGAGAGAGGGAGAGAGAGAGAGAGAGAGAGAGAGAGGGAGAGAGAAGCTGGGAAACGAAGAAGCCTTAAAGGCATGCTTGACCTTGAGGTGTAAACGCAGCTAGCTAGAGCAGAGAGCTAGTGGGAGCCTGTAAGTTCGTGTGAGGATAAGTGAGTATTTCGGGACACGGTCACGGCAGGGGTCTCCTTCACGAAGGTCCGCCCCTCCCCTGACGGGCGCATGTCGCGCGACGACAGAAGGGGTGTTTAAATTCAAGAAATCTGAGTACAATTACCGTTAGCTCGTTTAATGCGCCCGCGAAGTGGAGAGAGAGATGGAGAGAGAGAGGGAGAGAGAGAGAGAGAGATGGAGAGAGGAGGAGAGGAGTGGAAGGGAAAAAAATTAAGAAAACAGGAACGTGTGGGAGAAGACGCAAGCTCCGGAGAGTGAGTGAAGTGGAAAATAAGAGGTGCAAGAAGACACGGGAACTGTGAAGTGAGTGTGTGTGCATGTGTGTGTGTGTGGGGGGGGGGGGTGTAGCAGTAGGAGCTTTCTGGGCGATGCGCAGTGTCACGTGAGAGGCAGGGTGGTAAATTTTTAACGCCGCAAGCAGCGGCTCACGTTTCACCGGCAGGTGCTGCAGCTGCACGCCTCCTGCCTGGGGACGTGCCCCCGTCGTGCGCACGCGAACACACAAACACACGCACGCGCGCGCATGCGCAGGCCTGGCCGCGCGTCACGACTCTGCCCTCTAGCCTCGGCTGAAGGTGAGTCAACAGCTAGTCGGTCTCGATGGCATTTACAGACTCGCATCCCGTTGAACTGAAGAGCAGTAAAAAAAAAAAAAAGAAGAAAAAGTTGAACTCCATCTTCCCCATTCCACGCCGAAGCCCCTCCCGCACCCAGACGCTCTCCCAAGCACGAAATCCCAGACAGCAGGAAGCGTAAACATAGCCCTTCCTGCAGCGACCCTTCTGGAGTGCCGAGGTCAGCCGCCCACCCCGGCCCACGCCCCACTTCACTGCCAAGACACCGACAACGATGCAATCAGCAGGTCACATGACCACTCTGGGAAAAATTCTGTTCAAGGTCGAACTCTGAATAGTTATCGACTGAAGAGAGTAAAAAATGTAGGTCTCCAGAAAAACGTTAGATTCAGGTGACGTGGACAGGAAGGCGCATCGTCCTCCGGTTTCGGGGGAAGATGAGGGGTAAGTTATTCCCCAAGTTCGTCCTGTCCCAGAGTCTGCTTTCCCAGGTCTCTCCGACAAGCAGAGCGCGCTACTTGGTTACGCTGCACCCCAGTGGGCTGCGGCACGAGCATGTGAGTGAGGGACAAATATTCACCCACCCACACATTTTTGCGTGCCCCTCTGTCAGCCACAAAGATGAGATTCTCAAGTAGCGTTGATCTATTCTTTCTAACATTTCTATTCTCTTTTCTTTGTAGAAATATTTGTTCTGAATTTTGTATATATTCCACACAAATAGACAAATAACCATAATAACATGTAGCCATAATTCCACCATCACTGAAAATGAGTTACCTGTTTAGAACTAACAAAGTTCTCTGAATATGTACCTATCCCACCCCTCTACTGGGTTTTCTGGACACGGCACAGAATTAGACGCCATGGCGCCATCATTATTTTTATTTTTTCCCCGCAATGTCTTTATTTGTTTGTAAAAAATACTCTTTTTCTTTTTCTTTTATAATCTTATTCTAGCCTGAATTTGGCAAAACGGCGTGTAATACCTGCGTGGCTCCTGCGCGGTAGCGATAGCGCTCGCCGCCGCCACCTCGCAGCTGCGAGCGGCTGAGCGTGCTTATTCAGGCCACGTGGCTCTCGCGCGCCTCGTGGGACGTCACACCGGCCGGCACGCGGTGGGCCACGAGAAGGAAGCCGACCTCGGCGCGAGAAGCGGGAAGCGACACCGTTGGAACAAGCCGGCCTGATCACAAATCCCGTGTCACATCACCAGAACAAGCGAGACCAATTTTCACAGGCAGCTTCCACACCGGATATGCAGGCCCGCCGTCTCTGCCTACAACCACCGCGATAAAACAAGGCAACCCAGGCTTATATCTGCATATAAACCACTTGTACTTTGTATGCAAGCCTTGCTTGTAGGTTGTAGCCCATATACCAAAACTACGTATAGCAGAGGCAATTAGGATTTCCTTCCAAGCCTGCTAACTGAGCTCCGTTACACAAGATCAGTATTCAAAATCCCAGGCTCCTTCCTCCTAAACACTATCGTTACGGTTTTATTGCGACAGCAAGTGGTCTCATTTCATGGCTGCACCGGGGTGCTAAAGTCACCCAGCGCCTCATTTTACTGACTTTGTAGGTCTTTCTTTCGTGCCGTTTGTTAATTGGGCGGGCAGGAACGAGAGCGCTTGAAACAAGGTGGGTGGGGAGGCGCAACAGGGGGGCATGACATATAAAATTCGCGAGTGTAACAATATCTTTGAACCCATTTTGGCTTAAAACAGCACTTTCGCTCTACTGACTCTTGGGGCCAGCTCTTAGTGCAGAGCTTCCTGCCCCCAACTTCATGCAGGTAAATAAAGACCTGTCCAGTTTCTCACAATAATAATAATAATAATAATAATAATAATAATAATAATAATAATAACTATTGCGTCATTATGCACGGAAAATCATACCATCGAAACAATTCGTCATATCACAATTATCTAAATATTTTCTCACCACAGTGAGCCACAATAATAATGCTTCAAGTGCATACATTTTGGAGAGGTGTTTTTGACGCTGCAGTGACAACACTGTTTCTGCACTTGCGCTGCGGCCACGAAAAAACAGAAGCCCCGAGACTACCGCTGTATTCGAGGCGGAAATCGTAGCTGCTGAAACGCGCATGGCACGCTCCGATAGGCCCCTCTCACTTACCTTCTGTCTAACTGGCCTGCCACAGCCTATCTTGCAGAGAAGCGGCCCTACAAAGGCACAATTAATCCCACGGAGTGAAGGGATTGCAGGGTCCTCCCAGCGCTGCTTAGGTTATTGCCATTCACAGCTTTACTTATAAACAGGAACCCAGAGGCATGGTGGGAGATGTAGTTTAGCAGAGACATGTGAATGAACAGAAATGATGGCAGGCATTGTACGCTACTGCCCTATATGATCTAGGCCAATTTAATCCAGTCCCATTTAAAACAGAACACTAGAATGTGTAGCCAAGTTGGGGCTAAACCAGTAACACCAGTTAACACCAGTAACACTGGTTTAGCACATGTTCTATGAGCAGGGTACACGGCTTTGGCGGTAATTTTCCCAGTGCTCAACAAGACCCTGCTAACTCAAGTTTGTTAAATACCAGCTGACATATACCTCGAATACCACACATATATATATATATATATATATATAAAAGATATGTATTATGGTTACATTTGCTGAGGTGGTTTTGCGACCATATAAAAGGAGGTGACAGCCCGTGTTGCTGTATGTTCCTGCAGCCGGAGTTCTGAATTATTCACGAGGACGAAAAAAAAAAGTGACTGGACCTGCCGCATGCTCAGTCGGACCTCAGCCACTCCAACTGCTTTTTGGCCTGTTTTTGTTTTTTATTTTCAGAACTTCTGTCCTTCTCATACACTTTCCTTCCACTGGGTTGCACCACTTCTACTCTCCTGTGCAACGCTTGTCTCGGTGTATCTCATGCTCACACACATAGACAAAGAAGAGGGAATACACTTCTTTGGGAGAAGTTCAGTAGTGTGGCAGTAGACTAACTGGCATACTGCTCGCATGCGTAGTAGCTAAGAGTGTTCACGGCAAGGTATAAACCAGCCATCTCCGACCGGCTATCTCCAACCATCTCCAACCATCTGCAACCAGCCAGCAACGTGGCCAAAGACAACCAAAAGCATGCTGTAATCAGACCGTGGACGCCTAGCCCTTCGCTAAACACCATAAAGCTAGCCTCCTCGCATCGGGGAACGGCGAGTGGAACATGCCCCGTCGCGAGCACCGACAAACAGCCTGCCACCGCGCCAAATGCCACGCGCTAATAACTGCTAACGCTGCCTCCCACTGCTTCCCACTGCCTCTGACACGCGTCCATCCCGACCAGCTGTAGCCGCGCTTGTGCAGGAGGATTAAAGCCACCTGGTGACATTATCAAAAGTCGCTAATGACGCAAAGGTTATGGCCGGCAAAGCGGCGCGCCCGTGATATTTCTGCAAAGCTTTCACAATTGATTTGTTTTTCTTTCTTCCCTTTGTCTTTCATTCTTTCAGCGCCCATGCTACCAACAGTCTCGCTTTTTACCGCTCAGTTATTACGGTGCCGTGGTCCTGCGATGTTTAACCGCTAATCCCCGGTCTTTTGCACGAGTTAAGAACTGTGAACGGGGGCGGAGCAAAATGCCCTGGCAGACTGTCAAACGAATCGAACAAAAGCTCAGGACAGGGTGTGCGAGCTTTCCTCTGCCCATAGGGAAACGTGGAGGGAGCGCGTTGGTGGCGATACGTTGCGTGCGGCGGCATTAAGCGCTGGATCCTCCCGGGCGCGTGATCCAGGATCTATCGTGCGCAGGTCTTCTTTCCTGTAAAGTAACATTTAAACCCAGAAACATTAGCATGGCTAGCAGAGTATGAAGGCTATTGGTCGAGGGGAGGATGGGAGGGCGGGGTTAATGTGATCTCACACACACAACGGTGCTTGGTGTTCCCCGGTACCTTTCTTTTATTAAGGAACGCTGGCCGTCCATGCCCGAGCTGGGATGGCAGCCAGCGCAGTCTCTCCAGGAGCTGCTCCGCGGGCTGCTTTGTGGCACTAAAGCAAGTTTCACACCTTGCATGGAGACGATGCCAAAATCCATCTGAAAGGCGGCGCAGCGATCTCGCGCGGCTTGACCGCTGAGAGAGGTGGGTGGCGATGAAGACAGCGGGCATAAAATTTCAAAAATAAAAGCAACACGCGTGGACCTTCTGGGTATGGCGAGCTCCAGGTGGGAGGAGCATCAGGTGGGTGGCGCATCAGGTGGGTGGCGCATCAGGTGGCAGTAATTCAGAGTGTACAGCCCCAGAGAGGTCGTGCGGCACAGCCTGGGCTATGGAACTCAGTGCAGGGGGCGAAGGCCGTATCCTTTCCCACCCAGAGCATCACTTCGGTTGCTCTGGCAACGGGGTCAATAGCGACACGGGTGTTGTTCCAGCAAACTCACACACATCTGGAACCCATCATCGTGCTCCTCTAGTGTTGTTAGCCTCGCCCCTTTAAGCTAACAAATGAAGCAGACGTGCTCTGGAGCCCCTCCTTCCTCCAAGACCCAGTTCATATATCTAGTTCACAAGCTACTCTGATGTTTTCTCGTTTATTCTTTCCTTCTCTCTTGCTTTGCTGTC